>NC_080539.1:215200200-215566867 GCF_028640845.1 Ahaetulla prasina
TGGTGGGAACTCTTCCAAGCAGTAACCCCACATATCCTTTTTTTTTTGGAGGGGTGGGGTAATTCTAGGGATATAGCACTTTTAGGGATTCCATCCTTACTAAAATAAAATATATATTTCTAAGAACCTAAATCTTAGTCTCTTAAGGGATAAGAAGATGGGCTAGAGCAGCGGTCTCCAACCTTTCCAGTTTGGTGGTGCGCCCTGGCACATGTGTGTGTGTATATCAGACACGTGCGCAGACAGCTCTATTTGTGTGACCTGCGTGCATGCGAATTCTCCACTCATGCAAATGGAGCTTCGAAGGCACACAGAGGATTCTTACGCTCACACGCTAAGCTCCATTCACACAAGTGAAGTCTACTCGTGCAAGTGGAGGGGGCTCCCACACAAAGCTTCATTTGTGCAAATGGAGCATCAGTCATGCACGAGTACAAATGGTCTCCACTCACGTGAGTGGAGTTTCACACATGCACACTTGCCCATTTCTCCCGCGGTCCAGTTTCAAACAGGCCCAGGGATCTCACAGTTTGGGGTCCCTTGGGCTAAAGGGGAAAAAAATAGGCCACCCCAGGTTTAATTATGTATAGGCTTAAGGGGTAGGGCAGCAGAAATGGAACCTGCACCAAGGCGAAGCCACACAACTCAAGCTGGCCTCTAAATTCAGAGCCTGCAATAATATTATACAGAAAAGTTTAACAGTAGTGAAAATACTGTTTCCCCATCCCGTGTTTTTCACTGCACACCTCAGTTCTGTATTTTAAGCAGTTAACCTGAGGAGAAGAACTGTATTACGATGATTATTGGGTGCCAAGAAAGGGGGCCCCAATGGAAAAGCAAAAGTGTTTAGAAGTTGAGGCCTACAAGGTAAGAAATCCTAGGGATCCGATCGGCTGCCCAGTTTGGAGAAGCTACACAGGTCCTTGTCCTTGTAGCTGGGGTGAGTTCTGATGTTAGACTGAACAGCCCTTTCAGGAGGGGCAGATCAAAGTCCATTGTGAGGGAGAAAGAATCTCAAGGCCATCAACTGATGGAGAATGGAAGGTTGGAGGTTCTCTATATTTCAATTCCCTTGTAAGGGAATTGGGCTAGGCCACTGGTGAAATGTAAAATGTGTTACATTTTGTGTAAACCACACAAAATGTGTGGTTCTGTGGCTTGGGGGGGGGGGGCTAATGTGACTGGGTGGGCGTGGCCAACTTTTTTTTAATTTTTAAAAGCGGCTGAAGAGGTTGTAGAAAAAATGCTTTTAAAAGGCTCCTCTGACAATCCCAGCTGAGTTATCTGATCGTCAATGGCTTTTCTTTTCTGTTACAAGCATATTTTTTTTGCCTTTAAAAGAAAAAAAAAGCCTCTGATGATCAGGCAACTCAGCTGGGATCGCCAGAGGAGCCTTTTAAAAGTATTTTTTTCTACAACCCCTTCGGCTGAAGAGGTTGTAGAAAAAAATCTTTTAAAAGGCTCTGATGATCCCAGCTGAGCTGCGTGATCATCAGAGGCTTTTTTTAACTTTTAAAAGTATTTTTTTGGCTGAAGAAAAAATGCTTTTAAAAGTTAAAAAAAAATCTCTGATGATTGCGTGGCTCAGCTGGGCATGGGGAGGGGCAGAGATTTTTGCTACTGGTTGTCTGAACTACCCACCGCCATCGCTACCAGATCGAGTGATCTGGTCTGAACCGGGGGCATTTCATCCCTGGGCTAGGCTGTGAATGTCTGTCCTTTGGTTTAGATGGGCTTACAGAGGGGTTTGTCTGAGGCAGGGAAGGTCAATTCGGGTCTGATAGGATTAGGCAAAGAAAGGAATTGGGTTTGACCCTGGTCATATCTAAAATATGGAAGGGGAGAAGGGTGGAATCTCCACTTTTTAATAAGTTTTTGTAGTATTTTCTCCGCCACAGTGGTTCACTTGAACCTAGAGACTGGGAAGCAAGAACTGGCAGAACTTTAAAACCTGATATCTACTGAGCCACAATTGAGCCAGAAGAAAATCAGCTTAGTTCTCCAAGGAACATGATATAGGCAAGAACAGAAAGACCCAAAAATAATCTAACTAGATGATAACTAACTATAATTGGTGAAATGATAACCACAGAGCCACACAATTATGTCCTTTGGGCTACAAGGAGCTGAATTACAACGCCAAAAATCCCATTTACACAAAGCTTATCATTTCTCTCTCCAGTGGACCATCTGTATATATTCAAATATTTCCATGTGGTCACATTCAAAACACACGGGGGAGGGAGGGGGAGAAGGTGCCGTGTCCATTTTGTTTGTTAAATTTTCTTTGCTATACTAACTCTCCCTGTGGCCATTCCTTCACTGTGCAATGACTAACTCCAGAAGCTGGAACGGCCCTGACCTGCTAGCCTTAAAGTTGCTGTAACATGTTATTCTAACATGTCCTGAGGCAAAGTTATTTGTAAAAACCTTGTTTAAAACATTGTGTTTTGTTACGGTATTGTTGCTCTTTGAAGTGGTATTATGGCATTTCTTGGATAACTATTTTCCTATAAACCATCTACTTTTGTGATTGAGAGAAAGCTAATAAATTGATTACCCGTAAGTAAATAAATCCTGAGCAGACTACTCAATATAATCTTCAAAGGGTCCTTGAGTGGCTCAGCAGACTAAGTCTGTCTGTTATTAACACAGCTGCTTGCAATTACTGCAAGTTTGAGTCCCACCAGGCCCAAGGTTGACTCAGCCTTCCATCCTTTATAAGGTAGGTAAAATGAGGACCCAGATTGTTGGGGGCAATAAGTTGACTTTGTATATAATATACAAATGGATGAAGACTATTGCTTAACACAATGTAAGCCACCCTGAGTCTTCGGAGAAGGGCGGGATATAAATGCAAATAAAAAAAAAATACTGTTTAATATGTATTAGATTTTTTTTTTAAAAAAACTACTCAAGTATACTTGAAGCTACAAATACGGTGGAAGAAACTGTCCTTAATCTACGAATAAATCAACAATATCGACATAATTGAATGTTGTTATTTTTCTTTCCTGGCCAGTTTTTGCCTTTTCATCAACCATCTTCAAAGCCAATCTGTTTCTTTGATTTTTGCTCTGCTGTGTTAGGCTGCAGGAAAAAAATATGTCAGTGAAAAGTCCAAACCCCCGCCCCTCATATTAACCTGACACAGTAAATCCTGTTCTACCACTGAATACTGCTGGTCAGGAAGGAAAAAAACAAGAGAAGGGTTATTATGAGTAAATAATTTTAACTTAAAGCCAGTCTCAAATTGTTCTGGAGTGAACTGTGCACTTATCACAACTGCCTATTTTTAGTTTGTATATATTAGCTACATAACCGTAACTTCTGTAAAATAATAATTTTAAAATGATAACGGATTAAAGAATGTTTTTGTATATAAGAGGCCTCCTTTTCAAATACTAGCCAAAATGAAAGTACGGACATGAACAAAAAAGGCCTATACTTGAGACATCACAAGGTTTTTCCCAATTAGCATATGAGAATACAAATCTACAGTCCAACCACTGTTTCTTCCCATCGTCTGACAATCTGTGTTTTGTTTACTCCATCAGCATGGATGGTCTGACATTACGGGTATCCAAAAAGGGAGCAAGTGACACCACCAAGAGATTGTAAAAAGTGCGGAGCTGATGTTGTAAACTGTCCAGCCACCTAGGTGAGATGGGCGGTGTAGAAACTGAATGAATTAATACGCTCATGATAACATCATGCAAATGACTCAAAGATGTACCATGCAGCGTTTAAGTTGTGCGAATTATGCAATATGATGTAGCATATTCTATAGAAGGAGGATTCGAGTGTGACTTTTGTTGGCAAATAGCTTCAACCTTGCACTGGGCTTCCTGGAAATGTGTCATTGGAATTTGGGCTTCTGAATTAAACTTGTTTTGCCTGAATTTTTGCACAATAGTGAAATTTATAGCTGCTATAAAGAATTCCAAGTGTGATTTCCTGCATTTGTAATTGCTGATATAGGACAACTCCCATAAAAGGAGCCCCTCCCTTAACTGCCTTCAGTGGATAGTTGAAACAATTGAAAACTCAGCTGGCACAACTGGCAATATGGAACTCTGATTATAGTTGCCATAAAGAACTCTGAACTAAGCCTGACCCCTGTTTGTAGCTGCGTGGGACAGGTAAGGTGACCAACTTTTTTACAATGAGGAGGAGGAGGACACAAATACTTTTTTTTAATTTGAATTTATATCCCGCCCTTCTCCGAAGACTCAGGGCGGCTTACATTGTGTATATTATATACAAAGTCAACTTGTATTGCTCCCCCCCCCACAATCAGGGTCCTCATTTTACCTACCTTATAAAGGATGGAAGTCTGAGTCAACCTTGGGCCTGGTGGGACTCGAACCTGCAGTACTTGTAATTGCAGGCAGCTGTGTTAATAACAGACTGCATTAGCCTGTTGAGCCACAAGAGGCCCTTTTTGAAGAAGAAATTGAAGAAAAAAAATATCGTAAATAAAAGAAACATTTTATTCATTGCAACAATAATACAGAATACACTGTAATATGATAAATGCATAATAAAAACATTTGTAACGATAACATTTTATATTGTAATTATGCTTACATGCCTATTAAATTATTTAAATGAGTACTTTTCCATTGAATAAATAAACTTGTAAATAAAATTATACATATTTGGAAATTATTTGATAATGAATTAATAAAACATGAACTGTGCTCACCTGTGTATGATTGAATATTCGCTGAGAAAGAAGTGAGCAATGCATGCCTGTGTGCCATGTCGTGTTTCGGTAAGAAGTAAACAAAGCCACTTGCACACGGCACACTCTTGCGCGTGGCATACTCTCTCAAAACAATTCTCCTATGCAGAGCGCATGCATCTCATAATCGTGTCTTGCCATACTGTATCGAGCCTTGACGAATCGTCACATCAAATACAAATACGTCACATCACAAGCAATGGATCGGACTGGCATCAATCAAATATAGAGATTTACAAATTGGTCACCTTATCATACATAAACTGCTTAGGGTATGACCAGTGTTTGTCCTTTAAAGATCTGTTCTAAAACAAACACACACACACACACACAAACACCAGGGTTCAAAGTAGACTTGAAGTTGGGCCTCAGAGGATTTTCTCAGGGGCACATCCCATTTTGTCAACAATTGGACACAACTGGGGTTTGCCCCAGCTACTGTCTTTATATAAAGCTATTTTTGTTTGATGACACAAACACTGGTTATTGGTGTTTGAAGGCGCTTTTTGCTTAGAAAAGCAGGCTATAAATAATTTAAGAATATCAAATGCAATCAAAATAAAATAAAACAAAGATAGTCATTCTTTTTTCTTTCTTTCCCAGATATAATGATGTGAAGCACAAAGGAGGGATGTGTTATATAAATCTGCAACTGTCGGCCTTGGCAGGAAATAATGAGGATCAACTTCCTCCCTAAACGGCTAGCTCTTAGCAATTTCAGAGAGCAGCTGTACAAAGCACATTGCCACCATTTATTATATTTTTTTCCCTCCTGGCAAAGATCTTGGGCCTTTAGCAGCTGAGAAGGGTGGGGTAGCAGGTGTATCCAAACTCCACAGCTGAAACTTCCCAGGGCTGCATCATTTCCATACCAGGAAAGTTACAGCTGCTAAATATCTACCTCCCTTGCAGCTGTTAAAGGAACAAGAAAAGGTTTCATCTTTTTATCTTTCCCCTTGCATAGCAAAAAAAATGAATAATGCCAGTGAACGTTCGTTGTCTAGTTTTAAAGCCATCATTTTTTAACCAAGATTCTTTTGTTTGCTAAAAAGGAGCCCTGTATTAAGAGTTTGCTACTATTAATTGTGTCCCACTTAACCCCCCTCCCCCAAAAGGAGGGTGGGATGGAGGCAGAGCGATATGTGGTCAATTAAAGGACTTGGACATCTTTGAAATACCAATAATAATAATAATAATAATAATAATAATAATAATAATAATGTTTTAATTTGTATACCGCCCTTCTCCCGAAGGACTCAGGGCGGTGAACAGGCAAATAAAATACAAACAAACATACACAATAATTAAAACAACCCTTAAAAAACTGATTCAAATTTGCCAGAAAATTTAAAATGACATTACACCCCATAAAATTACAGAAATTTAAAACCCATCAAAATTCAATTAAAATTTAAAATTAAAATCAGGCCAGTCCAGCCATATGAAATAAATAGGTTTTAAGTTCGCGGCGAAAGGTCCTAAGGTCAGGTAGTTGTCGAAGCCCGAGGGGAAGTTCGTTCCACAGGGTAGGAGCCCCCACAGAGAAGGCCCTCCCCCTGGGGGCCGCCAGTCGACACTGTTTGGCTGACGGCACCCTGAGGAGTCCCTCTCTGTGGGAACGCACCGGACGCTGGGAGATAGAGGCCGGCAGTAGACGGTCCCGTAGGTATGAATACCAGCCTGACAGCAGACAGTAATTCAAGGGGCTAGTCTTGAAATGTTAACTCTGATTTTCCTCCCAGAGTACCATATTAAACACAGAAACAAGCCAATAAAACAAAAGAAAATAAGGAATAAAAATCCTCATGTGCTTTTTTGTTTTTATAGGGAAATGTGTAAATGTTGTTAAGATCCTATAACCAGGAAGTGGCAAGAGATGCAGAGGTAGCAAGGAAGATTGGGCTGTGACTATCAACTTTAAGAGGCTGGAATTCTATATTTAGAGGTGCTGTATATGTTTATGCATAAAGATACTTATTTAGTCATTTTATGAATATCAAGTGAATGTGTCTCAAAGAATGAATTCAAGAATGCTTGAAGTGTTTATTATAGTGGCATAAAGTACAAAGTGTAGGTTTTATTTAAAAAGCAAACAAATCAAATGAAATTTTCACCATCTGCATTAACCAAATTCAATAGTTAGAGATGTTTCCAGCACAAAGAGGAAGTATCTATTGAAAAAAAAGTGACAGGCTGAAGAAACTCAAAATAACCTCATCTTGACAATGTTTATTATAATACAGAACAGAAAAACGTCAACAGGTTTTCAAGATTGATGTCAGCCTTTTGATATAGACCAGGTCAAGAAAGACACAGTGGGATTTCTGAAAAGGCTATATTAGTGTTGTAGGATACAGTAACTAAATCTTGAAAACTTTTCCAAGTTTCCCGTCCCTCATCTCATACTAAATAAAATCAAGGTGATATTATTGAGTTTTTTCCTCAGGACAGTACAATCTTTTCTGCAATACATTTGCAGAATAGTTCAACAATATGAACGATTGTTTCATATTTTCATTTTAAAATTCCTTTTACAAAGAATGAGTTAGAAAGCAAGAAGCTCTGACTTTCATCCCAGATAGCCATGGTTTATTCAATTAGCCCAGTGTTCTTGATTTGTAAAAAAACAGACCTAAACTAACACCACCAGCTGGATTAAAGCAATTCTAACCAATAAAAGGTGTGGTTGACAAGGATGTGATTCAATGTGCCACACAAACATGGTTCTTGAAACAGCTGCATTTCCTTCCTATTTAGTGTGATGCTTTATATATATATATAGCAGATTCCCTAATGGCAACACCAATCAGCAATCTTTTGTGCTATTTTGAGGTTTAGAAGGGAGTAGCCTAGTACAGAAACATTCTAGTTTGTGAACCACAATTTATGGCAAGGATACCATCTCCCTTTGCAATTTTGGATGTGTCCCCCTTTAAGGGTCCCACCAAATTACAAAAGCCTACTGAATGTCTATTGAGCAATTCTATCAACTGCATATTAATTAAAGTTTAAATCTAAATGTAATTGTAAATTATATTGTCTATAGTATCTAGTTTCACACACACACTAAGATGTGGTCTTTTGTGTGCCATTTCAAGTTCAACTGCAGCCCTTGCTTCCTCAAGATTGTGCCTTATCTATGAATCAAATCAATTGTGCATGTTATTTCTGCCTCTGGTCAGTCTTTACTCCTAGTAATGGACAAATTCCTGAAGTATTTTCTTGGAAAGAATTCAGAAATGGTTTATCCTTGCCTGCTTCCTAGGGCTGAGTGTGTGTGTCTGTCAGGGCCAAGATCACCCAGCTGCCTTTAGACCAAAAGTAGCATTAGAATTCACAGTCTTCCACTTTTTAGCCTTTAATCATTACATCAAATTGGCTCTGAAACCATGATTAAACATTCAGCAAAGGATTAAAAACTAAGCATGGACGAACCTCACCAATACTGCCTACTCTAGCTCAAGTCAATTCTTGATTTGCAGTGGGTTTTATTGAGGGAAGCTGTTTGAAAGAAAACAACTGGGCAACTTTGCAGTGTATTTTGTATTATTTTTTTGCATTTCAATGATGGCACCACATCTGGTTTGCATTATCAAAAATCCTGTGTATCCCAAACAGCAACAAAGATCAAACAAAATCCACAAATCCATCACCCAAACACACCTTCCTTTTTTTTTTGGTTATGTTGTACAGGTATTCCTCAACTTACGATCACAATTGAGCCCAGAATTTTATGTTGCTAAGTGAGAAATTTGTTAAGTGAGTTGTACGACTTTTCATGCCCACATGTTAAGCGAATCACTGCAGTTATGAAGTTAGTAATCTGGCTTCCCCACCAACTTTGCTTTGTGTGGCAAAAGATGAACACACAAACAGGGGACACCGTGACCGTCATAAAGCTGAACCAGTTGCCAAGCGTCTTGAATTCTGATCACACGATCATGGGGATGGCTGGAAAGGTTGCAACTGTGAAAAAAGTGTCACAAGTCACTTTTTTTCAGTGCTGTTGCAACTTCGGTCATTAAATGAACTATTGTAAGTCGAGGACTAACTGCATTAGTAAACCTTTTTTTCCCCCCTCCCTGAGGCCTGTTTGGGAAACGTCACTTAACTCCTTATATCCAAAGCCATCGTTCCCTTCTTACTACTGATGTGCTCCCCAACGCGACGGCTTTTCCACCCGGGAGATTCGGCTTTGCTCCAGAGAGGCCAGTCGGGGCGCTGCCAAAAACGACAGGCCGCGTTTCCAGTTGCAGCAGCCGCCACGGGGCAAAGTGGGGGGCGGCCAGAGTAAGGGCAATTGCTTCGGGTAAGGAGAGCGTTTCTCGCCCATACCGGGCCTGCTGCTCCTTAAAGCGGGAATGGGGGAAGACGACGACGTGGCTGGGAATCAAAGCCGTGTAACTGGGAAAGCCGAGGGGGGAGAGCGAGAGCGTATCCTAAGGCAGAGCCAGCTCAGAAGGAGCCCATCCTTCCTTTTCCTGGTATAGCAGAGGAGATGCTTGGCAAAGTCCGCGCACAACTCCCCGCCCCTCCGGCCGAAAGGTCCCGGCTGCAGCACGGGCGTTGCTTCCTCCCTTTCCCCCCCCACTTTTGGAAGTCGGGAGCCTGGGAGGCAGGCGGGCAGCCCCGCGCAAAACCGCCGCCAGGGGAAGAAGAAGAAGCGGAGGGCTCCCTTCTCCGGCCTCTCCCCGCCCCTTCCCTCCTTTTTTTTTTTCCCCTGGGTTGACCCCAAGCGCAAGGCCGGCGAGGAGGAAAGGCCGGCTTGGGTTGGAAGGGGCTCCCGAAGGGTGTGGCCGGCGGTCTTCTCGCCTTCTCCCCTCGCCCTGCCCCGTGGGGGCCGAAAGGGTTAACAGGCAGCTGACAACATCGGCCCGCTGGCTTGCCATAAACATCTGGGGGAAGAGCCCTGGCCGCGGGCAGACTTCTCTGAATGGCTCCAGACGGAAGGAAAGAGCGCGGAGAAGTTTAGGTTGGTATTTTTCACACTGGGTGTGTGTATATGTGTGTGTGTGTGTGGGTGTTGTGCAACAGCAGCAGCAAATAAGCACTAACTCAGGAGCTTGTCTTCTCAAAACTTAACGAGCTGTTGTATCTGGACTGCTGGCTCTCTTGCTTCTCTCTCTCTCCCCGCTTCTCGCTTGTAGAGAAATCTTTCGCCGAGGGAGGAGAGCAACCCAAAGTCTTGTGCGCCCCCGTGTCGATTTTCTCTCTCCCCCCCTCTCCCTCTCCCCTCCCCAGTTTCAGCCTCTTGCCGATCTCCTCCCTTACGCGCTCCCCTTGGACTCCCAGCCAGCCTCGATTTCCCCTCTGGCGTCCTTCCGGAAGCGCTTGTAAGCAGCCGCTGCTGGTGGAGAAAGTATGGATATATAATGTATGCGGCTCGTTTATTTTTGCAAAGCGAGTCTCGCTCTTTCGGTATTTGTCAGAGGTGCCACCGTGCTTTCGCTCTGAAGTTCATTGCTTGGCTTTAAGTTATGGGGTTGGGGGCGGATTTTGTTGCTGCTCTTAATCCACAGTTTGGGGTGGGTGGGGGTGGGAGGGAATGAACTAGCAAAGCATTGGAGGATGGGAGACGTACACCCAGGTTGACATCTTCATTTTTGCTAGTTTCATTATTTTAGAACCTTTTTCCCCGGTTACTGTCTAAAATGGTAGGTGGTCAAGTTCCCGATCCCAAGTCATGGTCGTTGCAGTCGGTTTGTCAGATTTTCTTTCCACTCTTAAAGAAAGCGGGGAAATTTGTTAGGTTGACTAAAAAAGGGAAAGGGGTAGTAAAGGGAGTGCTAGATGGGGAAATGCCAAAGGGCATATAGCCCATAGGCGTACAGCTCATAATGCACCTTGGATACCACTTTTAGTTGATTTCTGCTGGACCTTTTGTTTCCTAAATCTATTTTTGTGGGAGCTCATGTGTGAATTTATTTATATTATTTTTATTGTGTTTATTTCGTCAAGCATGTATTTTATGACAGATACAAGTGCAAACATAATTATAAATACGGGTAAAGGATACAAATAAAAGAAAACATTAGGACAGGGACTGTAGGCAGGCTGGTGCGCTTATGCACGCCATTGCAACTTTTAACAGCACAAACCTCAAATGCAGCACAGGAAATGCCTTGAAATGAAAGGCAGAATTCTGCAAGGTTGCCAAAGGATCAAGTTGTCCTGCACTATTTGTGAGTTTCCTGAGGTTTGGTTTATCTGAAGATGGCTTACATCTTCTAGTCATTTGGAAGTATCTGGGATCTGTTGCTGCTTTTAAAAGGTCATCTTGATCTTTAAGTCTGCAGCATGCAAGCATTTCCTTTAATGAGAAATACCTATGATTGCTCCATACATACTAATGTAGTAGCTGATTTTCAGTAATCACGCAATCACTAATAGGAGCAAAAATATATATTTTTTAAAAAATCTCCTTGCTGCCATCTGATGTCATCCTGGTTTTTTTTTCAGGTCAATTCTAAAAACCAACTTCTTACAGCTATTCTAAGCAGATGTTATTTGTTTATTTTACCCCACCTTTATTATTTTTATAAATAACTCAAGGCAACAAACATACCTAATATTCCTTCCTCCTCCTATTTTCCCCCAAAACATAGCCCTGTGAGGACTGAGAGAGAATGACTGACCCAAAGTCACCCAATCTGCTTTCATGCCTAAGCTGAGACTAGAACTTGCAGTCTCCTGATTTCCAGCCTGGTTTCTAACAGGATTCAACAGTCAAGCTATGATCCTAACTGTAACCAAAGGATTGTGGTTTAGATTTTTATCTATTTTAGGTTTAATCCTTGGCATCCCTAGATCCTGTAGGGCCAAAAGAAGCTACTCTCTGAAATCTCAGAGGGTTGTTGAGTATCAATTACATGGTATGTTAAGTTAGATCTGTTTTAAACATATTTTCTAAATAAGTCACAAGTAGCTTAATTCACACAAGTACTAAGTCACTTGTGGCCCAAAAGCTCCCTGCCCCCACCCCGGCTATTGTTGGTACAACTGTGAGGGAAGAAAATTTGAAAAGCTAAGTGCTCGTCATAAATTGTGCCATAAATCCATTTTGGAAACAAAGGCACCACTGCTAACTCTAGAAACCAGGAGGGAATTTTGCCCTGCCTACATAGTTGACACGGCCTTTTCCCTGCTGGGCCCACGACTTCTTCTAAGTTAAGGTTCAAACTCTTATTAGGGTTTAGAGTCATGTATAAACTTACCCAAAGGATGCAGGTGGACCATGGCTCTGGCATGGTACAGGTCAGTTTCCTGTTGAGGCCATTTCATGTGGCCATTATGTTCACAACTACTACTGCAGTTTTTCTAACTTGACAGTGCTTGGGAAGTGCTCTGAAATGCAGGCATTAGGAAAGTTCTTGAAACTGTTGCAACGTTTGTTCCTTTTTGCTATTTGGGCAATCAGTACAACTGTATTTCTAGTGGTCTGCAAAGCTGCAGCTTGTTCTTGAGGTAGAGACAGCCTGTGTTGAAACTAGAAAGATGTAGTGTGGGAAAAAAACCTGAGCCTCAGAAAGTTAAGTCTGGTACGACAACCGGGAATCTGAACAAGCTTACAAGCATTTGTTTAGTGACAGTTCAAAGTTACCATAAGACTGAAAAAGTTAATTATGACTGTTTTTCGCACTTATGTCCATTGCAGCATCCTCATGGTCATGTGATCAAAATTTGGGCACTTGACAACTGGCATGTATTTGTGATGGTTGTTTTACGTCAGGATTGTGTGATCAACCATTTGTAATCTTCCCAGCTGGCTTCCAACAAGCAAAATGAGCGGGATTCATTTAATGGCCATATGATTCTCTTAACAACTGCAGTGATTTGCTTAACAACTGTGGCATAAATGTCATAAAATGGGGCAAAACTTACTCCTCTCTTGGAGAACAAGATTCACACAATATACCAGCCATAATGTTTGGTTTGGTTTGGTTTTTGTTTCCAATCTTGTAATTTATTCAGTAGTGCTAGATTTAGCAATTGTGCTTTGAAAAATAATGGGTCAATGTGATGAGTAATCCCAAGCTAAGAATTTGTCATCTGAGTGGTGACTACATTGTCATCTTAGTATGAGCTGAAATGATCATATTTGGGTGCTGATAAAGTTATGCCTTGCATCTCAAAGTGTACAACTCTTTGCTTTGCACTTGAGGTTATAATTTTAGATCCCATTCTTGGGAATAACTCTACTGAGTCCAGTGGATATGCGAATGTGAATTTGAGAATTCCCATTGACCAAAACAATTTTCACCAAGTTGATCTCCCTAGGTGAGCTTTTCTTCAAATTCCATAGGGCCCATTCACCATTTTTCAGGTTGTGCTTGCTGGAGATGATTGAATTTGCAGGCTAGAAAAAGTTGTACTAAAGATATTTTAAATTTAATCTCCAAAAGTAACTTTTAAGCAAGAGCAATATTCAGACTATTATTTGTAGATCATTCAAAACTGTGAATACTGGTGCGCAAGCATTTTCTCCGATAAAAATGGCTGAATTTACATATGTCATCAAACTATGGTGCTTAACTATGGTTTGTTGAATAAGCCATAGTTGCTTGCTACTCTGAGCATAATCCATGGTTTTCAAACCGCAGACCTGTTTTACACCAAGTAAACTGTTATGATTTAGTGCATAAATCTGGCCATAGTCACATGTAATTTTTAAAGATTTATTTTTCAAATTTGTGTGCAACCCATTAAAATGAGTTTTCCCAGGGCTGTTCCCACAGTACACCAAGTCCCTATGTCATTTTTCTTTCTTTCTTTTTTTTGTCTCTTCATCGAATCTTATCTTTTCTGATTTGGTCAACACAACATAATTAGAGTTTTTCTTTAGATTTTTTTTAATCCCACTCTTATTATCTTTTATATAACCAATTTATAAATACATGTATAAGTAAATACATTACATAATGTAAATGCATTTATGAATTAGGCAATTCATTACCACCTCCTATTTTCACCACAACAACCCTGTGAGGTGAGTTGGGCTGAGAAAGAGACTGGTTCAAAGTCACCACAGCTGGCCTTCATGCCTTAAGTGGGCTAGAATTCACTGTCTCCTGGTTTCTAGCCTGGTACCTAGACCAAATTAGGTTTTATATTTTGACCAAGAGCCAAAAGAATCTGACATAATCTGACATAATGATCATAGTTTAACGTAGCCAGAAAATCCAGTCAGTTCCTGTAGTGTAAAAATACTAGCACTGCTTCTGCCCTTGGAGCAACAGACTTTAGAGGAGGAGTTTAGGGCCAAAGAAGACTCCCAAATATGTTAAGTACTGTATCTATTGGGCTAAAATATTCCATCCTGTCAAATGAAAAGTCATGAGATTTAGACTCAGCAGTTGGTAACTTTAGCAGATTTAAAACTTCAGCTTTAAGCTTTTAACTTGAGTTCAAAGCAGAAAAATCTAAGCGGCAGGTTGAATTTGCCAGTTTGGTAAGTACACTGTAAACAAAGATGGAATGTCTCTGAAAGTTAAGCTGACAAAATCCTTGATATTGGATGAACAAAAGTTAAGTATGCTGGAGGCAAAAACAAGTTATTTGGGGCAGATGTGCCGCACAGATGTATTCACTTATTCTGGGAAGCCATGTGTTGTTGTTTTCCCTGTGAGATGGTCTTTAATTTATTTTCTTTGGTTGCAAGAGTTGTTAAATGTGCAGGGTTGTTGTTGTTTTTAATTGCAATGAACAGGAATAGTTTTGCTACAGGTTTCTTAGTTTCAGAGTGTTATAAGGTATTGTTGTGGAACTGTGGATGATACACTCAGTATTCCCATTGAATAAACTAGTCGTGAAACAGCTGTGAAAGAATCTATGATTGTGTTTACGTGCTTGTGATAACATGCAAACTACGGCAAGTTACTATTGGCCTTGATGGCAGTGTGGCTGTCTCTGAAGGCCGTCTGCTGGGAGACTAATGAGCTGGCTTCCTTGTGCAGTTAGTTATACTATGAGAACAATCTGCTTGGAGTAAATGGGTCAGGGGTCCAATCCACCAGGGCACTGCTTATGTCTTAAGTTCTGTTGTTGCTAATGGTAGATCATGCCCATTGCCCTATTAAAGAGAATATATAACCTGTGATTCAAATTCAGATAACTTCTTTCATTGGAATTGAACAAGCCTTAATATTTTCCTTACATTTCACCCTTTTTCTTTCCCTGTGGTTTAATATTTTCAAGATGGAGTAAAGATAGAGAACAATTCTCTTCCCTGCCAGGTTTCCCTAAAGTGTATTGGACTGCAGCACAAAGATATAAAACTCAAGTGGCTGCCAGGATCCTTTTTTGCTCCCCAGACATTAAAGCACTCTGGCACAAAATTTTGGGTTGTATTTGGGAGGGATTAAAAGAGGAAAGTGTATAACTCTTGCAGAGGTTTAAGCTATCCATTTCATTCCTTAAAACATTTCCTTTCTGTACAAATTGGAGCATTTATCTATTTGGAGGAGTTCAAATGACAAAAAGATACTTTACATTTGACTGATACATATATGATTCCTTTTGTTGTTGTTGTTAGTCATGAAGTCATGTCTGACCCATCACAATCCCATGGACAATGTTCTTCCAGGCCTTCCAGTCCTCTACCATCCCCCAGAGTCCATTTGAGCTCACGCTGACTGCTTCAGTGATTCCATCCAGCCACCTCATTCTCTGTCGTCCCCTTCTTCTTTTGCCCTCAATCTTTCCCAGCATTAGGGTCTTCTCCAGTGAGTCCTTCCTTCTCATTAGATG
Organism: Ahaetulla prasina; assembly: GCF_028640845.1. Classification (NCBI taxonomy): domain Eukaryota; kingdom Metazoa; phylum Chordata; class Lepidosauria; order Squamata; family Colubridae; genus Ahaetulla; species Ahaetulla prasina. The sequence continues at coordinate 215,215,694 of NC_080539.1, forward strand.
GCCAAAGTATTTGAGTTTCATCTTCAGGATCTGGCCTTCTAAAGAGCAGTCAGGGTTGATCTCCACTTGAACTGACCTGTTTGATCACCTTGCAGTCCAAGGGACTTACAGGAGTCTTCTCCAGCACCATATCAAAGGCCTCAATTCTTTGGCGCTCAGCCTTATGGTCCAACTTTCATAGCCATACATTGCAATTGGGAAAACCGTGATTCCTTTAATTTCCTCCAAACTTTCCAAAAAGCCAACTCTTTTGACTCTGCCCATCCTGGTAGTACAATGACATCACTGGCCATGTCCAAATATTCTTATAACCTGCTCCCTGGGACCCTTTTTGGAAGTTTTAATCTCGGCACATCTGCTGAGGGTTTTGAGTTGGAGAAATGCTGCTTGTGTTCATTTAGTCAGCCTCTTGATTATCCTTGGGTATACTACTTTCCTGGCCTATTTTGGGTTGGTCATGGCACAAGAAAATTCTCCGACAAGTTGTTCTGTGATTCCTGAGTGGAGATGGGGGAAGGATGCCTCTTCCAAAAAAAGCTTAATTTTGAAAAGAGTGTCTGGTTGCTTGTTTAGTGATGAATTAATAGGAACCTCTGTACATTTGTGAGGATATAAACTTGAGCATTGCTGAAAAGTTAGTGTGGATGGAAACTGGAAGCTGCCCTGGTTAGGAAGACTGAATGTTTAAAAGGGAAGAAATAAACTCTGACAGGAGAACGGATTGTGTTTGTAATCTGCTTTGGCTTTATATACTTCATCAATGACTGTCTCTTTCATAGATTAGGCGGAAAAGTCCTGCTTCAGACAAGGGTGAACAAACAATTTCACTTGAATTCTTTCTCTTAGATGTGCCTCAGTTAGATAAAATGAATTTGCTTCTGGATTTGTTTTCAGGGGAGAAGAGAATTTCATGTAATTAAATATGTTGGATGGAATGTAATGTTCGTTTATTCATCAACTGTGTCATGAAACAGCCAGTTTGGTGCAGTAGTTAAGGCATCGAGCTAGAAACTAGGAATTCTAGTCTTGCCATCAGCATAAAGCCAGCTGGGTGACCTTGGGCTAGTCATTTTATCTCAGCCCTAGGAAGCAGGCAGTGGCAAAACACTTCCCAAAAATCTTGCCAAGAAAACTTTACGGTCCAGCAAATGGCCAAGAGTAAAGACTAACTTGAAAGGTCAAAAAACAAAAAAAAGAGGTATTATGAGTGTTATGTCTTTCATTTTAAATCTTATCTGAACTACCGATAGTGTGCAGCTATTGGCTTCAGAACTGTGTAGGCTCTGGGCTTGTTGTTATTTAAATGAGAGGCCACCTGGCTAAACCTGGAGATAAAATAAAATCCCAGAAAAAAAGCAATGGCAAATACTTAATGACTGTTGCCAATAAAGGTGCTTGAGTTTGATATAGGTAAAAATCTCTGTATCTCTGTGTTCCCATAGTAAATGGGAAGTAAGCGATCAACTCTTGGGTTTATTCAAGAGGAAGCTGTTTCCACCACCAATAAATTACCAGTCAATAGTGTATCTAAAGAGATGCAATGGTTCAGTGGCTTAATGACGCTAGAGATGGTCTCTGCTCCAGCAGGTTCGAGCCCCAACACTGCATGGTGAGGTGAGCTCCCATCACTTCTGCCTCTGCTTCTGCTTACCGAGCAGTTTGAAAGCATGTTTTATGCGAGTAGATAAATAGATACTATTTCAGTGGGGAACGAGCCCCTGCTTTGTGCAGGCGGCTAGATTCCTGCCTGTTCTGAACCTTCCTGGCTATGACGCTCATTTGTGAAGCGGTTCTGGTGGAAGGAGGGGGGCTTTGGATGCTGCTGCTCGTCTTCCTAATGTGAATCTAGCTTGCCCTCCTGCGGCACACCTTGGAAACTGTGTGAGCTTGTCCCACAGTAGAGTTAGTAAATTGGCAGCCAAACAATGACTCTGCATTAGCATTATAGTCTCTTGGCTAATGTAATAATGCCATATGCTAATAATAATAATAGTAGTAGTAATAATAATGATGATGATGATGTATCTGTGGGGATGTTCTTTACATTAATTGAGAATACAATAATAGAGGGAAACCATCTTGAAACTGAATGCCGTGCGAGAGCTACTGGTATTCCTTCAGGGATACAGGAATAAGCACACCTGTCCTACTTCTGCCTGTACAGTCTGCAGGAAAGAGCCTCTTCTGCCTATAAAAGTGTGCCCACTTTGCAATCAAGGACTCAGGAAAATCAGGCCCTTAAATCAGAAGAGAGTTTCCATGGGAAGAGATGCTCTCTTCTTCAGTGTCTGTTTTTTTTTAAAAATTTATTATTTTATCAGACACGTAAGATAACAGATATAAGTATAAACATGATTATGAATACAGGATAAGAATACAAATAAATGGGGACAGTAGGACGGGGATGGTAGGCACATTGGTGCGCTTATGCACGCCCCTGTATTTGGAAGGAATGGCGCTAACATTGTTGATGGAACACTGTAAGAGGTCCCAAGCATACTTGCTAAATAATATGATTGTTTTTGAAGCGTGTTAGGAAATCAAGCTTCCTGGGAGTTTATTTGTCACTCTTTTTGGATTTAGTTGCTTGTGGACTTGTTCATTTTTGTACACTTTTGGTCTTGATTTTCAACCAACTGTTCAAAGAAGCCTATAGTTGGGAACAACCTATAATCCTAAATTTTCTACCTGCACTGAAGAAATTAGGGCTTATCCCCCAGTAACCGAGTTCAGGGTTGAAGGGCAATTTTAAAATTCAACTAACATTATAATAAATCTTGAAAGGCAGCATAAACAAGTTGCTGAGAACAGGAAGCAATTCAGTCCTATGAAACTTAAATATCAGATATAACAAGGAAATAGTGCCACTGCTACAAACATTAAAAAGAGGTACTCTGGTGACTGACTGTAGGGAGTTTTGTACATCTGAATAACTCTAACAGCTGCGTGCATTGCACAAAGCCCACTTGTCTCATTCACTTGGCATGGAAGATGGGTCAAAAACCAGTGGCAGGCAACCATCTGGTACTCATCCAGGCTACGTCTTGGAAATAACATTTCCAAAATACTCTCTGAAGGCTGTCAGTTATATTTGTCAAAGTCCCTGTATTTTATCTACCCTTGATCCAGGTTGATAAGTGATTCTAACTGCTATTATTATTTTTCAGATCATTTTTTATTGCGCCTTTATTATTTGTATAAATAACTCAAGGCGTTGAATATGCCTAATATTACTCTCTGCTCTTATTTTCTCCACAGCAACAGCCCTATGAGGTAGGTTGAGCTGAGAACGAAGGACAGGCTCAAAGTCACCCAGCCGGCTTTCATGCCTAAGGTGGAACTAGAACTCACAGTCTCCTGGTTTTTAGCTTGGTGTCTTAACCACTAGACGCTCAGGACCAAATGTATGATTATCAAATCTAGATTGCAAAAATTCAGACAACCACTTATTATAAAATTTAGCAAGAATTCAAATATTTAAGTCCCTTATAGTGCTTTTGGTATTTTGAGATACTGGCTTGGCTTTAATGGTTTTGTGTAGCATGGAAAAATTCTGGTCTTCTCCACTTCTGATTTAGTTTGATTTGTTTAGATTTGGGGTGCAGCCTTTACATTTGAACTGGTTTTTACTTGCTCTAAAAATGAGAGTGCAATTATATTAGTTGGGTGATGTGCTAAACCAGAATAGGTTTGTTAATGTATGAACTTAATAAACTGTGGTTTATTCAATATAAGATTTCTATATTACCTATTGTATGGTATGTGGATTATATCATGGCTTGCTCTAAGAGAAGGTGAGCCTCAGAGTTTTGGAACATTAAACTATAGTTTGACACTTCCTCAAAACAGTTTCTTTTTAGGATGATATGCATTTATTTAAAAAAATATAAAGAACTTGCATTTCTAGAGGAACATCCACTTATTTTAAAAACTTTTGATCTTTTTCTCAAGGAATTCAATTCATAGCCACTTCAACATTATCCACTTTCTAAAAATAAAATCGTATTCTTAAAGCTAATTTTGCCAGCAGAAGAACATTGACTCTTCTAATGTGCTCTGAATAATGTTGCTTATCCTGAAAGGGAAAAAGTGTGATGGATTGCGATATATGTCTGCTGAATATTTAATGAATGGCCTTTCTGTCATCAGTAAGAAAACAGTAATGTCAGTTAAACACAAAGAAGAATAAAAATAGTTGGTGGCAAAACAAGAACCACAGATGGAGTTTTATGCAAAAGTGACTTGCCTGGAAAACCCCTCGGGTACCAAATTCTTAGTCACAGGAGGGAAAATGTAATTTTGCCCGACTCTTAAAATGATTCCCAAGAGCTGGGGTAGGCAAGATGGTGCCCATAAGTATCAATCTTTTGCAGACACTTCTAATGTCTCCCAGACCTTCCTTCCCACTTGACTTTAAAATACTTAAAACATAAACAATCAATTGTCAAAACTAAATGGAAAGTTGGTGTCCTGCAAAGCATCAACGTCTGGCTTCATCTTTATTTATAAATGATCCTGGGTCCCAAGTCGGTCCCAGAGGTATTCTAAGAAAATAAAAATAATGGATGGCTGCAATCAGGGCTCTTTCCAAAAAAATGTGCATAGCTGCTCAGAAAGGAAAAGAAGGGTGAGTCAGGAATGATGAAGAACTTCCTGGAAGGCTAGAGAATGTGACCCAAAGCAGTCTCACTCTTTTTTCTTTTGGAAGATTTTTGGGATAGGCCGTACCAACTCTTGACAGCCATTTTGTAAAGGTGCCTGAATAAGCATTCAAAATTAGAATTGTGCTTGCCATGAGCTTCGTGAAATAATCTGACAACTTTCTTCTTTCTTCCTGGTCTTGTAATTGTAAAGAAGTTTGCTGACTCTGTGATCATACCTCCTTAGTTTGGTCATCTCTACATTCAGCTGAACTTTTCCCATAAGAAAAAAAAAGCAACTACAAACTGTAATTACATGGCTTCTAAAATAGGAAGCTTTCACAGATGAAAGCTGTGCCAGGGGAAGTGGGCACAAACTTGCAGAGGTAACTTTTTCTCTTGTTGACCTGCAAATACAAATATTTAATTTTAATAAGCATGTCCTTTGATTATGATACAGTACTTATTGGATTTATAAAGAGCTGTCTCTCTAACCTTTCCCTTCCGGATGATTAAAATTCCCTTTCTTTCTTCCTTGCACATCTCAAATACCATTATTTTCTCACTTGTATATTTGCAATTATTAACAGTTTTGTATCTATGAGTGAGTACAGTCATTGTCCAATATGATGCAAAGATTCAGATGACTGAATTTAAAAAGAGGGGCACGTCGTGGGAATGGTTGTTGGTTGACTGGAGGCCAAATTTAAATTTTTTGGGAGAAATAAGTTGCGATGGGCAAGTTACCTAGGCCAAATCAGTAGAAGTGTATTGTACTAATAGACAAGCTAGATTTTCTGGTGTTCTTCTTTAGGCAAAGGTTGGGGTGGGCATGGGAGAGGAATTAGTTATCCATTTTTTCTAAATTGTTCTAAACTTATTTTGGGGCATATGTTCTAGTCTTCTTGTGTTTCTGAATTGACAAGATCCTACCAGGAGGATGCTCTGTTTTTGACAAATGTATATTACGTATTATTGGAGGCACTTTGATTGACAGTCACTCAGAAACTACCACGGAAACAAAGACAAGAATCTATTAATTGTTGCAGATATTACAAGCATAGAGCATTTTGGCCTACTGCCTCTACTTGCCCCATACTTATGCTACAGTACTAGGAACATTCATACTTACATATTTAAATATTCCTTGTTGTCACCATAAGTAAATGCTATCCTACTTTTTAATTTGAATCTCAGCAGGTTATTTTTTTAAAATGTTATGATGCACAGCTGGAACTTGTGGTGCTTGGACAGATGTCTTCCTTTGTGCCCTGATTCTGAGTGTTGTCTTCCTATTGGACAGACTTCCCCTTCACGGGGACCTCCAAGTGTGCTAAAATTTCAATTCCCTCAATTCCCATGAAGAAGTGGGGAATGATTCCATCAATCTCAATTTTTAGCCAAATGCTGTTCATTTGGCTTTTTGTACGAATAATTATAGCAGCATTTCAGCCCATTTGTTGTCTTTTTACCATTTGCTCTGTCACGTGAACACTTGTGCAACAGTAGTTCTTTAAATAGAATCAGAACAGATTTCCAGAACTTTTCTGTCATTCTCAAAGATATCTCTACGATTGAAAATAAGTGGGAGGAAAATATTACATTTTTCCTAGAAGTGTGTGCTGTTTTTCCTCATTCTTGAAGGCTCATGACTAAACCCACTTAATTAGATCACATTGATTGGATTTTAAGCTAACTGAAATACTTTTGTATTCTTATTAAATTGAAAAAATACTTTTCTATTTTCAGTGATTTTGCATGTCCCGTGAGAGCTGTCTTAGCCTCTCACATTAGAAGGCTTTCAGTAGTGTAGAATTCCAGCAGTAAAAGGCAGGGATTGTCAAAAAGGCTCCAGTGAAGCTGAAAATGTTCCAAATGAAACGTATTTTCCCCAGGAGATGTCACGCTATCCTCCTCCTGCCTGAACAGAGGTATGTAAGGAGCCTTATCTGAGCAGTGATAGATTGACAGTGTTACTCTATTTTATTTTTAAATATTTTACAGTTTTATTCCAGATTGGTACCCCTCTAGTGTCTAGGGCCTACAGGTTCCAGAATTCTAGTCTGAACACATCTAGAGGACCCGAGATTAAGAGAAGGTTTCACTATAAAGTACAGGTGGTTTTTGACTTACAATAGTTCACTTAGTGACCGTTTAAAGTTACAACGGCGCTGAAAAAAATGACTTGGGACTGTTTTTCACATTTGACTGTTGTAGCATCCCTATGGTCACGTGATCAAAATTCAGACGCTTGGCAACTGACTAGTTGTTGTGTCCCACTCCTCCGCTGACGGCCGGGTCGTGGAAGTCCGTATCAAGCGTGCTTCTGCAGCTCTGCGTTCTCAAGGCAGGCAGGAGACCAGGAAGTGACTTCAGCAATCCAAGTTAGACTTTGCCTGACTCAGAGAATGCCAGAAAGCAGATCCTTTATATAGGCCATGGGGTGTGGCTCCATGACTCAGCACTTATCCAGGCCTGCCCTTCTCTCCCTTCCTTTTGCTGACATCGCCTCTCTACTCTCTGGAAGTGAGGATCTCTCCAGCCTCCAGCTGTTGGTATCTTAGCTCATGACTGGCTTCACATTCTTCAGGCTCATATGCTGTGGGGGAGGGGTTTAGTTGCTCCGTTTGCCTGGGCATGGTACCAGGACTGGGGCTGAAGGCACGTCAGGCCCTTCGTCTTTCTCGGCCTGTCCGGGCATGGTGCCAGGGCTGGGGGCTGGAGGCATTCCAGGACATTCTTCCAAACTATCAGCGTCCGGCAGAAGATAAGAGGGGCCTGGCTGCGGCAGGGGGAGCGAGCGAGACACAACACTAGTATTTATGACGGTTGTAGTGTCCCAGGTCATGTGATCCCCTTTTGCAGCTCCTGACCAGCAAAGTCAATGGGGGAGCCAGATTCACTTAACAGTCGTGTTACTAACTTAACAGCATCAGTGATTCCCTTAACAATTATGGCAAGAAAGTCTATAAAATGGGGCATAACTCACTTAACTGTCTCACTTAGCAACAGAAATTTTGGGTTCAATTGTCATAAGTTGAGAACTATCTGTAAATAGCCTTGTTTTGATTCTCTTGCAGCTCACATATGTGTTTTGTTGAAGGAGATTTCAGTTATTTCAATGAGGTCTATTCCCAAGTAAGGCACGTTTTGCCCAGATCCTAAATATAAAAACATATAAAACTCATATTTTGATTGATTTGAATACCTGAATAATTCTTTGCACAGAAAGTGTGATTTTTTTTTCTTTAGGGGTGTTCTAACTAGCCGTAAACGGATTAGATAAATAGGTGATGCCTAAGATGCTATAGGTCTTGAGTTTATCTTCCAAAAATAATTCCTGAATAACATTTCCGCTGTCCAACCAGAACCAGATGTCCCAAGTAAATCCCAAGATGTCCCAAGCTATCTTAACTTTTCTTCCCCAGTGAGTAACCTTGCTTCTCTTCTCCAAATATTTAGCTCTTTCAGATGGCTAGTATGGCTACAATGCCTCACTCTGTGTTCCGGGGTCTATGACAATTTGGGGCGGCCAACTCACCATGGCCAAATCGCCACAGCCAACTCATCATGGCCAAGTTGCCGTGGGCAACTCACAGTGGGACAACTTTACACTAATATCAAAGAAATAGTGGGATAGAATCACTAAAGAAAGGATGCAGAAGGAGGTGTGAATGACAAAAATTAAAGTATTTTTTTTATTTTAAATAATTAAATTGAATTGTTAAATAGTCCCACAGTGAGTAGTCCTGGAATGAGTTGGCCATGGTGAGTTGTCCCCTGGCGAGTTCTCCCAGTCCGCATGAGGAGTGGGAAGCCCATGAGACCAATAGCCTTAAGTGACTCCTTAGCTATAGTGGGGTTAAAGTAGTATTTTTCTCTTTCTTTCAACAACATCCAAAGGTATCCTTGAGGTATGTAAAAGTTGTTAGCCTTTGTCATCCATCACTTTGAAGAGAAGTCAGTTAAAAGCTGATTGAGGTCTGGAAGAAGTTATTTTGCTTTGAAATCCGCCTTTTTTAGCTACTGATAATAGGCTACTTAAAGCTTTGCAAGGCATTGCCTATAGATACAGATGATTAAATAATCTTATTACCTGGAAATTGTTCTGTATTTCATACGCTTTACTGCGTCCCCAGTATTAACATACACTCTTCCCTAATTTGAAATGGTTCAGATTGGTGACAATTAACAAATGGAGCAGGAGTTACAGAGGTGGCTACAACAAACAAGTCTGATGTGACTTAATAATCATATCATTGCACTTCAAACTTTTTGCGACCAAAAAGTCATCATTTCTATGGATTTACCTGATGTATATGGGGCACTTTTAAAAATTGCTGAACGCATGTTCTCAAAGCTATTGTTTTTAAAGATAGTCAACTACAGGTACTCCTCGACTTATGATTTGGTTCCTAAGTGACTGTTATGGTCTAGGACAGTTTTCTTCAAGTTAGATTCCTTCTACAGCTGTGAACCTCAAATCCTTAGGCAGACTGGCCATTACTGACAACTTTGGGATTTGAAGTTCAGGCAGTCTGAAAATTGCCTGGGTGGGAAATGGCTGGTTTATAATATGTGAACCCAGCCATTTTGGCTTGTTCAACGAACTGTGGTTAAACCAATTCATGACTTAGTGTAATCTATGAACCTCATGTATAAAATAATTTCATCAATTAACAGTATTACTCTGGATAACCAATCTGGTTGGGGAAAACAAGTCTTCTAGTTGTTCCTTGTCATCTCCAGAATTGACATCCTTTGACTGGAGACACAAAGGCTAGGCAATACTTGGCAGAGTCCAATGGTCTTCGCTGATTCATCTTTTTCTCAAAGAGTAGCAGCACATATGAATCCTTCTGCCCAAGTAGGTCCACCCACTCTTCCCCTTTAACCCTCATTGTGTTCATAAGCTTTAACAATTATGGCTTGTTCAGATTTGAATAGGCCCACTATCCTTGGTGTGCCAGTCAGGGAAAGATGGATAATGTGTCATAGGAAGCTTACATTTAGCTCTAAATGCATAAACTGCAGCCTAAGAAGTATGTGAATGGATGTTTACTGCTTGGCTATGTGTCTCTTGTTCTGTTTATTGTTAGTCTCTTTAAACAACCATCCACCACTCCACATCCTGAATAACTCATTTGGATGACCTGCTGAAGAGGAAGCTCTAATAATTCCATGAAGAGCTCATAATAAGAGCTGGAGACTTTATTAGAAATTGAAGCAGATTTATTTTTGTTCCATCATAGTCATCGTGAAAGAGCTGGAATGGAAAATGACACTTCTGCCACTTTTTAGTCCCTAAGGGGCTGTATCAAAATAACAGTCCCATTTGATAAGGGAATATCTCCCAATTCATTATTGTACACAATAGATGTTTTCCCCATTATGTAATGGAAGCTAATTTTTAAATGTCTGGGGACCCTTTTGCTAAATGGCAGATGGTTGTATTCTCTGTTAATACCACAGAACATGAAAATAATGGTTTATGCAGAGAGGATATAAATAATTTGCGACCTTTCTACCTTTCTACCTAGCAAGTTTCAGTCATTGATATTTCGTGGAAGGAGGTAAAAGAGTCATAATTAAAAAAACAGCAGCCACAAATAGTTAAGACTCTTCCCAGTCACTGAATGAATTCATATATTATACCACACTAAGCCATCATCTGGTTTTAGGTGTAACATCCTATGTGAACCTAGTTAGTTGAGGTTCTTCTCATGAACTATAGTTTGATATGCCATGGTTTAACACAACATGTTAGCTCAGATATGTAATACTGAGCTAGAAAATCTAACAAGATGATTTAATATTGGGCATCTTCTAAGTTAGCATTAGCTTCTTTGGTCCAACAATTAGCTTATCAGTCAGCTCTAAAATTTCATATCCAATAAATTTAATAAATTACCATGAGTTGTAACTCAGTGGTAGTCCATGCAGGAGGTTCTAGATCAGGGATGGGCAACTATGGACTTTTTACGACCTGTAAACTTCAACTCCCATGCTAGCTTAGGAATTCTGGGGGTTGAAGTTCACAGGTTGTAAAGAGACCATAGCTGCCTATCCCTGATCTAGAATCTAGATTTGGAAAAATTCCTCAGTGCAACCCTGATCATCTTATTTACTATGAATTTGGCTTAAAATTGTACATTCCACTTTATTTGCTATGAGAAACAGCTTTGAATCCCCTATTCCCTACATTCCCCTATCATGTTTAAGATGGATTTTTCTTAGTAAAAAGAGACAAAATTTCACCTCTGACATTTAGCCATGAGGGAGTAGTGAAAACTGTATTTTTGGACGTGGTATTGAGTCCAATTTGCAGATTGGTGCTAATGCTTCTTCTTTCCACTGCCCAAACCTTGAACAGCTTCAGCTGGCAGATTTCCCCTGGAAAAAAGTCCCGTTATTGTCAACAAAGAGCACTCACATTTTTAATTCAAGTGTGTAAAAATTAGATCAATTTTAAGCCGAACGCAAGACAACGAGGCAGTGTCTCTGAACAAACATCAAGAAACTTTTTGAACTCTTCAACTTCCCTTCAGCTTCTTTTATGCTGCAGAGTTCTACAGTAAGCAGCTTTCTCCTGGTGGGAGAAAGAGATCATTTTGAATTTTTACAGAAAAAAATAGTTGTTTGAGCAGAAATGACTGACTTTTGGGGTTCTTCGCTTTGAGGCCCAATTTTCAAGTGAGACTTCTGTCCATGTGCGCCTGGTCCAGCTCATGATTTGTTTCTGTTTTGAAATTTGAATAATAAAATAAATTACAGAAAATAGAGGAGAGAAAGCATAGTTCATGATATCTAGTCAGATGATATGACTGAACATGGCTATCTGGGCAGCCATTTTTGGGAGCAGGTGCAAAATTGCAACCTTCCAATGGGTGTTTCCCATCTTTTTGCAATACATCATGCGCGAGTAGTAACGGGAGCCCCTCGTGGCTCTCACGTGACATCACTACTCCGTAGTCTACACTGGCTTCCTGTGGTTTTTCGGGTGCGCTTCAAGATTTTGGTTACCACCTTTAAAGCGCTCCATGGCTTAGGACCCGGGTACTTACGGGACCGCCTGCTGTTACCCTTTGCCTCCCACCGACCCGTACGCTCTCACAGAGAGGGTCTTCTCAGGGTGCCGTCCGCCAAACAGTGTCGGCTGGCGGCCCCCAGGAGTAGGGCCTTCTCTGTGGGGGCAGCGACGCTCTGGAATGAACTTCCCCCTGGCCTACGTCAAGTGCCTGATCTTCGGACCTTCCGTCATGAGCTTAAAACACACCTATTTATTCAAGCGGGACTGGCATAATAATGTAGAATTTTAAATTTGGGGTTTATTATATTTTAAAATTTTAAAATCTAAATTTTAATTTATCGGCCTTTATAATTTGCTTTGTTTTAAATGTTGTTTTAATTGTATATATTTTGTTTTATCGCTGGCTGTACACCGCCCTGAGTCCTTCGGGAGAAGGGCGGTATAAAAATTTAATAAATAAATAAATAAATAAATAAATCAGAGTGAATGTTAAAATACGATATTGTTCAAGAGTAATTAGACTAAAAAGGTCTCAAACCTTTCCCAAATGGTTTATAGCCCACCACAAAGCAGGCATGGATGGAAACTAAACAAGGAGAGAAGCAACATAGAACTAAGGAGAACTTTCCTAATATTGAAAACAATTAACCAATGGAACAGCTTGCCTTCATAGGTTGTAGGTGCTCTATCACTGGAGGCTTTTAAGAAGAGACTAGACAGTCTCTTGTCTAGAATGGTAGAGGGTCTGCTGCTTGGGCAGGGGATTTCCAAGGTCCCTTCCAACTCTGTTATTCTGTATTTTCCTCCATTCTGTCCCAGGGTTTTTGTAACATGATTCTGTAGAGGTGTACATCAAAGAAAAATCGGGTAGCGTCAATGACATTATGTCATATTTGCATCACTTAGGAATTAGAAATGGAAGAGAAAATATATCCCGGGATGTGTTTTTTTTTATTGCTAAACTGGGTTTTACCCTTGCCCAATTTATTTTTTAAGTGACCCACACTGTAATTAGCATTTTTTCTAAAGAGATCTTGTTAGATGACAGATAACTTTCTTTGAAAACGTTGCTTATTCTTGCTGTTGCATAGGTCTTTTTCCAAAGTCCCATTAGCTATTTTCATACTGAGACAGATTTGGAAAATGAGGACAACTCTGTTGAGCAACAAAGCAGATCAGACTGCAGAAAATTATGGAAATAACAATGGGATTTGCTGGAAGTAAGATATGGTTTGTGTGTGTCCATCTGTGCATTCCCATTTGTGTGGTCCTGTCTTGGTGGCAAGGGAGCAATTTTGTATATGAGCCAGTACTGAAAAGGGTTTCATGCAGCCATGCATGAGACTGACCCAAGGACATGCCTGTTATAGTTTTTAATTCTTTCAGTGTGTTTGTTATTTGATTTTAGCGAACCCCAAGGAGTTGACTAGGCAAAAAAACAACAACAGAAAAACCCACATGCTGTGGCATATTACACAGAAACAAAAAACAAAGTGAAGTAAAAAATCTTCTAAAGAAGTAAACTAGATGGAGGATGGGGCAATGTTATTATTTGGTTGAACGAGGTGCAATACGGAACTCTGCTGTCATATATTGCGCTGACAGGAAATGAGTAGAAAAGCTGAAGTGAACTTCAGTGAGAACTGACATCTTCTGTTGAAGCCATCCCAGGTCTGTTTCCTTATTTTGCAGCTACCGTTTTGGTCTGTTCACTAAATAAAGAGGGATAAAGTTTTGAGGCTGGTGCAGTTGAGCTAGAATGCATGTGACATTGGTTCACTCCGTGGTTGCAGTGGCAGAGGGTCGTTCACAAATCCGTCACAAATCAAGAGAGCAAGGATCTGACTTAGAACAATTTAATCCTCGTTTTATGCTGGAAGGGAAAATGGTAAATTTGGCTGAGAGAGCACCACTGCAGCTAAGCCTGAGGCTCAAGATAATTTTCTCAAGGAAATCATATGAAATATGGAGAACCTAAGGAGCTATTGTCTCAGAGAAAACTTGGCTGACTTGCAAGAAAAGGGAACCTGGAGAAAGGGGAAATGGAGGAAGAGACAAGAAAGGAACTTGTGAGATAAAAAGAGATACTAGAGATACTTTCCAGTGTGGGGGAATATGTGGAAAGAAGGGAACTAAGGAAACGGACCAAGGGACAGGATCACAAGGAAGTGAGACAAAGTAATTTGTATATTTAAAGCTGTGGATTGAGGGGATTGTAGAAGGACAAGCGGTTGGACAGAACTGACTTGTGGCAAAGCTGTTCCGAGGTTCCAGATACAGATAAGGTTGTACCATGTTGGATTATAAGGAAATGGTTAGATAAAAAGGGCTTAGAGGGAATAGTTTATGGAGATTGTGGTTCAGAGAAGAAAGGAGGCAGCAAGTTACCCTAATTCTGAATTATCCAGAGAAGAAAAACCTTACCAAACGTGGCTTTGCTTTCCCTAACAGTAAATGGGTAGATAGGAGGAATCATTTTCTCACTTGAAATAGTTTTATTTTTGTTACAGAAGGTCATTTTCTTGGGCTTTGTATAAACTGCAGCATGTGTGGAAAGGTTTTTGTGAAGGCTTTTTTTAAACCATTCAAACTGGAAAATAGCAAAAGAGAGCTTTTAGTTTATGGATGAATTGTTTTTCACTTGAGCAGAAAAAAAAATGGAAGGATGTAAAATAAGAGGAAGTGGGTAGGCAGAGAATTGTGTCAAAGATGCAAACAAATGGCCAAGAGGAGTGTGCAAAAATGATCCTCCATGAAACAAGTGTTTTGAAAAGGTGGGGGGGGGGCAACATGTCTAAAGCCTAATGAAGCGTTCTGCAAATATTCAAGAAACAACAACAACGAAAAAGTGCAAGCTATGTGGTTGGGAATAGATTTACTTAGCAGCTATTCTACTGGCATGCTGGGGTTGGATTGATTTAGCAGTGCTATTTGTGAAATTTATACAAGATAATTAAGGCTAGCAGCCAGCCTCTGTCCCAAACAGATCTTAGAACATTCTGTCTTCTCTTCTGCCTGATCCATGTTTTTCTGCTTTGCTACTTTACCATCAATCCAGTCACAGCTCCTGTAATAGATACAGATAGATAAGACCTTAGCCCTAGGCCTAAGGGCTTCTGAGAGCATCTGTTCCATGTCAGTGGGAAATAAACTGGACTTAACTGATGTTTGACTTAATCAGTCAAGTTCATTATGTTAAGATGTGGATGAAAGTAGACTTCAGGCAAAAGCATGTAGTGCATTCTCTTATCTTAAGATTCCTGGGTATCGAACTAATTGTAGAATCACTGATATTATTATTTCAGGTAACGTACTCTTTAAGACTAGTTTCATACGATAATCTACAATTTGCATTATAGTGCTTTATGAAATAAACTACAATTGGCTTCATGCAACTTGTTTAGCTAGTATGTATACTGGTGCAGTGGCTGGGTTCATATAACACACTAAAACTGAACGAGCCACATTGTAATTTAGTACAGTAGGTGAACATCGTCTCTGTTTTAATTTTGTAGAGAACCCAATGAAAACTCTGTTGAAATGAAAGTGATTACAGTACTGTAGTGCACTTTCTGTCTCTGTCATTGGCAACCATTAAAAAAAACATCTTTGCTGGAAAGCGTCACAACTTTTCTAAACTGATTACAAGTTAGTACGTCACTAGCTCATTTTTCTTGTTAAGGAATCCTGTTGTACAGGATTATCTTGACCCCCGCCCCCCATCAGTCTATTCACCAGAATTCAGCATGTAGAGATTTTTCATCTAAAAACTTGTAGGTGTTTCTGCATTTGAAAGAGTTTTTTTTTTTAAACCATGTCCTTCGCCTCTTTTCTGTTCAATACAGAAACATTAATAGAACTTAATTATGAAAATAATTGTTATTTTGTTTCAGATTGAGTGAGAATGAAAGTTTAAATTCATTTAAAAGGAACTGATAATTTGTCTCCTTGTGTTGCTGGGAAATCTGATGAGCAAAAAAAATCATAGCTACCAAAACATGCCTGAATATTTGATCTCTGGGTGTTCTGACTTCATGGACTTAAATGGCTATCAGAATTTAATTAACAATTAATTTGTATATTTTTTGAATATTCCAGAACAGTTCCTGGCTCAAAGCATCAGAATAAGTTGAGGCTCTATTTAAATATATACTTAAATTAAATGAAAAACATTTTGGAAAAATGAGAAAGTGGGATGGAATGACCTAATAGAGAATATATAAATATATATATATGGAAGTGATACAGAGTTTGTCAATCGATCTTGACTGAGTTCTTTCTGCTTGGTATATAGGAGTTATAAACCAGAACAGGAAGTTTTTAAAAATTAAGAACCCCCCCAACCCAGATATTGTCCTGATTGTTTCTAAGAAAATTGCATGAATGCCAAAAGACCACTTTCTGTTTAACTCAGGGAATCCAGAACAGAAGCATTTTCACTAATGAGCTGAGCATTTATAGCAAAGAAGAGCCTACAACACAAACTCCCCAGTTTCTGATTTACAGGTAGCCCTCGATTTATGACCACAATTGACCCCAAAATTTATGTTGCTAAGTGAAATATTTGTTAAGTGACTTTTGCCCCATTTCACAACCTTTCTTGTCACAGTTGTTAAGTGAATCACTGCAGTTGTTAAATTAGTAATAGGATTGTTAAGTGAATCTGGCTTCCCCATTGACTTTGCTTATCTGCCTTATCAGAAGGTCTCAAAAGATGAGCACATGAACAGGGGACGCCGCAACCGTCATAAATATGAGTCAGTTGCCAAGCGGCTGAATTTTGAGCACATGACCATGGAGATGCTGCAAATGGTTGTAAGTGTGGAAAAATAGTCATAAGTCACTTTTTTCGGTGCCATTGTAACTTCAAACAGTCATTAAATGAACTGTTGTATTATCCAGCTTCCTTTATTCTTAAGAAGTTCCTCCTGATCTACTGAAAACTGGTATTTTTCTGAATTTGAAGTTTACTAAATCTAATCATGCCATCTGAGGCAGCTGAGAAAAGTTTTTTTCAACTTCTGCATGTGACCATTGTGGTATCCGAAGCGTTATGTCACCCATAAGAATGATCTTTTCTAGCTAAATTCTGTGCATATTTACACTGTTAAGCTGCCCTGTTGTGCGAGTGGGTCACCAACGTTTTCTGGAAGAGAAGAATAGATGATACCGTCTTTTACTTGTCCTGTCTGCACTTCCATCTGTATTTTCTTGCACCATATTTCAAACGGTATTTTCCAGCTTCTGGTAGCTTAAACTGTATTTTAATTTATTTGGCTGTGTTTTAATTTCTTCTAGGAAAACTGTGCATTGAGCGAAGGGAATGAGATGTTTGCCATCCTGCAGCACCATTTTAAAAATGCTTATACTTTTAAATGCAAACTATTTCTCAAAAGCACATACTGTATTTTTCGGAGTATAAGAAGCACCTCCCCCACCCAAAAAAAGGGTGAAAATCTGGCTGTGTCTTATTCTCCGAATGTAGCCCTGCCTAGCTTCTTAAAGGGAGGTTTCAGAGGCTGAAAAAAAGCAACAGAAATGAAGCTTCAGAAAAGAAGCCCCCAAACAGAGCTTCAGAGGCTTTTTTTTGTGAAGCTGTTTCGGAGGCTTTCAGAGGCAGAAAAAAAAGTAAAAAAAAAAAAAGGCAAGGCACAGAGCTTGCATCCAAGGAACCTACTGCTAAAATTCACCTCTGGGAACAGCTGATTGGGGGTATTCTGGGAGGCCGATCTACCTGCCAATCAGCTTTTTTAAAATTTTCCCCAAAAACTAAGGTGCGTCTTATATTCTGAAAAATACGGTATGTACAAAATGACACTCACAGACACACCGATTGGATTAGGGTTGCTTTCTTGTCACAAAACTTTGGGGAAGGCAGAACAGCAGGGGGATTTTTAGTGGAGGGCTGTCCTGCAAGCCTGCTGGTCAAGCAGCCCAATCTGAAAGAATTTTCTAAGCTGGTTTAAGTCCAGCCATCATTAGCGCAGAATTGTAACAGCTTAGGGGTCCAGTGTGGAAGTGCCCGATAGCTGGTTCTTTCAATCTCTCCCATGGAGAGCTCTCAGGCATGGAAATGGAGAATTTATAATGCTTCAGTCGCTGCAGAACTTCCAACTGCTAGCAATTCAACCTAACATGGTTAGTAGTGAGAAATGGTTTGGGAGGGAGGGGGAGCTTGCGCTTTGAAACTCAAACAATACCCAGTCACCTGTATCTGATCGTGAACAAAAACCACTCAGCTTTAGCACACATTTGATTTCTCTGCATAAGTTACTGCAGCTCATAGGTTAAAGATATGTTTTGTTCCTACCAGTCTGCTTTAGGAATCGCTGTTGCATTGATTTTCTCTGGTTTTCTACCTGAGCTTAAGTTTCTATAGTGATTTTTCCCATCTATGGGTCTGTACAAGATTTGCTTTCTACACATTTACAATTGCCTTCCTTGGTCTTTTCAAAAGCAGATTCTGCATGGACGGTGAAAAACATATCTTTGGTTCAGTTGTTTTCATGCCTGCATATTATTTTGCTTTCTCTTTTGAATGCGAGGCTATATAAAAAATTTCAGCTGGAGCTTGATTCTTGCTGACTGCATGGACCTGTCTGTGAAGTTTTCTTGGCGACAGTTCACGCGTGGTTTATAATTCCCTTCATCCAGACTAGGGTAACTAGGGGAATGAATTGTAGTTCTTTTGGCTTGTTGTCTGGTTCAAAGTTGTGTGAAGTTTTCACATTTACAAAGTGATTCAGAAATAACAAGCAATTTTGGCTGACTACTGTACATCAAACATGTATAGGATGGATATAGTGAAAGGACGTTATGACCTGGTTTAAAATTATTTCTTTGATGAAGTAGGAGCTGATATGAAATGTATAAACCTAGGCATAGCATTTTAGAGCTATTAGGATTACAATTTTACTCTGGCAAGAAATAAGGTTTTCCAAAACCTTTGGCAAACAGATTTTCCATTTATTAAAGCTGAAATGAAATCAGAAAATTAACATACTTCTTTTTTATAGTAAGCCAAAACGTTTTACTTCCACCAGCAGCATTGCTATGTAATGAGACTATAAGTAGATTAGCTGAGAACATAAATAAAATGTAATGTCTAATTTATTTTAGCTAGTGCTTAATCTATACAAGAAACAAGTATGCTTGCTAAAGCATTTCTGCCTCTTTGGGAAGGTACTGTCAATATGGCTCCAAACTTATACTTTTTTACTATATTTTTTTCTGAATTGAACTGAAGATATGCAGTCTATGAATAGTCAAACAATCTGAAACTTTTCACAATTTAAATCCAAGTGGAGTGTGTGCATGTGTACGTGTGCGTACATGTGCACACATGTCTATGCATAACCATTTTTTAGTCCATAGCTCAAGTTTAGGTATGATTTGTTTAACAATGACTTCCTGAATAAAGAAGAATTGGCTGAGTTCACGTAATATAACAAGGAAAAAAAATTCATTGTTGTATTTTCATTTGCACAACTTTTATTAAGTAAACAAACTGCACTATGGATTACTCTGATATAAAACCAGCCTTCCAAGCTAAGATATAATAACAACTTGATTGTCTCTTAAATATAACAGACCTGCTGATAAGCTTTTTTTTTATCTGTGTCCATCCATAGCTACTTCCTTATCCAGTTTTTTAATGCTCATCAATCAATATAGGAATTTTTAAATTAATTATACAGGCAGCCTATCATTGCAAACCTTGGAATGATCTAGGAAATTTAACCTCAGTTTAAAGTGGCTTAATGTCCTGTGCTTTTTAAGCCCATTTAATTTAATTCCCTTAATTCAGATGAATTGGGAAACTTTGGCTAATGGAGAACTATCCTACATTGCTGTGTCCTGGGAAGAAAGCTATATGTACAGGCTTCTCCTCTATCCCTTGCTTTTGGGAATAGCTTGCCAGCTGCCGAATTCGGAAAAAATCAAATCCTTAAATCTTTTTTATTGGTTTGACTGGTTCTAACATAATTGTAATTAGGCATTAGAATAAGTTTTTTAATGATTATCTTAATTTTGTATATAAATGTTTTATGTGCCTGTGAACCGCCCTGAGTCCTTCGGGAGATAGGGCGGTATATAAATATGAATAATAAATAATAAATAAAATAAATAAATAAATTGTTCAATTGCTTGATCTATTAGGGAAGGTCCTTCCTAAGTTTCTTTCTCTGTTAAGTGTCTATGGAGATTCTCAGTCATCCAGGTCATGGTTGTCCCAAAGGTGCTTGTTTCAAGAGGCAATTGGACTTTCTGGTTTTTCTTTGAAGATGTTTCACTTCTCATCCAAGAAGCTTCTTCCGCTCTGAGTGGATGATGGGAAATGGAAGGATTTATACACCTTGCAGACAGATCACATCTGTGTCATCAGGATCACCTGAGTGGTGCAAATGGGCATGGAGCCTTCTTGGAACTGTTGAAAGGACTGTGTGTAGATTGGAGATAGATTATGTCGTATCCCTCCCCCTTTGTTGAGAGAGGGCTCTTCAATGTTGACATAGATGGACTTTCAACAGTTCCAAGAAGGCCCCACACCAATTTGCACCACTCAGGTGACCCTGATGACACAGATAAACCCCCCAGGTCTTTTTCTGGTGTGACGCCCTCCTACAGCCATCTGTCAGCAAAAACAGAGCCCGAAGGGTGTGTGCCCATTTTTGCTGGCAGAGTACTGCAGGAGGCCATCCCAGCTGAAAACAGAGCCTGGGGCAGCCTCCCGGGTCACCACAGGTATCCCAGACATAAGTAATATTGAGCTGGACACACCCCCTGGATACACCCATCTGGACACGTCACCACCACCCCTCGGTGCCCCAAGGTCAAACACAACTCTGATGGGGCCCTCAATGAAATTTGAGTTTGACACCCCTGCCCTAATCTATCCATTGTTGAGGCTGCAGCTCTTTTTCCCAAGGTTTTCTCACAGCCCATTACAAATACCATTATCAATGATCTCTCTCAGATTTGGGAGATTAAATATTGTATGAGGATATAGATAATGTTTCCCTAGCCTGATATTCCTAGGATCCATTTAGTTTTACAAAAGGGCTCTTGAACAAATAAGTCACATAATCATAATTTATATTTTTTATCCAATGAATAGATATGCACGACTGTGTTGTCATACTTCTTTTACCTACAGTTAACTGGGATTTACTCCATTACTCTATTTTCTGGATATACACAACATAACTGAACCCTAAATCATGTGAAGTAAGTTTAAACGGTACGTTAGGGCTTAATTTGTTTGGCTACATTGCGGTTTAGTATGTCATGCAAACCCAGGAAATGTGCATCTTGAAAAATTTCCTCTACCAGAAAAGAGGCGGGGGATGGTTGGATGGATGAGGAAACACAAATTGCAAAAACTGCTTTCACTCTCATGTTTAAGAATAACAGGACAATCATTATCAATCAATGCCTGTTACGAAGGAAATCTCACTGAATTTATTGATGGTGACTTCCAGTAAGTAAATATATAGAAGATCAACAAACACTGGACTAGACATAATAGGTATGTGTAGGGTTTCAAATTCTCTTCCCCAGAGGCGCTTCAGAGTGGGGCAGAAATGCAAAAGAAGCTGAATTATTTAAGGCACCTGCGCCTATTTCTGTGATTCCCATGGTAGCTAGTTTAAAGAAAAAACAGTTGTGTGTTAGGGCTAACCACCTAATTTTCAGATTGTTTCTTAATTTTGGGTCTTTTTATTCCTAATAATTTTGTGCTGAAAAACCAAATGTTTCCTAGATATGATGCTCCCTTTTGTAGGGCTGCCTAGGGGATCAGAATATAATTGCAACAAGAATCAAATACATTCGACTATTTTTTTTTTTTAAAGTATATGCTTTTGAAAATACGAAATGAAATCCTGTTTCACTGATAGTTATTCCAAAGAACTGGCAAGATTTTTGAAACAATTCTGGGGGGAAAGTACCAAAAGAGTACTAAAAAAGTTTCCGAAGCTTGCATGATTTTTCTCCAACCAATGGTCTGTAACCACTGCAGGGTCAGCTGAGGACACAATGTCATTTTAAAATCTTCCTTAACTCCTAAAACTGGATTCATATTCAGCACTGAGTTGGTCCTTCTTTTGTAAACATTTGCCAAGAAGGATCCCGTAAATTTAGCTCAAAATGGTTTTATCTTTCTTTCTGAAGATGTCCCTCCTGCTAGATAGAAGATCAGGTATCAGTTCTGTGATGAAATGACCTTGTCCCAGATTATGGAAAGTGTTCCCATCCCTAAAGCAATACTGTTGGTGTTTGCTCTCCCACGTATTTAGAAAGATAGAAAGAGACTACTGCTTTCACCAGACTGTTCATTCTCAATTATTTAATATTTTTCATATTGCTTTTAATTGCATTAAATTCATTCCAATTTATAATTGGAATTGTCTATTGCTGTAAACTGACTTGAACATTAGTATAAACAAAGGTTGGGAACGAATTTAATAATGAAATTAAAATACAGACAGTCCTCGATTTACAACAGTCCATTTAGTGACTGTTTGAAGTTTGAAGGGCCGGTGAATAGCGCAGGCTGGTAAAGCCTGTTATTAAGAACACAAAGCCTGCAATTACTGCAGGTTCGAGCCCGGCCCAAGGTTGACTCAGCCTTCCATCCTTTATAAGGTAGGTAAAATGAGGACCCAGATTGTTGGGGGGGGCAATAAGTTGACTTTGTAAAAATATACAGATAGAATGAGACTATTGCCTTATACACTGTAAGCCGCCCTGAGTCTTCGGAGAAGGGCGGGGTATAAATGTAAACAAAAAAAAAAGTTATAACGGCACTGGAAACAAGTGACTTATGACCATTTTTCAAAATTAGGACCCATGTAGCAGCCCCATGATCATGTGATCAAAATTCAGATGCTTGGCAACTGGGTCATATTTATGACGGTCACTGTGTCCCAAGATCACGTGATCCCCTTTTGCAGCCTTCTGACAAGCAAAGTCAATGGGGAAGCCAGGTTCACTTTAATAACTAGGTTACCAATTTATCAACTGCAGTGATTCACTTGACAACTGTGGCAAGAGATGTTGTAAAATGGGGCAAAACTCGCTTAACAAATGTCTCCCATAACAATAGAAATTTTGGGCTCAATTGTGGTAATAAATCAAGGACTACCTGTAGTTAAACAATGTTAATTAATTTAGAAAATAATGAACTATATCTAGATCTTCTAGCCCTGAATGTAGGATAGGGGCCAGATACGATGATTTTGATGATGTTATCCATTCAGTCATGTCTGGCTCCACATCTTCTCATCTAGCACCACTTCTTGTATGCTTTGTCTGGTGTCAGCTTTGATGTTGTCCAATCTCCATGTTCTTTGATGGCCTGGTTTTCTTTTACCTGTAACTCTTTCAAGCATAATTGCTTTCTCCGGTGAATTCCCCCCTTATGACATGACCAAAATAAATGAGACAGTTTTGGCCAGATTGTAGAGGCTTCCATTCTGTTGCGTCTCTTCTATCCACCATTCAGTGCTCTTGCAGCTGAAAACACTTTTCAGAATTGTTTTCCAGAGGTGGTTCAAGGACCACTTCCCCTTTGCAAGGCCGTGTCAAGAAGCGTGAAATTATGTGGCTGGATGCTGCTTCTCTTCCGCTGATGAGTGAAATATGCATTTTTCATGCAAATGGAATTCTACCTACATACTTCCTGAGTTGTGGGCGGATGAGTAGGTTTATGCAGTTAATATGAATTCAGATTTCGGTAACTACAACATTAGTGTGTAGTCTTCATCCCAAGACATCACACCTAGGAAATGAGTTGTATTAGTGGAGCTTGAGATCAGTTGGCGGCCTTAAGCTGTTGCCTGTGACTGCATATATGCTGGGGTCTGAACAGGTTCTGATTGTGCTAGTTGGCTGAATTGGCAGCCCTGCTTACTCTGGGACTTAATAAGATACAAAGAGAGTCCATAGCACTACACTGTTTCTTGCCACAGCTGCCTTTAAAAAAAGGCAACTGGACTTTCTTGAAAAATCAACGCAGCTTTGATTTTTAAAGCACATTTGGGGCAACCATGACCTGGATGATTGAGAAGCTCAGTGGTGAAATCCAATTATTTTTTTCTATCGGTTCTGTTGGCGTGGCTTGGTAGGCATGGTGTGGCGTGGTGGGGGAAGGATACTGCAAAATCTCCATTCCCACCCCACTCTGGGGCCAGCCAGAAGTGATATTTGCCAGTTCTCTGAACTACTCAAAATTTCTGCTACCGATTCTCCGAACTGCTCAAAATTTCCGCTACCAGTTGTCCAGAACCTGTCAGAACCTGCTGGACTTCACCCTGATCTGCCACAATTGCAGATCTGTTCTCTGGTTGTGCAGAGATCGTAAAGTCTTGTCCATGGAGCACCACCAGTAGAAGGATTCAAAATATGCATTTCAGGTCAGCTATATATCTGCATCTTTATATCTATATATGTACATCTGGAAGCTTTATTTAGCTTTTTTTGTTAATTTTAATCATTTTAATATGTAATGAAATATTTAATCATTGCATATTTATTTTATTTTACTGTAAGCCGCACAGAGTCACTTCAACAGTGAGATGGATGACATATAAATTTAATAAATATATGAACAAATATACCCTGTTTCCCCTAAAATAAGACATCCCCTGATAATAAGCCCAATAGGACTTTTAAGCACATGCACTAAAAATAAGCCCCCCCCCCCGCATGCGCAGCCGGTCCCTTCCACTTCCTCTGGTTAGGGTTAGGGAGACAGAGCTGGAAATCAGGTAAGACAGCAAAAGGAGCCCGATCTTGCTCCACGTGCCCCAAAGTAATAAGACATCCCTGAAAATAAGGCCAAGGGCTTATTTGGGGGTTCACAAAAATATAAGACAGGGTCTTATTTTCAGGAAACACGGTAGTATGCTCTTCTATTATGCATCCAAAATTGTTATGAGAAGCACGAGAAATTTCAACACAATGAAAGAGGAAATGAATTGTCTACCCATTGATATAACTTAGGAATCACAGAATTAAAATGTTCTGAAATTTGGTCACTTCCCGACAGAGATTTATTACTGTACTCAGGATATGAAAAACAAAGACATTATTGGTCTCTTAGAAATAATATACAAAATAGCAAAGAGAGTCTTTGTGTTCAATGCAATCAACGACCGATTATTATTAATTAAATTACAAAGGCAATCCTTAAACTTGAGTTATCCAAGTTTATGATCCAACCACTGATGTAGAAGGTTGGTGAGTTTTACAGTCAAGTTTAGTCTAAATTAACAGAATGTGAAACAAGATGCACTGCTTGTAGTTAGAAACTGGAATGCCAGTGTTAGAAATGACAAGGAGTTGGATCCTACAGTTAGGAAAACAGAAATATAGTAGTTCATCAATTTCCAACAATCCAATTATTTTGTTTTATTAATACAGTCTCCAACCAGCCAAAACAACATCAGAGATCACCAAGTGGAATACTCCGAGATTAAACTGAGTGTATTATTGTTAAAGAGGGGTGGGTGTCAGCCCTATTAGATAGACCAGACCAGGAAACCAACTCAACAGAAAGGCTAAGAGGCTTTTATTGTGGTTGGCTATAAGAACAGAATCTTGCAAATCTAGTTGTGCTGTACCTTCTCTTCCACGTTATATTCCAGGGAATTAGAAAGAGGTGTAAGGTTGGGCCACATAGAAGAACAGTGAAAATAAGGTGGGCCATATGACATATGAATGAATCCAAGATTTTGTTTTCGTTTTCCCAAGGGTCTGGATGGGGAATTGGAAAGTGCTTTTGCTTTTTAACCATGAATAAGTATATTTTAAGGCTTCTGCTTCAATGTTTCTTCAGTTCTGTGACAGGATGACCTGCCATAGAATCATAGGGCTGGAAGGGATTTTGGAGGTCTTCTAGTCCAATCCCCTCCCCAAGACAGGAGTCCTTATTCCATCCCAGACAAATGATTATCCAATCTTTTCTAGAAAACCACGAGTGAGGCAAGCTCTCTGATTAATTGTTGATTAATTGTTCTCATTTTCAGGAAGTTTCTCCTTAATTTTAGGTTGGATCTCTCACTGACTAGCTTCCACCCATTGCTTCTTGTCCTGTCTTCGGTTGCTTTGGAAAATAAATAGATTCCTTCTTCGCTTCAAGTATTTGAAGATGGCTATCACATCATCCCCTAACCATGATTAAGTTTTGCATTTTTTCCCCTCAAGGTTAAATTTTGATCTTGCCAGATACAAAAGAGGTGTCATGTAAGCAGCTAGAAAGTTCTTGGTTTAGTTAGCATATCTGTCAGCAGGCATGTCTATCTTATCTAAAGAGGTTTGTCAGGCAAAGTAGTTTCATTTTGTGTATGTGTGCTGGTGTGGATTGGAGGTGCTGTTCATGCATCAGATGAGAAGGGCACTGAAGAGTCTGAAGGAAAAAAGGGTGTGGAGTTGGAAAGGAGATCACCAGAGGAAGAAGCAACAGATAATCCCAGCAGGAGTAAGCAAAGTCAGGAAGACGAAAAAGTTCTGCAAAGCAGGTTAGCTGTGAAAGATGGAGAAATGGAAGGATATCCCAGGAGAAATGGAGCAGAGATGAGCAATTAGGGTGCTGGCTTTACAAGACATTTCCAAAAAAAAAATATTATTTTTCTCACTCTCTTCTTTCTCTTTAACTTATAAAAGACTGAGATGAAGAAACTGAAAGGAAAATAAAACCCAGTGATTGAGTTTAACAACTGAATGGATAAGAATAGAATAGAATAGAATAGAATTTTATTGGCCAAGTGTGATTGAACACACAAGGAATTTGTCTTGGTGCATATGCTCTCAGTGTACATAAAAGAAAAGATACGTTCATCAAGGTACAACATTTACAACACAATTGATGGTCAATATATCAATATAAATCATAAGGATTGCCAGCAACAAGTTATAGTCATACAGTCATAAGTGGAAAGAGGTTGGTGATGGGAACTATGAAACGATTAATAGTAGTGCAGATTCAGTAAATAGTCTGACAGTGTTGAGGGAATTATTTGTTTAGCAGAGTGATGGCCTTCGGGAAAAAACTGTTCTTGTGTCTAGTTGTTCTGGTGTGCAGTGCTCTATAGTGTCGTTTTGGTGTTTCTGAGACAGTTAAAGGACTTCAAAAGAGCTCTGTAAATAAATGACTGTTAGACTGTTGACACTTTTTTGTAGTTAAGACTTGCGGACCCAAAGTAGAGGTAAGATACTTAGCTTTTGGAAAGATAAGCACAAGTAATTTGCAACAAATTTCACTTTACTGTAGTTGGCAGAACACTTTTGTGAATGTATGTGTGTGTGGGGGAGGAAGGGGTTGGAATTTTGTCTTTTTCCTACTTTCTAATATATTTGTATGTGTGAGAGGTAAGCAAATTTGGGAGGGAAGAGATCGTCACATTTGAAATGTTGAGAACATCGTATTTTATTCATATAACTACCACAATAGGTATGGGCATTTACAGACAGCTGTTTACTAGAAAACAAACCCATGGCCACAAATACTCAGTACCATCTCATTGAGATGCTTGCCCTGTCGCCCCAAAAATGTTTAAAAAAATGTTGGAGGAGGCAATAAGGCTGATGAACAGCAATAAAAATTATTTAGAACCAGTGGAGACCTGTAAGCATATTGCTGGATTATCTGAAAGTCATCTGATGGGGTGATATGAATGCTCTCTTTAAAAATATGAAGTTCTGTAGCAATAGTACTTAGGCTTACCCGTGTTTCCTAAAATAAGACTCTGTCTTATATTTTTTTGAACCCCGAAATAAGCGCTTGGCCTTATTTTTGGGGAGGTCTTATTATTTTGAGGTGCATGGAGAAAACCAGAGAAAATGTGTTTAAATATTTTCGGGGAGGGCTTATTTTTTTTGAGAGGGGGGGGCTTATTTTAGTCCCATGTGCTCAAAAGCCCGATTGGGCTTATTATCAGGGGATGTCTTATTTTAAGGGAAACAAGGCATATACCGCTTTACAGTGTTTTTCAGCCCTAAGCGGTTTTCAGAGTCAGCATCTTGCCCCAACAATCTGGGTACTCATTTTACTGAACTCGGAAGGATGGAAGGCTGAGTTAACCTTGAGCCTGGTGAGATTTGAACTGCCAAATTGCAGGCAGCCAGCAGGCAGCAGAAGTAGCCTGTAGTACTACACTCTAACCACTGTGCGACCGTGGCTCATTGTACTGTACCTTATAGAATAGAAATATGTACTTTAATTTGATATGTTCACAGTTGGAATATATTTGAGAAGTTTTGGTCTGTTTTGGTTCACTGCTATAGCCGCAGGATCTATTTTTTGCAATTGTACCAAGTATGCGCTTGATCAGGGCTCTCCAAACTTGGCAACTTTATGACTTGTGGACTTCAACTCACAGAATTCCCCAGCCAGCATAAGGAATTCTGTAAATTTGAAGTCTACAAGTCTTAAAGATTATCAAGTTTGGAAACTCCTGCTCTTGATGATAATAATACTAGTTGTATTAATATCCTAAATGTTTATTTTTATTTATTTATTTTATTTGTCACAACAGTATATATAAGCATAAGCATGAAATAACTATACAATATATAAGCATATATATAAACATAAGTATGTAATAACTATATTAATTGGATATAATTTGTCACAACCGTATATATAAGCATAAGCATGAAATAACTATGCAATATATAAGCATATATATAAGCATAAGTATGTAATAACTATATTAATTGGATATAATGAAAGGAAACAATAGGTCAGGAACGGTAGGCATGCTTGTGCTCTTATGTACGCCCCTTACAGTCCTCTTAGGAATGGGGTGAGGTCAATAGTAGACAGTTTTTGGTTAAAGCTTTGGGGATGTAAAATGTAAGTTGTATGCCCCACCACCCTCATTGTTGCTGGTTGTTTTGATTTTCCATGAAAATAGGTAGCTTTGTTGTTTAATAATACTGTTCTCTGCTAATAATATTCATGTTAATGACAATTTTAGACAGCTTTCTTTAAGAAAGATTTCAAGGAAAGGATCGTGTTTCTTGATATATAGCCTGCTTGTTTCACTTCTACATGTCTTGTTTCTAATTGTTGGTGTGGGAGTACGTGGGTACATAAGACGTATCTTTAAATTTTTGCCTTGTTATTCTCCCTTTGTCCTATGCATTATATTCTTACACAAACCAAGGTTAGGAATAGAGAGTGAGAAAGAGAGGCAGATTGTAGGTAGGTGGGTGGCTTCACACATTACACAAAGCCGTTATTTCTCTTGTCTGTGGTTTATTGAACAAGCCAAATAATGCTATGCCATAAACCATGCCTTACAGCCTGAAGTAGTGACATTAAGTGGATTATACAGTCAAAGTCAAGGCTGGCCATGTTAACTGCACGGTCAATGTTCTCTGCCAGGCAGGACCATATGATTGAAGCTGTGATGGTTTTCTGTGTGCAGTACCCCATGTTGCCCTTTTTCATCCTGTCCCGAATCATCGTATCTCCAGATTATCCTAATTTTCAAAAATGCATCCCCCAACCTGTCTTTTCCTGTTTTGTTTTTAACCTGCTTATTTTATTTTACCAATTTTCCCTTTTTAAAAAGACAACACACTTATTTATATCCTTTAAAAAATCTGACACTTCAATGTTATTGTTTTCTTTCTTTCCGAGA
Source organism: Ahaetulla prasina (assembly GCF_028640845.1). Lineage (NCBI taxonomy): Eukaryota > Metazoa > Chordata > Lepidosauria > Squamata > Colubridae > Ahaetulla > Ahaetulla prasina. The sequence continues at coordinate 215,245,015 of NC_080539.1, forward strand.
GTAAGTATTTGCATACCGCTCAGCTTCAGCTGGTCCTACAAACTTGTTTTTCAATTTATTATGCCTGGGGCCAAAAAATGTGAGCCTTTAGGAGAATACAGGTAGTCCTTGACTTACAACAGTTCATTTAATCACTGTTCAAAGTTACAACAGCACTGAAAAAAGTGACTTACGACCATTTTTCACACTTACGACCTTTGCAGGCTCCCCATGGTCATGTCATTTACATACAGAAGCTTGGCAACTGACTCACATTTTATGAGGGTTGCGGTGTCCCGGAGTCATGTGATCTCCTTTTGCGACTTTCTGGCAAGCAGTGTCAATGGGGAAGCCAGATTCACTTAACAATTGTGTGACTAAGAATTGCAGTGATTAACTTAACAAATGAGGCGAGAAAAGTCATAAAACGGAGCAAACTCACTTAACAAATTTCTCATTTCACAACATAAATTTTGGGCTCAATTGTGGTTATAAATTGAGGACTACCAATACTCAGTCTTACACTACTGATTTAATCCCCATTTCTCCACTTCTCCCTTCCAAATCTTCTAATATCCTTGTCGATATTCCTCTTTTTCTATTTAGAGACTAATCATTCAGGAAATGAATAACTGCAGTGACTTCTGTCTTTTGTCTAAACTTAAGCTTTTTTTTTTTAAAATAGGTTTAAAATAGTCTATTGGGTACATGTCATATACATACCCTGTAACTGTAGGTCAGGGATCCTAGGCCTGATTGCAAAGGAATTGCAAAGGGATTTGTAAATATGCTAGAAAGATGTTTATAGGCTACCTATATCAGTGAAAACCTGGACGGAGGAATCAGAATTAAAGCTACAGGCATGTTTTGACTGCACTGATTGGAATATTTTTAAAGATACCTCTGCAGACCTGGATGAACTCACAGATACTGTAACATCATATGTCAGCTTCTGTGAAGACCTATGTGTACCTACAAGGAACTTGCGAATACACAGTAACAACAAACCTTGGTTTACACCTAAACTTAAGCAGCTACGGCATTCCAAAGAGGAAGCCTACAGAAAAGGTGATAAAATGCTGTACAATCAGGCCAGAAATGCACTAACAAGGGAGATAAGAGCAGCAAAAAGAAGCTACTCTGAAAAGCTAAAGAATCAGTTTTCAGCAAATGAACCAGCAAACATGTGGAAAACTCTTAAAAATATCACCGGCTATGGCAAACCTCCTTCCCAGGCTGAAGGTAATCAACAACTGGCAGATGACCTGAATGAGTTTTACTGCAGGTTTGAAAGGAAACTACAGCCACCTATCTCCACAACCCCCATCTCAGACACACCAACAACAGCCAAGCCTCCTACAACTGACCCCATTTCATTGGGTTCACAACCCCTAGTGATCACAGAAAAGGAAGTGCAGGACCTATTTCACAGACAAAAGCCAGGAAAAGCTCCAGGCCCAGACAAGATAACTCCTTCTTGCTTAAAAGTCTGTGCTGACCAATTGGCCCCCATCTTCACCCATATTTTCAATAAATCACTAGAGATGTGTTATATTCCTTCTTGCTTCAAACGCTCTACCATCATCCCAGTGCCGAAGAAGCCCACCATCAAGGAACTGAATGACTACAGACCAGTTGTTTTAACATCTGTAGTCATGAAAACCTTTGAAAGGTTCGTGCTTTCCTACCTGAAATCCATCACGGATCCGCTGTTAGACCCCTTGCAATTTGCATACCGAGCAAATAGATCAACAGATGATGCTGTTAATATGGCTCTGCACTACATCCTACAACATCTTGAGTCTCCAAAGACCTATGCAAGGGTCCTTTTTGTAGACTTTAGTTCAGCATTCAATACCAACATTCCAGACATTCTTCTAACTAAGCTAAACCAGCTACAGGTACCGGAACAGGTTTGTAAGTGGATCACAAGCTTCCTAACAAACAGGAAGCAGCAGGTGAAGCTAAGCAAGATCACATCAAATACCTGTACAATTAGCACAGGGGGCCCCCAAGGCTGTGTGCTCTCCCCACTTCTCTTCTCTCTGCATACCAATGACTGCATCTCCAATGATCCATCTGTTAAGCTACTGAAGTTTGCAGATGACACAACAGTGATTGGTCTCATTCGAGACAATGACGAATCCGCATATAGACGAGAGGTTGAACAACTAGCCTTGTGGTGCAACCAAAACAATCTGGAACTGAACACAGTCAAAACCGTAGAAATGGTGGTAGACTTTAGGAAAAACCCTTCCATACTTCCACCTCTCACAATACTTGACAACACAGTATCAACAGTAGAAACCTTCAAATTTCTGGGTTCTATCATATCGCAAGATCTCAAATGGACAGCTAACATCAAAAACATCATTAAAAAAGGACAACAAAGAATGTTCTTTCTGCGCCAACTCAGTAAGCTCAAACTGCCCAAGGAGCTGCTGATCCAATTCTACAGAGGAATTATTGAGTCTGTCATTTGCACCGCTATAACTGTCTGGTTCGGTTCTGCAACCCAACAAGAAAAACACAGACTTCAGAGGATAATTAGAACTGCAGAAAAAATAATTGCTACCAACCTGCCTTCCATTGAGGACCTGTATACTGCACGAATCAAGAAGAGGGCCGTGAAAATATTTGCAGATCCCTCGCATCCTGGACATAAACTGTTTCAACTCTTACCCTCAAAACGACGCTATAGAGCACTGCACACCAGAACAACTAGACACAAGAACAGTTTTTTCCTGAAGGCCATCACTCTGCTAAACAAATAATTCCCTCAACATTGTCAGACTATTTACTGAATCTGCACTACTATTAATCGTTTCATAGTTCCCATCACCAATCTCTTTCCACTTATGACTGTATGACTATAACTTGTTGCTGGCAATCCTTATGATTTATATTGATATATTGATCATCAATTGTGTTGTAAATGTTGTACCTTGATGAAGGTATCTTTTCCTTTATGTACACTGAGAGCATATGCACCAAGACAAATTCCTTGTGTGTCCAATCACACTTGGCCAATAAAAATTCTATTCTATTCTATTCTACCTTACCCTACTGCAAAATACATACACTCCTTGATGGTGACAAAGAATTAAGAATTGTTTGGGTAATCTTTGATGTCATCTAATGGACATCTGGGTGTTTGGTCATCCAACTAGCTTAACTCAGAGTATTTGAAAAGTTTGGTCTTAAATAATTAAGTTACCATTCAAGATTTTCAATACAACATCATTGCTGATCTTACAGGTACCTGTGACATCTGCCTATACAAGTAGTTCTTGTTTAACAACTACCTCATTCAGTAATCGTATGCAATTCAGCGGTGACGGAAAAAGTAACTTTACAACTAATCCGTGCAGTTAATGACTTTTTCAGGTCTGATCTGTAAAAGCAAAGGAAAGCTGAAGTAACAACATAAGCACACAGTTATGGTTTCACTTAATAATTGCTTCGCTTAATGACCAAAATTGCGAGTTCCACTTGTTGTCATTAAACAAGAACTGCCTTTAGTTTTTGTTTTGCTAATTTTTCGTAGAAGTCTGAGGTTGCAGACCTGTTGTGACAGGTCTTGGGCCTCCCTGGTTGAAAGGGGTTTAGAAGTATTTACCGTATTTTTAAGAGTATAAGACGCACCTTAGTTTTTGGGGAGGAAAATAAGAAAAAAGCTGATTGGCAGGTGGATTGGCCTCCCGGAATACCCCCAATCAGCTGTTCCCAAAGGTGAATTTTAGCAACAGGTTCCTTGGTTGTGAGCCCTGTGCTTTGATATTTTTTTTAAATTTTTTTTCTGCCTCTGAAACACTGCTTCAGAAAAAAAAAATTCTGCCTCTGAAAGCCTCCGAAACAGAACTTCAGGAAAAAAGCCTCTGAAGCTCTGTTTGGGAGCTTCTGTCTCTGAAACCTCAGTTTGAGAAGCTGGGCGGGTCTACATTCAGAGTATAAGACGCATCCAGATTTTCACCCTCTTTTTTGGGGGAAAAAAGTGTGCCTTATACTCTGAAAAATACGGTATATTATTTTAGAATTGTATGTTTTTAGTTATGCTACATATCTAAAAATTGTTGCCAGTGTTGTTACAACAACCAAAGATTCAAGAAAGGAAAGGAAGCTTTGGGGACAGAGACTGTAATTTTTTTCTCCACATTTTCAGTGTGTTGCTCTCTAAGAACAGTACAGTGAAATTTCATATACAGTAACAGGCTATTTGAGGGAAGGGGATGTTTGTTAAATATGAATGTATATTATTTGGATCAATTGACATCATTGCATCATTATGTACCCATGTTTTCCCAAAAATAAGATCCTGTCTTATATTTTTGTGAACCCTGAATTAAGTACTTGGCCTTATTTTCGGGAAGGTCTTATTATTTTGGGGTGCGTGGAGCAAACAAAAAGGAAGCAGCAGGTGAAGTTAAGCAGGATCATATCAGATACCTGTACAATTAGCACAGGGGCCCCCCAAGGCTATGTGCTCTCCCCACTTCTCTTCTCTCTGTATACCAATGACTGCATCTCCAACGATCCATCTGTTAAACTACTGAAGTTTGCTGATAACACAACAGTGATTGGTCTCATTCGAGACAATGATGAATCCGCATATAGACGTGAGGTCGAACAACTAGCCTTGTGGTGCAACCAAAACAATCTGGAACTGAACACACTCAAAACCGTAGAAAGGGGGGTAAACTTTAGGAGAAACCCTTCCATACTTCCACCTCTCACAATACTTGACAACACAGTATCAACAGTAGAAACCTTCAAATTTCTAGGTTCTATCATATCGCAAGATCTAAAATGGACAGTTAACATCAAAAACATCATCAAAAAAGGACAACAAAGACTGTTCTTTCTGCGCCAACTCAGAAAGCTGAAACTGCCCAAGGAGCTGCTGATCCAGTTCTACAGAGGAACTATTGAGTCTGTCATTTGCACCTCTATAACTGTCTGGTTTGGCTCTGCAACCAAACAAGACAAACACAGACTTCAGAGGATAATTAGAACTGCAGAAAAAATAATTGCTACCAACCTGCCTTCCATTGAGGACCTGTATACTGCACGAATCAAGAAGAGGGCCGTGAAAATATTTACAGATCCCTCACATCCAGGACATAAACTGTTTCAACTCCTACCCTCAAAACGACGCTATAGAGCACTGCACACCAGAACAACTAGACACAAGAACAGTTTTTCCCCGAAGGCCATCACTCTGCTAAACAAATAATTCCCTCAACACTGTCAAACTACTAAATCTACACTACTATTAATCTTCTCATCATTTCCATCACCAATCTCTTTCCACTTATGACTGTATGACTGTAACTTTTTGTTGCTATCATTAAGGGTTAAATTGTACCCTATGACCATCATTTGTGTTGTAAATGTTGTACCTTGATGTAGGTATTTTTTCTTTTATGTACACTGAGAGCATATGCACCAAGACAAATTCCTTGTGTGTCCAATCACACTTGGCCAATAAATTCTATTCTATTCTATTCTAAGATGGGGCTCCTCTTGCTGTCTTACCTGATTTTCAGTTCTGCGTTTAAATATTTTCGGGGGAGGCTTATTTTAGTGCATGCGCTCAAAATCCTGATTGGGCCTATTATCAGGGGATGTCTTGTTTTCGGGGAAACAGGGTAGTCACATAAGTGACATACAATAAGCTAAACCTAGTGACATAATTTATATAAATTGCCTGGTTTGAGAAATAGAACCTGTCAAAGCCAATGAGATCTGGATGCTTGGTTAATACAAATTACATTATGCTTAATACCATTTCTGTTTTCAAAATACCTTCTACATTAAACAAAATGCTAAATGAATATTTGGGTAGTCTACAGAAGTTTGCACTCGAAGCTACTGGTACGTGATGAATTTTTAAGATTCATTAAAATGCTTTATGTATTTAAAATGTGTCTTAAGAAAATTAAATATGATTTGTCTAATCCTCATAGGAATTCTAACCATAATCAGTCTGATATGTTTCTGCTTACTGCATTATATAATCCGCTACCACCTCAGAATAACAAAAATACTTATATTTGAATGGCTGTAAATATTTTCTCAGGATTTGTTGGCTGTTGGATATGAATTCAACAAACCATTGCAGCTATGGAAAGAAAAAAATACCCTGAAGCTTGTAGTTTAATAAGAAAATTGTGGTTTGCTGCAAGAACTATTTTTTCTATTAACAGGAAGTGAAACATTTAACTTTAGACCTTTCAGTTTTCACATTTAGACATAAAATGGTTGCAGAAAAAAACAGCTTCTTTTTCTACAGGGAAGATTGATAGCAAAATGTATAATGCTAAAATACTGACAACTTCAGCTGGTGCTAATTGATGGAAGTGTTTTAGTATAAGAATGAGGAAAATGTGACTGCAGAGCAAACCACTAATATTGTAAATCAAGCTTTTAGGTTGATTGTCTTTAGAAAAGAGAGAAGAATATAGAACATATCTGAGTTAGATAATATTACATTTTGTATTGATCAAGTTGCTAACTAAATCTTAGCAATATGGTAGTGGCCAAAATTGTGGAAATCTTCTGGGAAAAGTGTATTTTTGAAGTTTGATGGCTAATAACACTTTTTTTTGGAGTTTCAAGATAATCATATTCCACTGCTGGAATGGCCTGGGAATAACCCGGACCTTAACCCAACTGAAAATCTATGGAGCCAACTAAAGAAACTTGTTAGTCAGAAATGACCCAGCAATAAAATCCAGTTAATATTGGTTTCACATTATAACAGCTGCAGAACTAAAAGACTTGGTTCACTCCATGGGAAGATGTTGTAAGGCCATAATTCATGCTAAAGGTTACCCAACTAAGTATTAACTGATGTGATAATTTTTGTATATCTCATTTTTTCTACGTGTTTCACTTTTCTTCTTTATACTGTAACTGCTATTCTAATAGCAAATCCTTCATAAAAGTTATTGCATTACATTCTTGATTAAATTATCTTTCCATTGTTATATAATTTTATGTTACTACTCCCCAAAAAAAGAGGCGTTATTAGCTAGTTTTAGAAAATACACTTTTCCCAAAAGGTTTCCACAATTTTGGCCACTATTGTAGGATAACCAGATTGATATATGGCATTCCTCACCACCTCCATCATTCATTTCCTTTCAGAGAAATACTTTTTAGAACCTGAAAATTCCTCCATGCTGCTATTAGACATAAAAATAATGTATGGAGCAGCTACAAGATGCAGTGAAGAAAAATGGTTAATTTCTTTCCCTTACCACCCTTCCCAATAACAGTTTAAAATACCCTGGTGTTGGACTGAAAGTCTTGTTTATTTGTTCCTTTTGGTTTGTCCCCAAAGAAGAGGATGATCTGCTTAATATTAACTAAGTCAATGCTTCTGAACCTCAGCATCTTTAAGATGTGAGGACTTCAGCTCCCAGAATTCCTCAGCTAGCATGGAGAATTCTAAGAATTGAAGTCCACAAATCTTGTTGAGGTTCAGAAACACTGATCTGGACCATTTTTTTATTTACAACCCTTACATCCAACTTTCTACTTTTCAAGTTGTAGATCAAATTTACTTCCTCTCTGCAACTTACAATATTTTTTGGGAAGTGATGGGAATAAACTGCAGGCTGTTCCTCATTATTCAATGTTGGAAATATTTAATGCATATATATCTTCCATCCATTCCCCAAGAGGATACATCAGTTGTGGTCCACCAGCAGCCTGCGAAGCTGGCAGCAGAGTCGGACAGTGAGGAGGCTGGGGAGGACAATGGGCCAGTCTTGGAGTCAGGGGGAAGACCCAGATGAGGGTTCTGCGCTGGAGGCAGAGTTGGGGCCAGGGCCATCTGGGAGCGATGCATGGACTCCGGAGCCTCCAGAGGACAGCAGAGAGGCAGAGAAACAGGAGGAGCCTGTTCCTACTGCATGCATGCAAAGAGCTGCCAGAAGGCAAGAGTAGCTAAAGCAAAAAGGACGACTCGGGAGTAAGGCCAGGAGATGATTGGCCCCGCCCATAAGACTTAAAAGAGCAGCAATGGCTCATGGGCTCTTTGTAGGAAAGCAACGTTGCTATATTTGTTTGTAGTTGTCTCTTTGTTTCTGAACTTCGTGGGGCCTTGCCAAGAAAAACCTTTGGCAAGGGCCAAAGAAGACAAAGGTTTGCGATAAGGCTGAAGAACTTTTTCTGAAGAATTTCTTTTGGAATTAATTTGGACTAAGCTGAGAATGAAGTAATTCTCAGCTGTTCTAATAAAATATTATTATTATTATTATTATTATTATTATTATTATTATTATTATTATTATTATTATTATTAATTAGATTTTTATACCGCCCTTCTCCCGAAGGACTCAGGGCGGTGTACAGCCGAAATAAAAACAGTAACAAAATACAATTAAAATAAACAATTAAAAAACTTACTATAAAATTGGCCGAAATTTAAAACATATTAAAATCTAAAACCCAAATAAAATACATCCAGAAATTTAAAATTTAAAATTTAAGCCAACCCCGCGCGAGTAAATAAATACATCTTCAGCTCGAGGCGAAAGGTCCGAAGGTCGGGCAATTGGCGCAAGCCAGGAGGAAGTTCGTTCCAGAGAGTAGGAGCCCCCACAGAGAAGGCTCTTCCCATGGGGGCCGCCTGCCGGCATTGCCTGGCGGACGGCACCCTGAGAAGTCCCTCTCTGTGTGAGCGTACGGGTTGGTGGGAGGCATGAGGTAACAGCAGGCGGTCCCGTAAGTACCCAGGCCCTAAGCCATGGAGCACTTTAAAGGTAGTAACCAACACCTTAAAGTGCACCCGAAAGGCCACAGGCAGCCAGTCCAGTCTGCGCAGGAGTGGTGTTACACAGGCGCCGCATGCAGCTCCTTCTATAACCCACGCAGCTGCATTCTGGACTAACTGAAGCCTCCGAGTTCACTTCAAGGGGAGCCCCATGTAGAGAGCATTGCAATAATCCAAGCGAGAGGTAACGAGAGCATGAGTGACCGTGCATAAGGCATCCCGGTCGAGGAAGGGGCGCAACTGGCGAACCAGGCAAACCTGGTAAAAAGCTCTCCTGGAGACGGCCGTCAAATGATCTTCAAACGACAGCCGTCCATCCAGGAGAACACCCAAGTTGCGGACCCTTTCCACTGGGGCCAATGACTCGCCCCCAACAGTCAGCCGCAACTGCAGCTGACTGTACCGAGGTGCCGGCATCCACAGCCACTCCATCTTGGAGGGATTGAGCTTGAGCCTGTTTCTCCCCATCCAGACCCGTACAGCTTCCAAGCACCGGGACAGCACAACAGCTTGGTTGGGGTGGCCTGGTGTGGAAAAGTACAGCTATGTATCATCAGTGTACAATTGGTATCTCACCCCAAAGCCACTGATGATCTCACCCAGCGGCTTCATATAGATGTTGAACAGGAGAGGCGAGAGAATCGACCCCTGTGGTACCCCACAAGTGAGGCGCCTCGCGGTCAATCTCTGCCCCCCTGTCAACACCGTCTGCGACCGGTCAGAGAGATAGGAGGAGAACCACCGATAAACGGTGCCTCCCACTCCCAACCCCTCCAACCGGTGCAGCAAGATACCATGGTCGATGGTATCAAAAGCCGCTGAGAGATCTAATAGGACCAGGGCAGAGGAACAACCCCTGTCTCTGGCCCTCCAGAGATCATCCACCAACGCGACCAAAGCTGTCTTTGTACTATATCCGGGCCGGAAGCCGGACTGGAATGGGTCTAGATAGACAGCTTCATCCAGGTATTGGGGTAGCTGCCATGCCACCACACTCTCTACAACCTTCGCAACTATTTTTGTTTAGGACTGATTGTGTCAGGTAATAACTACTTGGGCCTAGGTCACAACAACATCTGAGTTTTTTGGAATATTATTTATTATTTTGGAATATTTATTTCTTTTGGAATATTATTTTGTGCCTATCTCACAAAACATCTGCAGTAAAACCATGAAAACAGTGATTACAAAAAACATGCTGCCATTAAGACATTATTATACCTGGATGAAGCCGTCTATCTAGACCCGTTCCAGTCCAGCTTTCGACCCGGATACAGCACGGAGACAGCTTTGGTCGCATTGGTGGATGATCTCTGGCGGGCCAGGGACAGGGGGTACTCCTCTGCCCTGGTCCTATTAGACCTCTCAGCGGCTTTTGATACCATCGACCATGGTATCTTGCTGCGCCGGTTGGGGGGATTGGGAGTGGGAGGCACCGTTTATCGGTGGTTCTCCTCCTATCTCTCCGACCGGTCGCAGACAGTGTTGACGGGGGCAGAGGTCGGCCGCGAGGTGCCTCACTTGTGGGGTCCCACAAGGGTCAATTCTCTCGCCCCTGCTGTTCAACATCTACATGAAGCCGTTGGGTGAGATCATCAGTGGCTTCGGGGTGAGATACCAACAGTACGCTGATGACACCCAGCTGTACTTTTCCACCCCAGGCCACCCCAATGAAGTTGTTGAAGTGCTGTCCCGGTGTTTGGAAGCCGTACGGGTCTGGATAGGGAGAAACAGGCTCAAGCTTAATCCCTCCAAGACGGAGTGGCTGTGGATGCCGGCATCCCGATTCAGTCAACTGCAGCCGCGGTTGACTGTTGGAGGCGAGTTATTGGCCCCAAAGGACAGGGTGCGCAACTTGGGTGTCCTCCTGGATGATCGGCTGTCGTTTGAAGATCATTTGACGGCCGTCTCCAGGAGGGCCTTCCACCAGGTCCGCCTGGTTCGCAGTTGCGCCTTCCTTGATCGGGATGCCTTGTGCACAGTCACTCATGCGCCCGCTACCTCTCGCTGGATTATTGTAATGCTCTCACATGGGGCTCCCTGAAGTGCACTCGGAGGCTTCAGTTAGTCCAGAATGCAGCTGCGCTGGTGATAGAGGAGCTACGTAGCTCCCATGTAACACCGATCCTGCGCAGACTGCACTGGCTACCTGTGGCCTTTCGAGTGCACTTTAAGGTGTTGGTTACGACCTTTAAAGCGCTCCATGGCTTAGGGCCTGGGTACTTACGGGACCGCCTGCTGTTACCACATGCCTCCCACCGACCCGTACGCTCTCACAGAGAGGGACTTCTCAGGGTGCCGCCCGCCAAACAATGTCGGCTGGCGGCCCCCAGGGGAAGGGCCTTCTCTGTGGGGGCTCCCACACTCTGGAACGAGCTTCCCCCAGGTTTACGCCAAATACCTGACCTTCGGACTTTCCGCCGCGAACTGAAGACACACCTTTTTATCCGCGCGGGGCTGGCTTAAATTGAATTTTAAATGTTAAATTTTATTAATTTTAAAAGGGGTTTTTTAGTGTATGGTAAATTATTAAATTTTCAGGCTATTTAAATAAGTTTTTTAAATTCCGTTTTAATTGTATTTTGTATTGTTCGTTTTATTCTGCCTGTACACCGCCCTGAGTCCTTCGGGAGAAGGGCGGTATAAAAATCAAATAAATAAATAAATAAATTATTATAAAAGACTGAATATAAACTCTCAGGTGTCTTCACCCCAAAATCTCTTCTCTTTCTAAAGCTTTTACATGTCTGAGGTACCCTGATTTATTTATTTATTTATTTATTATGGGTGGTAAGTAACTAACTGTTAGCGCTGAATTTTAGGTCGTCCAGTTCTTAAGCATGCTGGTGGAGGAATAAGAAAAAGAATGAAATTGCCTTTAAGCTTGTTGTTTTTGTTTTTACTTCCTTGATTCAATAGCATGTAGGAGTTTTGGACTGTTCTTATCTTTTTTTCCCTCAAGGAACTCTGAATGGTGCACATTATTGTTCCTCCTTTCTCTGAATTTTATCTTTTATGACAAACTTGTGAAGTAGATTAGACTGAGAACTTGAGACTGATCTTCATGAGCATCATAGCTAAATGGAGATTTTTGAATGTAGATCTCTTCCCATTTATTATGGGTGGTAAGTAACTAACTGTTAGCGCTGAATTTTAGGTCGTCCAGTTCTTAAGCATGCTAGTGGAGGAATAAGAAAAAGAATGAAATTGCCTTTAAGCTTGTTGTTTTTGTTTTTACTTCCTTGATTCAATAGCATGTAGGAGTTTTGGACTGTTCTTATCTTTTTTCCCCTCAAGGAACTCTGAATGGTGCACATTATTGTTCCTCCTTTCTCTGAATTTTATCTTTTATGACAAACTTGTGAAGTAGATTAGACTGAGAACTTGAGACTGATCTTCATGAGCATCATAGCTAAATGGAGATTTTTGAATGTAGATCTCTTCCCCTGGCAATGCCATAGTAGATATCTTGGTCCAAATAGAACAGATGACCTAGAAACTTGCTCCTTGAAACATCGACATGCAAAGATGTTTGTGCCTTTATCTTACCTTATCTTTCCGTCCCATATCATCCTATTTCTTTAAACAAAAGTAGATTGACTGGATTTTCAATCAAGTCAGATCTTTTGCTCTCTAAAACTACAAATTTATTATAAATTATAATGGAGAAAGGGGGACTGTAATAGTTGCCCATGAATTTTATTAATTTTTATTCCACCATTATTTTTACAAATAACACAAGGAGGCAAACATACTTGATACTCCTTCCTCCTCCTATGTACACTGAGAGCATATGCACCAAGACAAATTCCTTGTGTGTCCAATCACACTTGGCCAATAAAAATTCTATTCTATTTTTCCCACCACAACCCTGTGAAGTGGGCTGGGCTGAGATAGAGTGATTGGCGCATGGTCACCCAGCCGGTTCTCATGCTTTAAGGTGGGACTAGAACTCACAGTTTCCTACTTTCTAGCCTGATTCCTTCACCACTAGACCAAATATGGCTCAGTTTGTAACCATATAGGTTATTTGTATTCCCCCACTAGGTTTCATTGCAACAAAGGTGAGATTGACGTCTAGAAGATGCCTGTTCCGCCTCCTCCAGCTCCGCCCCCTCCGCCAACATTTTCGCAGGTAAGTTACAATTTAAAAAATAAAAATAATGGAAGAGAGATGAAACTTAATCATCCTAGCTTGTCCTGTCAAAATAAAGCATGTTTTAGACTAGAATGATAGACAGACAGACAGATTTTTATTTTTTGTTGGCTTTGTTGCTTGTTCAGTTGGCTGTTTTTTGTTGTTTTTCAAACCTCTTTTAGAATTTTGTTCTTTTTTTTTGTGTGATTTCTGAAAAACTTGCTAAGATAAATAACACTATTAAGGTTTAAACTACTATGCGAATCAGAATAACAGAATTGGAAGGGACCTTAGAAGACTTCTAATCCAACCCCCTGCTCCAGCAGGAAACACTATACCATTTCACACAAATGGTTGTCCAATTTTTTAAAAACAACCTGGAACACGTACAATTTCTGGAAGCAATATCAGGTACCTTTGGGGATCATAGTCTAGTCATAAAAGCTTGCTATCCTGATTTACAATAAAACTGTGGCACTGACACCTCTGTCTTAGATGATTCCTAACCAGGTTCATACATCAAAACATGGGAAATTTGCTGGTAAAAAAATCCTGGCTTAGCAGATGTGCTCAGGTATGTGATGATTAAAATAAATCATATATACAGGATGAATTACAATGGCACTCAACTGGTGTTTATTTTGGGAAAGGATCAAAAATATCCCCCACTACTTCTGAGTTAGCTAAAATCATGCTAATTTATGGAAGTTAACAAAGAGGCAACTTTGCAAATGGAGGTATGGAATTGAGACCCACTCAGTGCTTCCCATAGAGATAGATTCAGCACCTCTGTAATAAGTTCCATGTCTCTCTGGAGCAGCATTTAAGCAGAGGTGAAATGCTACCAGTTCGGGTGAACCAATAGTAAAAAAATACTTCCAATGATCAGCTATGCCGCACGATTTATATTCGCTAGAAAGCAGGAAATCCTGCTTTCTAGCGAATCTAAATCGTGCGGCACAGCTTCTTTCCCCCGCTGCTATTCTACTTGCCTTCTTAATCCTCCTTTTTCAGTGCTGCACAGTAGCACCTGTGGTGCTCATGAATGTATTTGGTGTGCACTGCGCATGTGCTCGCAAAGCATGCACGTGTACGTGCAGCAGACCGGTAGCAGATTTTGGAGGATTTCACCACCACATTTAAGGTAGTCACTAAACATCTGGAATATGTTTTGGAGGATTGAACATATTCAACAAATTCACCCACTACTTCTCCATTCTCGTTTATCTGTTTTACCCATGAAACGGGATATGTGATTTGCTTAAGCATGTTTTGCTGAACTTGTTAAACAATTGGCTAGGTTTGTAAAATGTACTCAGTCAGATATTCACAATCTCTTTTTTTCTGGTGGGTATGTTTAAAATATTCAGAGCGTGTAAAGGGTTGCTAGGGTGAACAGTTACTGATTTACAAAATAATCAACAACAGGGCATGTAATCAACCCCCTGCTCAGGCAGAAGATCCTGTATCATTTCATACAAGTGGCTGTCCAATGTCTTCTTAAAAACCTCCAGTGTTGGAACATCCAAAACTTCTGGAGGCAAGTTGTTCCTCTGATTACTGGTTTTAAGTGTCAGGAAATTTCTCCTTAGTTCTAGGTTGCTTCTCTCCTTGTTTAGTTTCCATCCATTGCTCCTTGTCCTGCCTTCAGGAGCTTTGGAGAATAGGTTGACTCCCTCTTCTTTGTGGCAACCCCTGAGATATTGGAACACTGCTATCATGTAAATATAATAGAAATTTAATACAATAACAAAGTGAAAGAACATTGTGCAAGATTTACACTGAAGCTGGGATATGGTGGTAGGGGCTAAAATATACTTCTTTAGTTAAATTTTGAAAAAACACAAGTCAGCTTTTAAGACATTTGAGAAAAATTAAGCTGTTTCATCTTAGCCTTGCAAATATTTTCATATGTCTATGTTAAATTTTATTATGGGCTGGCATTTCTGATAAGAAAATATAGTTTAGATTTTCTAGCAGTACACAGCAGATTTTAAACATAGGTTGCAAGTTTAAAAAATTGGAAATAGCTACACAGCTGTTTGAACTGGCAAATGAAAAATCTGCAAGCGGTTTTAATAAAAAGTATTGTAATCAACAATTTTGCTCCTCTACAAATAAAGCCAGGAAATCCTATGAGATTACCCACTAATTTAAAACTGTTAGCTGATAAAGAATAAGTCTATGCGAACATGTCTTTCCAAATTAGCAATTTTTAAAAAGTATTTTCCTCACAGGCTTATTTGTATTCAAATTTGAATGTCTGCTTTCATTTAAATCCCTAGACATTCAGAGATGGATGTGTAATTGGGCTGGGCTTATTTTTACTACATTCTTGTTGGTTAGTTAGCAAGTAACAATTATATAGCTGCCCTTCTTATATACAATTACATCTTCAGAGGCCACATATCTGTCATTTATGCTACATGCATTTTACTTCAGGAAAAGAAATTTCCAGAGTTAATTAATTAGCTGAGCTCATTCATAAATACTGATCAGTCTAGAGAATGAGAATACTGGAGAAGCAACGTTTTACCTATACACCAGGGGTGTCAAACTCAATTTCATTGAGGGCCACATCAGGGTTGTGTTTGACCTCAGGGGGTGGGGGGGCTCAACTTCACACATTGAGGCTCTGTTTTCGGTTGTGACAACCTCCTGCTCCATTTTTGCTGATAGAGGGTTTAGGAGGTCATCACGGCTAAAAACGTAGCCCTACGGCGCTGCGCGCAACCTCCCCAGGCTCTGTTTTTGTTGGCAGAGGGCTGCAGAAAGCTGAAAACTGCACACACTCTCCCCGGGCTCCATTTTTACTGGTAGAGGGACAGTGGGCTGGTCCTTCGTTGTTTCCAGGGCGGCCCTGTGGGCCAGATCTAAGCACCCCACGGGCCAGATCTGGCCCATAGGCCTTGAGTTTGACACCTGTGCTATATACCAAAGGACAGAAAAAGAGTAAGAAATGATAAGCCAAGCAATTTGAAGCAGGGGTGAAATGCTGTGAAGTCTGCTACCAGTTTGCTTCGTGCACATGCGCACCGCATGCGCTATCACAGAGCACTGAAAACGGAGGATTAAGAAGCCTTTTCTGAGTGTTCAAAAGTAAGTAGAACAGCGGGGGGGGGAACAGCTGATCATCGGAAATACCAGTTTGGCCAAACCAGTAGCATTTTTTTTACTACTGGTTCGCTCAAACCAATAGCATTTATTACTACCGGTTTGGGAGAACCGGTCCAAACCGGTAGCATTTCACCCCTGATTTGAATGCATGATATAAAAGGAAAGAAAAGGAATATAATTAAATCTAGTTTATACCAATACATTTCATTATATTGCTCCACATATTTCTGTCCTTTCCACCATGTCTCTGTACCACTTCATGTATTGTCTTTTGTTATTATTTTTCTCACGTCCCCGTTTTTGAGGATGTCATCAGTTCATTCCAAACATGACTTTCTTTTACCATGTTTATGGTTAAAGACAACTGGTTTAGTCTTTAATACATTAATTTTTAGGGGGGAAAAACCATTTCTTTTTTGCTTTATAGGATCTATTTAATGTTGCTGCTAATCATTTGAGTTCTTAATCACCTACACAGCATCATCTCTATACAAAATGGATATACATCCGTGTCCCCAACTCACACAGATCTAATATCACCATGATAATGTTGCTGCTAATCATTTGAGTTCTTAATCACCTACACAGCATCATCTCTATACAAAATGGATATACATCCGTGTCCCCAACTCACACAGATCTAATATCACCATGAATATGAATGTACATTTAGCCATAATATTAATTAATCTACCGGGGGGAAATGGCTCGGCCTTGTCTTTCACACTGCTTAGGGTTGAACCATTGGTTAAATATTCAGTTTATTCCCCTGTATTCCCCTGTACCACATACATCAGCCTACATTCATCTACATATTTGTGCAACATATTTCATTCTTCAAGCTGATTCATTTTTGTAATGTCTTCTCTGTGTACAATGCAACTTTCTCATATCTACATTCTTCCCTATAACCTTCCGAAAGACAAAAATGCTGAATATGTTGATGGCTGATGCCAAGCTTAGCTTATGCCAGTGATCCTAACCATCAGATGTACAGTAGGTCTAGGACAACTCTTTGCAGTCAACTCATCATGGGACAACTCGTTATGGCCAATTCTCTGTGGGACAATTTGCCATGGAACAAGAGTTGCATTAATATCAAATAAATTGTGGAATATAATCATTAAATAAAGGATGGACAAAATGAAATGTGAATGACAAAACTTAAAATAATTTTTAAATTATTTTAAATAATTAAATTGAATTGTTGAATTATTCTGTGGTGAGTTGTCTGGCGGTGACTTGACCATGGTGAGTTGTCCTGTGGTGAATTGGCCATCGTTAATTGGCTGTGGTGAGTTAGCCGTGGTCAATTGCTCGTGGTGAGTTGGCTGCAGCGAGTTGTCCCATTCCGATCAGATGCTACCCGATCAGCCATGATGCTAAAAAGTATCCGCTGAAAGGAATTGTTAAATATCACTTTTCTTTATCTTTTACTGTGTATTCATCCATCTTTTTTATCAAACCATTTACTTTACCGATTTTTCTTGAAATGCTGCTTTTGAAATTAATTACCGGTGCAACCTCTCTTCATATCATTTTCCATACACACATGCAGGCAAACATTTTTTGACGAACCTCATTCCAAACATGCATTCTGAAATGATACATTTTGCTGAGTGATGGTAAGATATTCAAGCAGAGGAAAATAAAAAATATTTCAATACTGGGTTTTTTTTATTGGAGTGAAGCTTACCATTTTTCTTCTGTATTATTTGCTACCGAGAAAAATGGCTTGAAGTTTTTCTAGACTTAGCTTGACTCAGATAAGTCTTTAGCTTTAAAACTGGTACTATTTTAAATTAGTAACTGTGATTCAAGGCTGCATGGATTTGTGGAAAGAGATGATAGTTTTAAAGATGTCTTCCTAAAATACATAAAAGGCCAAAAATGCTAGTAATTTTTGTTGAACAAGATGTGATATATGTTTTCCATCTCTAGGCTGTGCCGATGAAGAGTAGGCACACTAGGTAGCACTGTTGATACCAATCATAATTTGGAAGTTACTCCATCTAACCTAGCCCTCACGGAGTTGTAATTTGAAGGATATAATCCAATCCAGCTAAATGTTTCATGCATATGCAAACAACAAAGCTCTATAGGAAATCATGAAGCTCTGATGCAAAAAAACAACAACAACACGTGCTGACTTCAGGAAGAACTACTCTGATTTAAGTGCTTCTGTCCTCGTTCTAATATTTTGCATTTTTACTTTGCAGGCACACGTAGAGAAGCCTAGTTTGAATAAATCAGAGCAGGCAGGACGAAATGCTTTATTGTCGGATATTTCCAAAGGGAAAAAGCTGAAGAAGGCTGTTACCAATGATAGGAGCGCCCCAATTCTTGATAGTAAGTATATCCTTCTAGTGGAATGGCTGAGCCTGTGAGGCTGAACTCTGGAGGCCACGAACCTTCCTTCTCAGAGGACCTTTGGGTCTTCTTGTCCTGGCCCTGCCTCTTGCTTTGGAAGAGTCCCTTGATAGTTGTCTCTACTACCATCTGTATCCCAGGCATGCAGTGTCCTTTCCCCTAACCATTGATAACTTTTAAAAAAGCATCGGAGAGGAACTTCTGACTCCAAGTCATAAAGACTAATATTCCTAAAAAAGGAATATTAGTCCTGCACCAATGAAGATACGCATAAACGGTTAAAATATATGCAATTACAGAGTTTACACAGAAAAAGAAAACAAGATGGAAAATTTAAACATCAAGAGGGAAATAAACAACAGTTTTAATGCAAATTCCACCTTAGCCTTGTGATCTGTTCCTTCAGAAATATAACCCTCTTCAAAAAAGATATTTTATCTGATTCAGTTTCTTCCTTTTTTCTTGAAAATTACAAACTTTAATCTGAACTCTGAAGAACAATGTAAAGTCTTTGTTTCTCAGCTTCGACATTCAGCAGATTCTGCTGAAACAAAAATATTATGCCCTAAATGACAAGTAAATCATTTCTCCGTCAACAAGATATGGATGGAGATATCTAAATTGGCACAATAGCCATCTATAGCAGGGGTGTCAAACCGGTGGCCCACAGGCTGGATGTGTCACATATAGGCCACGTCATCCCAGCTCCGCAAAGGCAAAAAACATTGCGATACGTCACAATACATCATGTAACACGAACGAGTTTGACACCCGTGGTCTATGGAAATCTGAGCCTGCAGTCTGTGCATTTACAACAAACACTCCAATATATGAGAGAAATATGGTTTTCAGTTTTCTCAGAACCAGTCTGTTTTGCCTTTCTAGCAATTAAATTATCAAATATTTAAAACTTGAAATAACTTATGTAGTAACTCCCTCAGTTTCTACTTATGTAACTGGAGGTTTCAACCATTCCTCTGTCCTTAGAGGGCAGACCAATCTCACCTGAGATAAACAGAATAAAAATGTCACTAAAAGAAGAAAATTATAGCCTTTAAAATTTAAATATCTGTAATGCAACCATTTAATAGTGAAACAGGTAAGTTACCCAGTTGTTCCTATCATAGAAAAACAACCACATAAATAAAAAGAAGAAAATGCTCCCAGCAGACCACAAGATGTTGCTGGTCTACAATAAATAAGATTTCTCAGTCCCAAAGCCCCAGTAAAAAGATGGGAAATTTATTATTATTATTATTATTATTATTATTATTATTATTATTATTATTATTACTACTACTACTACTACTACTACTACTACTACTACTACTACTACCATTATCATTATCCTCATCCTTAAAAGATATTAATTTGTTTGAATTATGTCTGAAATATAATTCTAAAGCTGACATAGAACAGACTTTCCTTATTTTTACCGAGATAATTTATTCTAAGGCAGAATCAAAGAAATTCTGCTTCTCTTCTTAGATTTCTTTTTACCTAGAAATAAATGCCAGACTTTAATCTGAGGTTGTGGGGAGATTTTATTCATAATGATTTGTATGTAGCCATTCCAAGGACTTCAATTTACACGATTTCCAGCCCTCGTGATGAAAGATAAGACTATTAGCTGAACATTATGAGAATTGAAGTCCAACACAGCTGCAAGGGACCAGATGGGGAGAGGTTAATGTGGTGAGGTAGCATCACAGACTTAAATAAATAATAATTGCTGTACACTAAACGAAACTTCTATTAATTAAAAATGCTTAATTAATATGGTTACGATATAAAGGCTTAGAATCTAAAGCAATTTTCTGTTTAGGGACAGGGTGCTTATTATTTAATTTAAGCCAGATATAAATAGCCAACAAAGTACGGTATTTGTGGAATCAGAATCATGATTTAAAAACCCTTCAACTTTCCTCTCTTTGCAGAACCAAAAGGGCCAGGTGGTGGCGGAGGTGGCAACTCTGGTTTCTCCAGTGGTAGCGGTGGCAGCAGTAACAGCGGTAATAGTTATGGTGGCGGTGGACCTCCTGGCTTAGGAGGATTGTTCCAAGCAGGGATGCCAAGACTTAGATCTACAAACAGAGATAATGGTAAGGAGGAGGTGTGCTATCAAGGCAGCTTCATTCCTAGAAGCACAGTACCTTGGACTGACTATACTTATTACTATTAAATCAGTGAAGCCTCAAGAAAACATTCTTCTCCTATCACAAATGGTTTCTCTCAAGCAAGATATTTAACTTCCTGTGTGCTGCAGGCACAACAAGGAAGGGGCCTCGCATCTTTTCCGAGCCAAAAAAAAAACCCCACAAGTTTGTCTCAAAGTACCACAAAAGTCTTTGCTTTTGGTCTATATTGAGTTATACAGTTGTTAATAGTTCATGTACACCTGAAACTGAAACATTGTTCCTTTGCCCCACCCTGGATGTTCTTGACACAACTGCTGGGTTTTTTCCCCCCTTTTTGTTATTGGGCATAGAAGTATGGAAACAACACATAAATCCTTTTTAAAAAAAAAATGTTGACTCAGTATTCACCACTTAGGCATGTCCCCACTTGCATCTAACCACAGTCCAAATATGCCCTGACATTTTTTTTTTCTCTGCGGGGTTCCCATGGTGCTGCCTTCACTTTATCTCCAAATCCTTAATGGCAAGGTTAAGCCATTTATAGCGGTTATGTAGTATTCCCCCCCAACCCCACATACAAACTTGAATGATTATGTGGCATTAAGTCATTATTGACTCTTAGCGGGATAGACTTCCTCTGTGACAATCTGTCCCTAACCTAGTCCTTCAAGTCTTCAAAGGATGTACCATTCCTACTCTAGAGAGCTAAGTCCTCACATAATATGTCTAAAGTAGGGTAGTTTAAGGCTGGCCATTTGCGTTGATGTTATTAAAAGTCAACTTTAGACTGTGTGAAATCTGTTAGGTTTTATTGCCCATTACCACAAGGAAACTAGAAATACAGGTGGCAGAGTTGGAATAGGGATTGGCAGTGGGAATAGCCTGTCTCATGCCACTATAGTTTTCTGCTGACTCAAGGGTAGTTAGAAAATACTTTTTAACTCAGTTATGTGGAAAGGTTATTAAGCCAGGATCTTTAGGGTTCACCGTTGCTTTTTTTCCCCCTGCCCCTCCCCTATCTAGAGAATTGTATTTTGTTGCTCCATTGCATTCAGGTTCTTGCCTATTTATTTTATTCATCAATAATTTATACCCTGCTTTGCAAAGTTCAAGATGCTATCCATGAAATGTTTCTGTTTTATCTATACAACAATTCTGTGAGCTTGGTTAAGCGATTTGTCCAATTTATCAATCAACCCAAAGTCCATCAATTCAGCTCCATAATAGTGTATTTTCCAGGCTGCACTGATTTATTTAACAGGTTGGAGTTATATAGTATATTAGTTGGATTTGCATATCAGACCAAACCATAATGCTGGTTTGATTTGGATTTCGCATGTTGTGTGCAAAATCTTGATTTTACATACTTCATTATAACTTAATGAAGTACGTGCAATGAACCCATTGATTAAATTATAGTTTAGTATGACATGTAGACCCAGTCAGGAAATTGTGAAAGTTAGTACAGTAATAACTTTCTATTAGGCTGTCTTTTATTGTATTGTTTTCATTATGCTGGTATCAAATTTTGGAAATGTATACCTGAAGAAAAGTGATATGTTTATTTTAGTTATTTAAGGTGCTTATTCACCAACTTTCATTTTAAAAAGTCCAACAGCATTTTATAATAGGAGTATAAAATTACGGTGGCAAAAAATATATAAACAGTGCACAAATTTCTGAAAAGCAATATGCATTGTATCACATGATTTATTGTTTTCCTGACACTTCAGTACATTTCTTGGCCAGAGAATATAAGCCAAAGTTTACAGGAAGACAGAATTGTACTTTCTTTGTTTGCAAGCATATGAATGAAGTAGCACTGTTAAAATACCCAAAGTGCACTTTGAACAAGTGGTGATATAACAGTTGTTCAAAGCCAGCATTATCTCTTATGTCAAAGCAGCTTTTTATAGATCTTGCTTTTAATCTCATAGCACTTAACATGCCAGAGTTTCTTTGAGAGGTTGCCTGTTTTCCTTTAGGAAATTCAGGAATAGTCAAGAAATACCTTTGCCCTTCCCTCTCGTTTTATAGTATGTTGAATGTAGAAGTTTTCTTCAAGAGCTACAAAGCAGATCTAATTATACTTACTTAAATTAACATAGAGAGGGTAATAACACGAAATAAATGGAGCCTAGTTCAAATACGAAGCGAAAACTCCTATAGAGTTGTAAATTTCTTCTCTCTCTAATTTGGCTTGTGTTAGCCGTTCTTGGCAGCAAATCAGCTTTTCCAACCTGATAGCTTCCAGATGTTTTCGACTGTTAACAAGCCCTATCATCCACAATGGCTTTTGGGCTCAGGATTATTGGAATTGCAGTTCAGTGTGATTGGAAGTGCCTGAATGAGGAAGATTGCCTGTTGGGATATATATTAAGAGGAAGGAGCTGTTGATTTATGCTTCCATCTTTTTGACAAGCATCTATTATAGGTCAAAGCTGATCATACAAAATCCCCCCCGGTATAATTTATTTCCCCTTCTGCACACCTCTGTACATGCATCTACTAATTGCTTTCTGTTTTTAGACTCTGCAGGAAATAAAGCCCCAGTATTTCCACCAGGAGGACGAGCAACATCTGCAAAGCCTTTTTCACCTTCAGGTGGAGTAGGCAGATTTCCGGGCCCTTCTGGATTAAGAGCTCCAGCTCCAGAGCCACAGAGAAACCGAATGCCTCCCTCAAGACCTGACTTTGGTGCCAGGCCTGACACTGGTGCTCCTCCTGTGCCAAATACTCCAAGACCTATTCCATCTAGTCTGTACAACAGGGGACCACCCCCAGTGCCTGGGGCCAGCAGACAAGCAAGCTTAGGGCTTACTCCTCCACCTTTCCCAGGTAATAGGAATTCAGGGCCCGGAGGATTCATTCGACAATCATCACCAGTTAGTACTCCTTCTCCCTTCTCAAACAGGCCTCCTCTCCCTCCAGTACCAGGTAGGCCAACAGAAGATAAGACACCTCCACCATTACCTCCAAGTGGAAACAGGCCATCTTTTGGCAGGGAGGCTTCTCTGCCACCTCCCCCACCCCAAAACCACAAGCCACCAATTCCTTCCACACCACGGCCACCTGCAGGATCTCAGGTACCTCCTCCTCTTCCCCCAAGTCGGCCAGGCCCTCCTCCAGTTCCATCGGCATCTGGCGGAAATGATGAAATGCCACGGCTTCCTCAAAGGAACCTATCGCTAGGCCCTTCTCAACCTCCATGTCTGCCTGGCTCCAATCGTTCTGGACCTCCACTTCCTCCCCCAGTTGAGAGACCACCGCCTCCTGTAAGGGACCCGCCTAGCAGATCAGGTAAGATTATCTGAGCAAAAATTACTACAAAATGTAAAACCATATTTTGAATGCAGAGTTATGCAGTATATAAATACATAAATAGTGTGAGGGCAAAGGGTGAGGGACAGAAAAAGCTGCTACCAAGAACATGGTCAGATGAAAAAAAAACAATGAGTCCACGGAAGCCATGTAACCTAACAAAACCCTCCCTAGTTATCACAAAGATAAAGGGAGGAAGAGAGAAGCAAATTTATACTTGCAAGATTTGTTATGGCTTTGCAATAAAAAATACTAATAACCTATATGGCATTGGATTCCTAGTCTGATCTACCGATTAGTTGACAGAAGGATGGATGGATGGGATGGATACTGTTCTTTTTTTAAAAAAAATTTAAATTTTTTTAAAACAATCCACATACAGTATATTTTTTGAACAAAGTATCAGTCAGGTACATAATCAAACCCAATTCAATTTTCCACCACCCTCATTGTATAGTTTATCCAATGTATTTCCCTTTCCCTCTTTTAATTTCATTGTTTGAGTATCTCTAACATAAACTTCATTCTAACCCTCTATCCTGAATTTAACTCTTAAATCAAGTCTAATCCCCCCGCTTTTTGCCCCCTTTCTTACCTCTCCCTTCTACATCAAAAGCCTATATTCCCAATCACAAATTTCTTTCTTTTCACTCTTTATAATCAATATCCATAGTCATTACATTTCACTAAACAAAAAAATAATTATTCTTAATTTTATCAAAAGAAAAACAATGACAAAAAAGAAAAAACAAAGTAATACCAAGTAACATTATTTCAAGAAATCTCTCATACATTTAATTCTCACCTTTTTAATATTTCTAAAAAGTCTCTTACGTATTTAATTTTCATCTCTTTAATATTTCAATCTTAATCTATGTTGATTCCCTTCTTGTTTCCCTTTAAAATTCCTTGCTTTAAAACACTATATTCTTGTATTTCAATAAATTCTGCTCATATCTGTAACTTCATTATCAATCATTTCTTAGTCAATAACAGATTTAAAATTATCTATTCTTAATAAAAAAGCAAAAGTGAAAAGGAACAAACATTTCTCTTATTTCAAAAAGTTTCATGCTTATACTTGTATATTCTCTTAGAAGTTTTAATCTCAAGTTATTGCAGTTTAATTATATACGCTTAAAATTCCATATTTTCTTAAGTTATCCTAAATTTCTATTAACTCTCCTTTTCCTCTTTTCCCCCCTTTTTTGGATCTCTCTAGTAACCTCTGTATAATCTTTTAAATTATATTTTAACATCATAAATTCTTTATTCACTGTCACTGCTAGAAGCAGCTCGTTTGTTCTAGATCATTATTATTACTCCACTTATAATTGTTTCTTGTGTTCCTTGCTTAGAAGTCGTTTGTGTGTTCTCTTGTTGTCAGTTATTCTCTGCTTTGTTCTGTTGGAAGAAATATCCATCTGGGTTCAGTTCCAGTGGGGACAAAGACACTGGAAACATGGAGGCTGCTTGGAAAGATGGTTTAATGGTGGCCAGGATCACATGGTTTGAGTTCCTGAACAGAAAAGGGGCTGAGATCCTGTGTGCTCCCTGGCTTTATGCTTTTTCTGAGCTTTGAACTTTCTGGGGCACAGGAAGAGTATCCTGATTGGTTGTCAAACTCCCAGGTGGTCTAGGGGTCTTAGTTAACATTGTAGGTTGTCCCTCAAGCTTGCCTGAGCCTTGCCATGTGGTGAGTTTCTGTTGCTAGATGGGTTCTATTATGTTGCAGATGATGGCCCATTGACAAAGGTGGGGGGAAATGAGTGAGCTTGGTTGAGGCTTTAATGGCCCATTGACAAAGGTGGGGGGGAGTCAGGAAGCTGCTTTGTCTTTAAAACATGTTTCTCCATTTCTCATCCAGGGAAATATATTCTGCCTTTTTAAATATTTTCTAAAATATTTCATTCTTCTAGGAGGGGGGTGGGTGCTAAATTCCTACAATTCTTTGAAGTTGTAGATCTTATTCATATGAAGGTCAAACAGCTTGTTGGTAAAAACCTCCTTTAAAGTTCTCACAGTTTCTTATCTCTGTCATAGGAGCTTTTCAAGATGACCAAATGCTTGTAGTTCCTCTTCCGCCTTTTGATGTCACTCTTTAGTCCACCGTTGCAATTCACAATTATCAAAGGATGGATACTGTTCTTAATGTTCTCTGAGCTTGTTTCTTTGCTGTTTCGTTATTGGGCCAGGTAACAACATGGAGGGTGGAGTTTGCTAGCTGTTTATTGGTAGTAGCTTGTCTTACAGCCTTGATTGTTCTTTTTTATTTGGTTCTAGTACTTGCTTATCTGACTGTTGGTTAAAAGATGTGATAAGAGGGTTTAGGTTTGTTTGCCTCTTTTCTTCATCTTTTGATTGCTTTTTTTCTGAAATGGATTGTAGACAGAGCTTATCTCAGTGTTTTTGTTTATGGCTGCTTTGTAGGAAAATTCAGCCTCCTATAGGAAAAATTCCTCCTTTAGGAATTCCCTTGCATTTTTGGATTTGGCTTAGTGTAGGATACATACTGTTTTCTAACTGAAACTCTGGCTGAACTTTTCAGCATGTTATAAACTTAAGATACATGATCGTTATGTCTTATGATTGCCAGTTGATGTTCATGGAAGCTTTCTCAAACAGAATTCAATCTCTGCCTCTTTGCCCCAAACAGAATTAGATATATGTGTGTGGGAGAAGCTGCCTAGGAAATGATCAGACAAGGATGGCAGGAGCCCCCAAGCTTAATGATTGGAGAAAGAAACTTAGGAAGAATCCACCTAAATGGATTAAGCAATTTAAAATGGCAACCTTGTACCTTAAGGCTTGCAAGATTCTGTTGATGAAGCCTTACAATAAAGTAGAATGATTTCATCTAGTTGTGTTTCCTGTCTGGTTTACCAGGGAGGGATAATAGCATTTTCTTATAGCTTATGAGAAAAATGGGTGGTTTTTTTCCAAATTAAGGCACTGGAGTGGGGACGGCTTGTTTGGAGGTTTGAGAAGAGTGGTTGGCTCTGCCAAAAATGTACAGTAACTACTTTTTGTTTCCATTATTTTCAGGATCTTTCCCTCCACCCCCACCTCCGCTAATCAGAAATGGAAGTACTTCCAGGGCACTGCCAGCTGCTCCCCAGCTTCCCTCAAGAGGAGGATTTGAGAAACCCAGAGGTGGGGCTGTGCCCCCACCTCCTCCCGACAGGCCAGGTTCTGGAGCACCCCCACCCCCTCCTCCACCACTCAACTCATCTGCTCTCCGAAATGGCTTCCAGGATTCATCCTGTGATGGTGAGTGATGGTATTCCTGTTTTGACATTGTCTGAATGCATAGTTTCCAATCTGTCAGTGGAGTGGTGGAAAAATATGATTTGTGAGCCTCACAGGTACAACAGGTATGGAGAGCTTTTCACTATACAGTTGGAAGGACTTTCTTGCCTTCTGGAAGGAACTCTGGAGAAGAATTTTCCATGTACGCTGGACTCTTGCAGACATAGAAAACCAGAAGGGAAATAAAGGGTCCCAGACATTGAGGCTTCTGGAAGATCAACTTGCCTTGAGCTTATAGGAGAAAAAGCATAAACAATTAGTGATTAATTGCCATCCTGCTCATTATGGTTGTTCGTCTCCAATTTATATTTGGACAAGGATATGGATGAGGGCAGTGGTGAAATCTGAACCAGTTTACTACCGGTTCACTGGCTGCACATGCGCAGTGCACACCATGCACCAAATGCGAGGTGTGCGCGCACAATGTACGGCAAAAGGAGGCATGTGGTAAGTAGAACAGAGCGTGGGGGGGTGATCAGCTGTGGCGCGCAATCTTTTTTTTTTACTTTTAAAAGCATTTTTTCTACAACCTCTGGCCGAAGAGGTTGTAAAAAAAATGCTTTTTACAGTAAAAAAAAAAGCCTCTGACGATCGCGCAGCTCAGCTGGGATCGTCAGAGCCTTTTAAAAGCATTTTTTCTACAACCTCTGGCCGAAGAGGTTGTAAAAAAAATGCTTTTTACAGTAAAAAAAAAGCCTCTGACGATCGCGCAGCTCAGCTGTGATCATCAGAGCTTTTGTTTACATTTTAAAAGCATTTTTACAACCTATTCGGCCGAATAGGTTATAAAAAATGCTTTTAAAAGTTTAAAAAAAAGGCTCTGGTGATTGTGTGACTCAGGTGGACATGGGCGGGGTAGGCAGGGATTTTTGCTACCAGTTCTCCGAACTACCCGCCGCCTTCGCTACCGATCAGCCGATCTGGTCCGAACCGGGAGCATTTCACCCCTGGATGAGGGGATAGATGGGGAACTCATCAAATGCAGACAACACCAAGCTAGCAGGAATAGCCAACACTCCAGAAGATAGGCTTAAGATACAGAAGGATCTTGACAGACTTGAACATTGGGCGCTATCTAACAAAATGAAATTCAACGGTGAAAAAAGTAAGCTTCTACATTTAGGCAAGAAAAACAAAATGCACAGGTACCATATATGTGGTATCTTGCTCAATAGTAGTAACTCTGAGTGGTATATTGGAGTCCTAATGGACAATCATTTAAATATGAGCCAGCAATGTGCAGCAGCTGCCAAAAAAGTCAACACAGTTCTAGGCTGCATAAACAGAAGGATAGACTCAAGATCACGTGAAATGTTAATACCACTTTATAATGCTTTGTTAAGGCCACACTTGGTGTCGTGTCCCACTCCTCCGCTGACGGCCGGGTCAGGGAAATCCGAATCAGGCTTGCCTCTGCAGCTCTGCCCAAAGTCCTAGCAAAGTCCTCAGAGCAGGCAGGAGACCAGTAAGTGACTTCAGCAAGATAAGTTCGACTTTGCCTGACTCAGAGACTGCCAGAAAGCAGATCCTTTATATAGGCCATGGGGTGTGGCTCCATGACTCAGCACTCATTAAGGCCTGCCCCTCCCTTCCTTCTGTTGCCTCCGCCTATCCAGCCTTCTGATGCGAGGGTCACACCAATCAGCAGCTGTTGGGAATAAACCCTCCTCAGGCTCACATGCTGTGGAGGAGGGGGAGGGGTCTAGCTGCTCCGTTTGCCTGGGCATGGAGTCAGGGCTGGGGCCGGGAGATGCTCCTTCTTCTGCAGTTTGTGTGGGCATGGAGCCAGGACTTGGGCCGGGAGGCATACATTCCTCAGTGTTCGGGAGCAGGTAAGAAGGCCCCGGCTGCTCTGAGGGCGGGCAAGACACAACACTTGGAATACTGCATCCAGTTTTGGTCACCACGAAGCAAAAAAGATGTGGAGACTCTATACAGACTGCAGAGAAGAGCAACAAAGATGATTAGGGGACTGGAGGCTAAAACATATGAAGAACGGTTGCAGGAACAGGGTATGTCTAGTTTAATGAAAAGAAGGACCGGGATGACATGATAGCAGTGTTCCATATCTCAGGAGTTGCCACCAAGAAGAGGAGGTCAAGCTATTCTCCAAAGCACCTGAGGGCAGGACAAGAAGCAATGGGTAGAAACTAATCAAGGAGAGAAGCAACCTAGAACTAAGGAGAAATTTCCTGACAGTTAGAACAATTAATCAGTGGAACAACTTGCCTCCAGAAGTTGTGAATGCTCCAACATTGGAAGTTTTAAAGAAGATATTGGATAACCATTTGTCTGAAGTGGTATAGGGTCTCCTGCCTAAGCAGGGGGTTGGACTAGAAGTCCTCCAAGGTCCCTTCCAACTCTGTTATTCTCTATTAATATGATATATTTATCTCAGTTCTTAGTTCTCTACATAAATCAGTCAGTCCACAGTTATTTGGCTTCAGATTTACACAAAAAAAGGAAGTGAAAGTAGAGAGTAAACAAGAGAGCAGTAGCAGATTGGACGTGACTTCATCTGTTTTTCTGGCCACCTTCCCGTTGCTTGAACTTTTCTTGCTTATTCTGCCATCTCCAGAGGACAGAAGCGGAAGGAGCAACCATAATGGTGACTAATCACTGATCTAATTAGACTTCTTCTCCCATAACCTCAAAGCAAGACGGTTCCCTAGAGCAAAGCTGGCTGAGGAATTCTGGGAGTTGCAGTCCACAAGTCTTAAAATTGCCATGGTTGGAGACCCCTGCCCTAGAGGCCTCTCTGATGGTATTTGGGATCATTTATCCCCCCCTCTTGCTTTCAACACTATATTAGCAAGAGTCCTGGTGTTTATGGAAAATTCTTCTCTTGCAGAGTTCTGGAAGGAACTCTCCATTCTTTCCAGAATGCAGGAAAGCTCTTTCAACTGTATGGTGAGAGGTCTCCGTACCTGTCATTGTATATGTGAGGCTCACACATCACATTTTTCCACCACTCAGTTCATATAATAATCAAAGTAGGCTAGTTATAAAAAAAATACTGATTTTTTTTTATATAAGTGAAGGATGTTTCATTTTAATGTAAGCGCAGAAGATGGAGGGAACAAACCTTTGACCACCTTAGAATTTATATAAGTCCTTGTATTTTGCGTCAATCTTGCTAGAGATATGAACTATAAGAGAAGCTGAGCCTGCCTATCTGGATCAGTTATATTACAGAACATTATTGTTGCAAAAATATTAGAAATGTTTTGATGAGTAAATAGCAGATGTTGTAAGTTCGCATTTTGTTAGTAATATTTTTATATGGTTTCATGACCAGTGCCAAGTTGATTTTAGATATATGGACCAGGTGAAGTTAACGAGAAAGGAAAAAGGAAATGAAAGGAATTTACTGTTCTTTTCAGTTAAACACATTTGTAATAATATGGAAGTCCTGTTTAAAACAAATTAAAAATATGTAAAGTCATGAGACAATTTAAGGAAAAAACGGATGCATTCAAGACATATTGGATGTCAGCCTATTCTGAATCAAAGGGATGTACAGTATTTCTGTTGAAAAAATAAAGTGATCTGAAGCTAAAGATGTTTCTAATATTTTGAAATATAATGCCACCCTCAGTCTCATGAAAAATAAGCCCAACTATACTAAACAAGATCTATTTACATTTGGATGTATGCCCAGTTTAAGACTGGTTTACAAAATATACACTCTATTGAATAATGTGTCATCAATCCAATATTTTGTAAAATGTAGTAGTCAGTTTTTATGGAATGCTCTTGAAGGAGCCTATCAGTTGAGATTTGTATTAACATGATTTGTCTTATGTATGCACTAATGTTACACAATTCCTTTACGTTTATCTAGATGAATGGGAAAGCAGATTTTCCTTCCATCCTCTGTCTGACTTGCCACCACCAGAACCATATGTGCCCATGAACAAGAGTTATCCTAGTAAATTGGTAAAAAATGACAACAGAAGTAAGTATTTTTTTTCCCTTTAGAAAGTGGATTTAATAATAGTATACTTGGTGAATTATTACTGAGTTGAAAATATGTGAAACATTTTGAATGCTCATCAGATACTCCATAAATATTAAATATAATTATTTTTTGTAAGATCATGGAAAGAGTACCAGTTATCTCAACAGGAGTGGCTCGGTTCTGCTCTTTTCCCCAGTGATCCAATTGGATAGTCTGGTAGATTGCAAGGTAAGTCAGATAGATAGGCCATAGGTTACTCATACGTGCCAGTCAGGCCTACCTCAACACACCTCTGTTTGCTGAAAAGGTAGCGAAAAATGAAGAAACAGCATTGCCCTGATTCTCTGCTGAGCTTCTCCTACTGTAGATATCAGGAAAGGGAGAAGCACAAACTACTGGCTGTGAAGAAAAGATAAGCAAGCAGAAAATAAATACAAATAGCCAGCAAATTCTTATTTAATGAAGTTCCTCTACCTTTGCTCATCCTTCAGAATTGTCAGCAGATAGAATGACTATTCTTGGTCTGGTGATTCAGTCTAATTCATCATCATTTTACATCGGAGGTACACCAGAAGGCATAATAATAAAATCTTAAGGGACTAGATCAGTGATGGCTAACCTTTTTGCTGTCGTGTGCCAAAAGCAGGGGGAGCAGGGGGGTGGTGGTGTCACGTGCACGTGCCCACACCCATAATACAATGCTCTGCTCTCCCCCAGTGCATGCGCACACAACCCCCCCACGCTTCCCCTGCTTTTGGCACTTGATGGCACGGTGGCCCCACTAGGCCCGTTTTTTGCCCTCCCCAGGCTCCAGAGGCTTTCTAGGAGTCTGGGGAGGGCAAAAACGGCCTTTCTCACTCCCACTCCTGGAGGCCCTCTGGAGGCAGGAAATGGACCATTTCCCGACATCTGGTGGGCCCGGAAGGCCTGAAAATCAGCTGGCTGGTGCACACACACACGCACTGGAACTGAGCTAGGGCAATACTCGCATGCCCACAGTTTGGCTCTGTGTGCCATCTGTGGCACGCGTGCCATAGATTCACCATCACAGGACTAAATTTTAGAAAAATCTCAGCATTTTCGCTGCTGAGAAATGATACTGTCATATTACTCTCGTGTATCATAACAATTGTTGCTAGTGCTCAACGTAGTATTTAGTAGTCAAAGCACCAGGCTAGAAGTCAGGAGATTGTGAATCCTAGTTCTGTCTTACACATAGAAGCTGGCTGATTTTTGGCCAATCCCTCTTTCTCAGCCCAACACACCTCACCGGGCTATTTTTATGGGGAAAATGGGAGGAGGAAAGAATATCTTATGTGTTCACCACATTGAATTATTAAAAATAATAAAGGTAGGATACAAATAAATAAACAAATAATCTAATTGCAAAAATATGGTCTTTATAACTTTAAACAGTCATTTAATCAAAGTTTTATATTAAAAGGTTATACCTGCAAAGTATGTTCTGGGCCATAAAGTGCTTATACAAACTATTTTTTTTTCCTTTCACATTTCTTCTCTTCTGAAAAACTTAATTTGACTTTCTTTTTGGGGTGTTGGGAGGGGTTATCTATAATGCTGCATTTAAGGGTGCCATAATTCTGCCATACCAATAGATGGTTCTTTAAGATTTTAAAAATCATGATAGCCAAATCTTGAAAGGTTGACTAATTTGAACGTTTAAATAATTTATTTTTAATGAGATTGCTTTTTATAGCTTAGAACTATGATCCCCAACCTTTCTGGCTTGGTGGCCCAGGGAAGAGGGAGAAGAGATGGTTCTGTGTGAGTGGCATTTGTGCAAATGGCAGGCGTGCACATCCGCCCTTCACACAAATGGAGCTTTGCACATGAGCGTACTTGTCACTCGCTCAGATGAGCTTCATGCATGCATGTTCACCTGTCACTTACATGGCCCAGTTTCGAACAGGCCAAGGCCCAGTCGTTAGGGAACCCGTGGCTTAGAACATTGTATGGAGTTGCATGAAAGGGCCTATTCCCTGAAAAGGCCTGCTATCTGCAGGAGTGTTCCATTTTCATCAGAATGGCGAAAGTGTCATGGCATTACAGTGTAGACTGTAATGTAGTTCTTTCTTTCAGTGTAGTTCTTTCTGCGCCAACTCAGAAAGCTCAAACTGCCCAAAGAGCTGCTGATTCAGTTCTAAAGAGGAATTATTGAGTCTGTCATCTGCACCTCCATAACTGTCTGGTTTGGCTCTGCAACCAAACAAGACAGACACAGACTTCAATGGATAATTAGAACTGCCGAAAAAACAATCTGCTACCAATCTGCCTTCCATTGGGGACCTGTATACTGCACAAGTCAAAAAGAGGGCTGTGAAAAGATCTACAGACCCCTCACAACCTGGACATAAATTGTTTCAACTTCTACCCTCAAAACAACGCTATAGGGCACTGCACACCAGAACAACTAGACACAAGGATAGTTTTTTCCCAAATGCCATCACTTTGCTAAACAAATAATCCCCATAACACTGTCAAATAATTTACTAAGACACTATTACTATTATTCTTCTCTTCCTTACTAGTATCTATCTTTTCCCACTTATTACTATAACCATGTTGCTTGTATCTTTCAATTTATATTGTTTTTGTTTCCTAGTACAATTTGATAGCTTATTAGTAACCTTGACTATTACTAATTGTTGTATCTTTTTATTCTCGATGAATATATTTTATTCTCCTTATGTACACTGAGAGCATATACACCAAAGACAAATTCCTTGTCCACACTTGGCCAATAAACAACTCTAGGCTCTGCCCTTTCACATACGTGTGAAATGTCACACTGTGCTTAGAGGAGGGTCAGCTTTTGAATGCTGAGGCTGGAATACTATGGAAGTTCTGCCTCCCTTTCCCTCTCCCTAGAGATGTTACCATTGCTGATCCACAAGCTGTAATTTTACCACTTACCAAGATGTTTTTTTAAAGAAATTCCTATATGTTTTTCAAACCTTCTTTCCAGGTTTTGATAAATCTGTCAGTAAAAGATGACTGTGAGGTTTGCTTTCTCTTTCTTTAGGTGGATCCAGTCGCAGAGAAAGAGGTGCTCCACCACTTCCGCCCATCCCACGGTGAAGTGGGCTTCTAATCCCTTTCAGGATGATTGTTATCCTTACATGTTCTATGAACCTCTCCACATGTCACAATGCTCCTTCTCCAACAGCACTTTTGAGCACAACTCCCTACCTTTAGGTTATTTTTTTTTTAATTTTTCCATTTAATTTGGTGAAGCTGAAGGACTTGCTTTGAATGGCCTGCCTACATTGGTTTAGATACAGGGTGACTGAGATCTTATTCCCCATTTCTTGGCATTTAGTTCTACTGATACTAGGGGAACTTGCTTCCAATAAAATGCCAAAGTATCCTTACCTTGAAAACTATCTTCAAAACTTCTTGGAAGCTATCATTTGTTGCAGTTCTGCTCAGCCTTGTCATCAACAAGGAGAGAAAAGCTGCCTTGGCTTATAGCATAACATTCTTAGATGTAATTCCTAGAGATGAAGATCTTCCTTATTTTTATGGGTGGAAATTTGGTTCACTTTTTAAACTGTAATCTCTGTGAGATTACTGATCAATTTGATCTGGCCCATTTGGCCATAAAAAAAAAAGTGTGGCACAATAATTGCTACATTCCACCTTTAGAAGGAGATTGGGATAATTACGTGACATTTTCTCAGGCAATCTGTTTGATCTGTAATGAATTGGAGCCTTTCAGAGACCAAAAGAATGTTGCCATCAAGATTGCTTATAACTTCCGTTACAGCTTTCACAAAACGCATCTCAGGCTAGCTGTTGGGTTCAATTGGATTAAAGTGGAGAATTAAAAAAAAGAAAAATACTGGGCACTCAGTCATTAGGTTGGGATGATTGAGTGTCATTGTCATCTTGAGGATTACACCGTCACTTCTCTAATGGTTATACTATTAGACCTCCCTTCTAAGATGTATCGTATCCAAAGCTTTCCAATAATATGTAATGTTTACTATAAAAGCCTATATTTTGATCCGCGAAAGACAGATACTCAACAATTATTTAGTGTATCCAAGTATCAAAGAATGCCACGAAGACTTTCTGTGATTTATTTTTTATTTTTTATTTTTGCTAATATCTACGTGCTGGACCTCCATTTTTATTATGGTACAAGTTGAAACTTTTGAGTATGGGAATTTTTTATTTGGCTCATATGTGCTTCAAACAGCTTTTCTTTTCTTTTGCGTGGCAGCTACTAATCAAATATCCAGCTATATGTAGGAAATGTCTAACTATAGAAAAAATTCAGTTGAGCTTTTTACAAGCTCTCATTTAAGTTTTCAACCTGGGTTCAGAAGAGTTTAGTATTTACGTTCTGATTTTACTGCGATGATCATTCCTTTCACAGGATTTTCCTTACCTGAAAAAGGTACAAGAGAAGACTTGCTTATTGAGGGTTGGGACCACATGCTTTTGGAATCCTGCCTGTCAATAAATGGATTTGGCAATTTACAATGTTTATTTTATATCTAGCTGATATCGATTTATGGCAAGAATCCTTGGAGAATTATGATTCTGTACTGAAATTCATGTGATAAGCTGCCCAGAGTGGCTTCACGGTGAGATGGACAGCATATACATTTAATAAATAAGTAATAATAAAATAAAACCAATACAGTTTCTACTTAGGGGAGATAAGTTATGAAGATTTAATTTCAAGGATGTTCTTGGTTTAATCTACCTAAAACTTTGCAAGGTAGAGGCAGGAAAGCGATCTTTCAAATGATGTTAGCAGCATCTGTAAAGGAGGTTAAAAAAATCAAGATGGCAGATGCTGAGTGATGATGTCATAAGATGGGGAGAAGCAGAAATATTGATGAATCAATGTGTTTAATGTAATGTAACGCACAACAGAATTGTGGAAAGGTAAAGTATGATCTCTTTAGTCACATACATGAAAAGTAAACTCACATATTCGAGGAAAAGGTCTGAGGATACACTTGAAAGTGTTCACAATGGTATTTGTATTAGTGGTCTTATCAGCAAAGATACACCTTTGTGTAGTTCTTGTTTGTGGTAAGGATAGAACTAAAGAGAGCAGAGAATATAACTTTGCATTTTCTGTGAATGAGTGTATGTTGTTTTTAAGTTTATTTTTTTGGATTAAAATAGACTTTGTTTTAGTGTTGAGGTTCATTCTTTGAACCCACTTCTATGATAGAATTGGTATGTAATGAATACCTTTCAGGATCCAAAACCTTTGCCCACACAAATTTTGCTATCAGATCAGAGATTTACATAAACTATAATCAGAAATAAGTTTCAGCACTTTTCAGGGTCATATATGGTCCAGAATTACATTTTTCAATGGACTGCTGCCCTATTTGTATATACTCAATTCTGACATTCATACGGATGAATCATTCCAGTTTCAGTCTGATTGCCGTTGTACAGTACACATGTGTGGATTATAAACAACTTCAACATGATGAACAAAAAATAATTGAATTATTATTTACATTTTGTTGCAGAAACTGGAATGTTTGTTTTTTGTATTACCCAGATTTTTTTATATGCTGCAAGGTCTCTGCATCTTGTATGTGTCAATTTTTTTTTTAGCATATAAAGGGAATTTGGCAGAAAGAAATTCCAAATTCACTGCAATTGCAGTAGTTAATGTAATAGAACCCTTTGAGCTAGAAAAGTTGGACAAACTGATTTATCAATGAAAGGACCTGTCATACTTGTACTCTTATGCTAGTAGATTAGCCATTATAAATAAAGTAATAGAGCACTGCTCTTCTACCAGTAAATCAGGATCAGTTTTCTTTAACTTGGTGCTTTCTGGCTTCAGTGGGCTGTCAATTCCAAATATCATATCATTCAACCATCTTGACCATTGCTGATTAGGAGTAATGGGACTTATAGTCCCAACACATCCAGCAAGAACCAGTTTAGGAAAAAACTACTCAAAGATATGTGAAGAAGTATACTCAGCCAGGAATAGAAAGAGCAGGCAAATAGTAAAAATACCTGTACTCTGCTTAATTATTTTTCCTTACTGTGCTTAGTTATAAGCACATACCAGATAATATTGCTTACTATAACTACAATTATTACTACTAAATAGCTGCCATTTTTGTGGCATTTAGAAAATTAGATCTTCTTTTTTAAACCGTTAATCAATGAAAGTATTAACTTGGCAAATTTACTTCTAGTGCAATATAATCTGAAATTCCAACCAAAGCCTTAACATGCAGAATGTGATGTGGCCTTCAGAGAGAAACATGGTCTTCTCTTTTTCTCAGAGGATAATTTGTTAGCACTTTCTCTTCTATAGGAATCTTCCTCAAAGAATTTATGCTAAATACTGTAAGAAAATATTTCAAAGGAGAAGAGATTTGTTTTGGTTGTGTAAACCACCTCTTTTTCTTTCACCAGATATATTTTAAAAACAACATGTTTAACACATTTTAGTATAGATGTTTTAGAGTACATATTTATTTATGCACGATAAGTAAACAGGGAAAAATAAAATCAGATTTTCATCCCTGGTGCCTTGAAACACCTTGGTGCCTTGAGTCTAAATGGCAGCTTGGAAAAGAAACAAGATCTAAAACTGATTGTTTCCACTATGAATTTCAAATACAACATTTATACTATATCATGTGTGATATTCAAACAACATACAACCCACAGTATTCAACTATGTAGCATATTATCTTACTATGCAGAAATACAATATAATGAATTGCAAAATACTTTTACCAGACTGCAATTTTAAGATCTTTATTCCAGCAGTATCTTGGGTGGATGAATTCATGGAAATTTGAGATAGATGTGTTTAAAATTTGAAAAAAAGTAAAGTTTAAATCCTGTTCATATGAATGAATCAAAACATTTGTAAAATAACAGGATACCCTCCTTTTTATAAAATTGCACATATATCATGGAATAAAACATGCCCATATTGTAAATAAGGTTGTTTCTATTTGACTTTAGGTTATTAACATGCTTATCTTAAAGTACATGAGAAACTAAACAGCAAGCGAATTTCTTGCATGTACAAAGGAATAAAAATTAAAATGATGCAAAGGTTTGTCAGATGGAGCTGTATTTGTGTTTGTTATATGCAAAATGTGGTTTGATAACCTTTCTGGTTTAGAATCTCATTATTAAGTGGCCACCAAAGCACATGTACTTCAGTGGGACTATATACACAATGGGTAAATTCAGTGCAGTCCTCTTTGATAGTGCCAGTTCACTTGTAATTATCATATTTGGATATCCTTCCCATCTCTCAGAATTGTATGATCTCCATCTAAAATTTTTATTTTTTAAGAAATTTAATTGACGTATAAAATCTATATGATTCTGCTTTTCATTTTAAAACATCTGCAGGTCTGGATTTTAATAAAATGCTTTTTGAGTTTTCTGCTTCACATTTAAAACTGAGCACTAGATGGTGCTCTTTTATTTGTTTTTAGTTAGATCTCTACACTGGAAGAGTAGTCCTTGCTTAATAACCTTAACTGGGACCAGGGCAGAGGTGGGTTTCAGCAGATTCTGACCAGTTCTGGGGAACCGGTAGCGGAAATTTTGAGTAGTTCGGAGGACTGGTAGTAAAAATTCTGACTTGCCCCGCCCCCATCTATTCTCTGCCTCCCAAGTCCCAGCTGACCGGGAGGAAATGGGGATTTTGCAGTAACCTTCCCCTGGATTGGGGAGGGAATGGAGATTTTACAGTATCCTTCCCCTACCATGCCCGCCAAGCCACACCCACAGAACCAATAGTAAAATATTTTGAAGCCCACCACTGGACCAGGGACTCTGTCCAGTGACGTGGTCATTAAGCAAAAGATCATGTGACCATCCCATTAGCAATAATAGACAAAGTTGTAAATGATTCACCCAATAAGCAAGACATCACATGACCATGATTTGTGAATCACCCTGTTGGCTTCTCCAATGACTTTGTTTGTCAGAAGTCAGCTGGGAAGATTGAAAATGGTGTCTGCATGACGTGAGGGCTGGTCATCACTTTTTCAGTGCCACTGTAGCTTTGAACTGTCACTAAAGTTGATAAAGTGATCATTAAGTGAGAACTACTTGCAATAAAAATTGACAGCATTCAGTTTGCTTATTTTGAAATCCATAAGGCTGATCCGTGACAACTGAAAGACACTTGGGCCTCAATTAAATAAATGGCAATTTGTTTAAAATGGACCATATATTAACACACACTGCTTACTGTTATAGAATAGTTAGGTATCTGAATTAAAGCACACATGTGCAAATACACCCACTCACAAATACAATTCAAATTAAGATACATATAATGAAATCAAATGCAAACTAAACACTATACAAATTAGGTAGCTGTATAGCCATTACATTTAAAACAATTTTAATTAAAATACAATTTAGAAACTTGGAAAAACAGATTGGCTCCTCATGCCAAAATGATGCCAATGTGGGCACCAGTTGAACCTTTTTAGGGAGGAAATTCCATAAATGGGGTGCCACTACAGAAATAGGTCTCCCCCCTTACAGAGGTCTACGTCACCACCTTTGATGGATGGATCTCCAGGATGATCCCCATTATAAGATTTTCAAGATTCAAGGAGGTACATGTGAGACAAGGCATATCCTGTAGGGGCTAAACTCTTTAGGGCTTTTAAGGTGATGTTGGAAGAAATATCCATCTGGGTTCAGTTCCAAGTGGGGAAAAAAGATACTGGAAACATGGAGACTGCTTGGAAAGATGGTTTAATGGTGGTCAGGATCACATGGCTTGAGTTCCTGAACAGAAAAGGGATGAGATCCTGTGCGCTCCCTAGCTTTATGCTTTTTCTGAGCTTTGAACTTTCTGGGGCACAGGAAGAGTGTCCTGATTGGTTGTCAGACTCCCAGGGGGTGGGGGTCTTAGCTAACATCGCTGGCTGATGTAATCTTCCCAGGTGTCATGTGGTGAGTTTTTGTTACTAGGTGGGTCCTATTGTGTTGCAGATGATGGTCCATTGACAAAGGTGGGGAGAATGAGTTTCTGCCTCTGGCCTATTGACAAAGGTGGGGGGAAATGAGTGAGCTTGGCTGAGGCTTTAATGGCCCATTGACAAAGGTGGGGGAATGGCAGGAAGTTGCAGGGAGCTGCTTTGTCCTTAAAACACATCTCTCCATTTCTCATCCAGGGAAATACATTCTGCCTTTTAAATATTTTCTAAAATATTTCATTCTTGTAGGAGAGGGGTAGGTGCTAACTTCCTACAGTGAAAAGCAGCACTGTGAATCAGGGCTGGAAACAATTAGCATTCAACATAGATGAAAAACACTGGCATAATAGTTGTCTAGAGTTGAGTTGTCTAGACTCTCTGAGTTGTCTAGACTCTCTGTTTCGAATTGTTGGAAGAAATGTCCTTTGGGTTCAGTTCCAAGTGGGGAAAAAGACACTGGAAACATGGAGACTGCTTGGAAAGATGGTTTAATGGTGGACAGGACCACATGGTTTTGAGGTCCTGGCAGAAAAGGGCAATCACATGCTTCAAGATGTTGGATGAAGAAAAAAGGGAGGAGATGCTGATAGTCCCTGGGTTTTATACCCTCTCTGGCTTTAAACTTCCTGGGGCACAGGAAGAATATCCTGATTGGTTGCTGTCAGAGGTCATAGCTAGCCTTTTAGGTTGTCTGTGTTTGGTTGAAACTTGGTGGGTGATGCAATGAATAGACTGGCCCAGGCCTTAATGGCCCATTAACAAAGGTGGGGGGATGAGTTTCTGCTTCTCTTTTAAGAGAAATATTTTGTCTTTTTAGTATATCCTAAAATATTTCATTTTTCTAGGAGAGGGGTGGGTTTTAACTTCCAACAGAATCAACTGAGGTTCCCAGACTGACATAAAGGCAGTCATGCAAAGAACATGTTGCAGTAGTCCAACTGAGAAGTTACCAGAGTCTGAACTGACTCTGCCCAGGTAAGATCCTAGATGTTAAAAATCAGTTGAAGCTGATACTAAAGCTACCAAGGTTACTTCAAGTAACAGTGATGGATCAGGGACCACACCCAAATGCAAACATGCTGCTTTAGGCAAGTGCAGATACTCCAGGACTAGCAGCACACCACATAAACACATTATCTTATCTTCTCTGGACTGAGTCTCTGTTTATTGGCCCTCACCCAGTCCATTACCCCACCAAGCACTGATTCAGACACTAAATTGTCTCATCTGAGTTAAAGGCAGAGCTAGATTTGACTAATGACCTTTCCCAGCAATGGCAACGGTTGGGGGTCTTCTCAGCCCACATTCCTGAGCAACTTCTCCCAACTATTTTATGTAGGTGTTAAAAAGATACGAAGCTCTGAAGGATTCCATAACCCAACCACCATGAGGCAAAGAGTAAACCCCCCAGTATCACCTTTTAGAAATAGTCATCCGAAGTAAGAGAGGAACCACTTTAGTGCAGTGTCCTCAAAACCCAACTTCTGACATTCAGGATCCCATGGTAAACGGTATGGAGTCTCCAAAAGGTCCAGAAAGACCAACAGAACTGCACTCCCCATTTTTCTCCAACACAAAGTCATCCCCACAATGGCAACCAAAGACGGTTTCTATTTCATAGCCAGTCTTTTAGACAGGATTGAAATGGATGGAAAAAGTCAATTGCACACAGAGAGCTTGGAACTAATGAGTCACCATCCATTCAAAAACCTTGTCCAGGAGGGGAATATTAGCCAATGACCTTTTCAGGAATGGCCTACATAATGCCACATTTTAGCTTTTGATGTAAATTAATATTTTAAAAAGAGGGTTAATATATTTTTTTAGTCTTCAAAGGTTTAAGTTATCAAAACATTAGTCTTAATAACCTCCAGTGAATACTGTGTAAGCACCATTGTAAAATAATACCAATGTGCGGTAGTTGTGTTTTACAATACAATTTATTTATTTTTTGAAAAAGGAAGGGCCTGATCACTGCCTCTTTTAAAGAGGGTGGAATTGTCTGCCAATAATTGTAAATGCTTCCTTGAGAGGTAACTGAATCAAAATAATAGTTTTTTGCAGATATGGAGACTAAAGTGTGCAATGTGTTCTTCTAAAAGGTTTAGAGACGTAGGCTGCTGTGCAGCTTGTCCATTGTAGCAAAAAGCTTGTCTGTTGTAGTAAAATAAGTATTAAATTACACAGCAAGTACCCTGTGGTCAGAGTCAAAGCTCTGGAGGCTCCATGTAGCGCTGGAGCACTAAATTCCCTCAGTTTATTTTTCCACCTGGCCTCCTACACTCACCATCACACTAGTACCCCTCAATCAGCCTCCCCAACCCCAGTGTGGCACCCCCATACTCCTTACTTGGACTAACCTTTTGTTTACTCCTTCAGGTCTATAGCAATTTTGAGTTACCAGTATATATATTCTTGTATGGATAAAATGGGAAGAATGGAAAATCAAGCTTTAAATATTAATATTTAACAAGGAACTTCACAATTTTTGGATAATAGAACAAGGCATTACTGTATTTTCCCGAAGGCCATCACTCTGCTAAACAAATAATTCCCTCAACACTGTCAGACTATTTACTGAATCTGCACTACTATTAATCGTTTCATAGTTCCCATCACCAATCTCTTTCCACTTATGACTGTATGACTATATCTTGTTGCTGGCAATCCTTATGATTTATATTGATATATTGATCATCAATTGTGTTGTAAATGTTGTACCTTGATGAACGTATCTTTTCTTTTATGTACACTGAGAGCATATGCACCAAGACAAATTCCTTGTGTGTCCAATCACACTTGGCCAATAAAATTCTATTCTATTCTATTCTATTCTATTGATAAGCTGACAGACATACATAGGATAATTTAAAAGTCGGAAGTGGGTGGGTGGGCTCCGATTAAACCAGGAGGGAAGAATTGTTCTATTTTATGCTGGCTTTCAAACGTTTCAAATTGAAACGTGAAATGTGTTAATTTCTTACTTTAGTTAGTGGCCTTTTAGAAAACTGCTGGAGGCCAATGCTGGCTGACTAAGAAAGATAAGCACACATTAGCTGCTAAAGTCGATATGAGATTTGGCATCTACTTTAGACAACTAAATATTAGCAACTAAAGCCGAGTGTTAAAGTGGATATTAGTTATTGGCAAGAACTTTGGAACGAAGTGTTCAGATACTTCATATTAACAAATCAGCGATTCATCAACGGACCTTGAGTGCATTCACTATTATAATCCTAACATGCAATTAATTCCACAAATGACTTTTCATGTTTATTGGATATGCTACTAGAGAATGTTTTAAAAGGATTTTCAACTTCATTATGCTGTTAAGTGTAAAATGTGGGATGGAAATTTTACAATCCCACAATTATTTCGTCTTGGTTTTACATTTACTAATTTGATTTAGGGAAGTATGTTTTAAAAATGTGGATGTAATTCTGAATTATATGCCCAAGATTTGTGTTTTATCAAAAGTAATGGATTTATTGAGCATGGAGTATGTGGGGGGGGAGACTTTTTCAGTGAGAAAAGAGTTTCACACTTAAAAAGCTTGCCTTTGTATTCTTTGTGTGTTCCTTTTTTCTTTGCATTAAAGGATTTAAAAAGAAGGCATTTGAATTGGCAAACAGCATTTTCATATTGATTTCACCACTAGCATAAACCTACCTTGCCGATCCATCTGATCGCTTGCTAAGAGAGGCTTGGCCCTTGTTAATAATTTCTCCCTTATTTCTGGCACCGCCCAAGAGCCACTTCCAGGTGTGTCAAAATGGAGGCGTGTTCTCACCTCTGCCTTGCAGGGAAGTTAATTGGCTTTCGAGAGGCAATAAAAATAGGACAGGAATCGGCCGCCTCTATAATTTTGCACCTACTCAAGGCTGGCGCTTCAATTCAGCGGTAGGGAAAAGTCCCGTTTGGCTACCAGGACAAGCAGCAGTTGTTGTTGTTGTTGTTATTATTTTAAAAAAGGAACGGCTGGATGTTGGAAAATAAAAATAATTATCAGAATCGAGGCTAATAGAGTCTAAGAATCCACCGC
The DNA here is from genome assembly GCF_028640845.1 of Ahaetulla prasina. NCBI lineage: Eukaryota > Metazoa > Chordata > Lepidosauria > Squamata > Colubridae > Ahaetulla > Ahaetulla prasina. The sequence goes on from NC_080539.1 coordinate 215,289,159, forward strand.
CAAGCAAATCAACGCACAAACATACAGCAGCTCAAGTGCAGCAGGGCTACCTCGCAAGGTTGCAACCTTGCGCCGCGTCATATGTCAAGGAGCCCCATTCGGGCATGTGGGAATTACTTCCGAGTAAAAGCCCGCGCGAGCTCATTGCAAAAAAGGGACCAGCCGCCCGGGGCGATGCGGAGACGAAGCGGTCTAAGCTTTCACCCGTCAGGTAAAACGGAGCAAATGCAATCGGCAGGTGCGATTAACCCGAGAGCCGCTTCCCTGCCCCACCACCACCCTCTCTGGTGCAGCCGCCCGCGACCCCATCGCCATTTTAGCTAAACCCAGACGCGGGGCGGGCTCGGGCAGCTTGGACCCGCCTCTGCGGTGAGCTCACACGCAGCCGGGTTCAGCCCCACGCGCGAGGTGCCTCCCGTCAAGACGATGCCAGGTTCCCCGCAGGGCCGGAGATGCCCGCTTTGCTTTTGCTCTCGCTGTTGCAGCCCCCGTAGGGCGAGGGCAGGTAAATCGAGGCAGAGGCGCTCTCGCCCCGACCAAACAGCTGCAGGCGGGCGGGGAAGTGGTGGCGGGGGAGGGGGGCGGGTCGCAGCAGGCTGCGGCTCCCCCAGCAGGGGTGGAAACCGAGCCAGCTGTTTGTTGTGGGGAACCGGGAATCGAGAGGGAGGGAAGGCTTTTGCCGGCTTCCAAGACGAAGCAGCGGGGTTGAGGAGGGGCTTCTAACCTTCTCCCGTTGGACCACTATTCATGGACTGGACTTTAGTCAAAGGGTGGGCTTGTGGCACTCCTGGGGCTAACGCACTGCGGGAGGTGTGTGTGTGTGTGTGTGTGTTTCGGAGGTGGTTGCCTTGTTGTCTCCTCCGTGGGAGCCTCTGTTTTTGCCCGGTGACAGCTAAGAGCAGGGAAAGCGGTTAAGCTGGGGATGGTGAATTTGCTTGGCGCTCTGGGGGAGTCTTGCACTCGCCCGCGCCTATTGCTGCACTTTTCAGCACCGGCCGGCACCGCCGCTCGGGGTGCAAATCGACTCAAACTCGGCACCAAGCACGTTCCCTTTCCTCGTAAACGCGATCCTATTGGCTGCGGGCTGGGCCGCCTCGGGTGAGACGAGCGCTGCGCTTGCCGCTTGCCGCGGGAGGGTGCGAGCGTGGGCGGGCGCGGTATGTGTGTGCGCGGGGTCCCGGTCCCCTTCTGTTTAAGCCCTAACCTTGGGCTGGATGCGGTTTATTTTAAAATCAGTCAAACTTCGTAGCGCTTTAGTTGATTAATTAGCCTTCCATCCTTCCCGAGGTCGGTAAAATGAGGAGCCAAGATATGTAAACCGCTTAGAGAGGGTTGTAAAACACTCTGAAGCGGTATATAAGTCTTAAGGGCTATTGCTATTAATTGCTCCAAGCAAGCATCCAGAAAGTCGAAATGCGGGGTACTACTTATACCAGCGTCAATAGCTATTAGAATTTCAGAAAATAAGCCTTCAGATTAGAAGAAGATTGGTTTTCTTGGCAACATTTTTTGGAAGTAGTTTGCTAGGATTGCCTCAAAGGCTTTTTCAAGAGGCAGATGAACTTTCTGAAAATCTAGAAAGTCCAGTTGCCTCTTGAAAGAGCATCTTTGGGGCAACCATGACCTGAGAATCTCCATAGACAACTTGCCAGGATCTTTCTCCTAGGGCTGAGAGAGAGTGAGTTGCCCAAAGTCAATCAAGTAGGCTTTGTACCCACAGTTCCTAGTCCATTGCCTTTAATCACTGCATAGAGTGCTCTCATTATACAAAGGCATTGTGTAATTTGTGCTTTTGTACCTCGCACATCACCCATTGGTGAGCGTTGACTCTCCCTCTCCAGCTTCTCTCCACGTTCCAGAATCTCTTTCTTAAACTCAGGACAGGTCAACTGGCCAAAATGACACCATCCTATTGCAATTACTTACTCCTTTCCCTTGTAATTACCCAATGACATAATTGCAATATTGTTAGGTGGATTAAGTAATTGTAATACCTTCATGGCCTGGTGGCGACCTCTATATACTTTTAAGTAAAACTGATGTATCTTCAAAATTATATTTGCATTTTTCCCCTTTTTTTCCGCCAAGGTAGAATTTTGTTCAGGCCTCAGTGTAGAAAACCAGATGGCAGATGGTTGGTTTTCAATAACAGGAAATTCAAAAATAAGCTGGCTCTTATGCTTTATTTTAAAAAAACTCTCACCTCCCCTGATGATTGTAAGAATACACATGTTTTAACAATGTTACTTCCTGTTGCTGAGATTTTTCTTTGCAATACCAGTCAGTATACTTTCTTCCACAAAGCTATCCTATTTGTGATAGGAAAGTATACTTAGATTTCACACCTGCACCTATATTTTAGTAGCTACCTAAATTAAACCTAAATTCATTGGATTCCTAAGTGCAATAGGCATCCTAAACAAGAAAGCAGACATGATCACAATTATTTTGGGCTACTCCAAACAAAATGAGCCCACTGCTGTATGAAAAGAGTTCCAGTTCTTTTTCTTAGATTTTTATCCTGCCTTTTGGGTTTTTTTGTCAATGTACATTCACATTCTTCTGGTTTCTAGACTAGTAATTTCTTTCATTTTTTTAAATAATTTCTTTATAATTTTATAATATAATAATTTTTTATAAATTTATGTTCTAATTCCTACTTGTTACAGCCCACAGATTTTCTGTAAGAATTTTTAGTTTTTCTATAAAGAGAAATTCAAATCTGGTAAAGATAAATGTAGTGTCTGACTCCAGGGGGGCAGTGCTCATTTTCGTTTCCTAGCTGAGGGAGCCAATGTTGTCAGAAGACGTTTCCATGGTCGTGTGGCTTTTGGTTTGACATGTAGGAAGTGCACTAGACAAAAATACAGAATGCAATATCAGCTCAAAATGATAAAAACAAACAAACCATTGCCTTTCTTCTTTTACAGATCAGACTCGACTTTTCAAATTTTGAGAAGGGACGAATAAACATGGATCTTTTTACTCACCTCAATACAAAGAATATATTTTCCGCAACTAATATGTCTGGTCTTCTATCTGGCAAGTTTGAGGATCAACTGAACTTAAGCAGTAATTCTCCTTCGATGTCAATAAGTAAGCTTTTTCCAGCTTTGTTACAATGCTTTGGCATTATCCTTTGTGGATACATAGCTGGAAGAGTTAATATAATTACATCAACTCAGGCCAAAGGATTAGGAAATTTTGTCTCCCGCTTTGCACTCCCAGCTTTACTCTTCAAAAATATGGTCTTGCTGAATTTTTCCAACGTGAATTGGTCCTTTCTGTACAGCATTCTGATTGCCAAAGCCTCAGTATTCTTCTTAGTCTGTGCATTAACATTGTTGATAGTCACTCCTGAAAAACGATTTAGCAAAGCTGGACTCTTTCCTATCTTTGCTACTCAAAGCAACGACTTTGCACTGGGATATCCTATAGGTAAGCATCATTTAATGTTATTGTAACCATAGTGCTTTAGAATCAGCATGTGTAATACCCATTTCCAGAACAGATATTTGGGGCTGGGGGAGGGGGTTATGTGTGTCTGGAGTTCTAATTCAAGACATAAATAGGCCACTTTATCAGCAATGTATAACTTTCTGCATAGAGAAGAGATTTTTTTTGAAGCTGGTCACTTTTAGTACCTGTAGTACAGTGTTTTAATTTTTGAGAAGAAAATATACTTTGCTCCCTGAAAGAAAAATAATGGCCTGATATTGCAAAGATGAGGTGTTTTTTTTAAAGGTACAGTAAGTGTTTTTAGCCTGTGAAAGCCTTAAGACAGGGGTGTCCAAACTTGGTCTCTTTAAGACTTGTGGACTTCAACTCCCAGAGTCCCTCAGCCAGCAAAGCTGGCTGAGGAACTCTGGGAATTGAAGTCCACAAATCTTAAAGAGACCAAGTTTGGACACCCCTGCCTTAAGACAAACATTTCATATATTAAACTGCACCCAAACCCCAAAATCTCTTTGTAAGAAGTGGTAGATATTGTACTGTAGTTAGCATTTGGTGTGGAGTTAATCATTATGAATTGTAAGCCATGCTCTGTGACTCAGTGTCTGATGAAGCTAACCACCATTCTTTACTTAATGAACCCTTACTGGATAAACAACAGATTAACATGATATATAAACTTACTCTCTGCGCGTGAGTGCAATAGTTTCATCATTTGTAGGGAGTGGCACATTAGGCACTACATTTGGATCTCCAGGTACAAAAAAAGTATTCATCTTTTTTATATTGCCTGTTCTTGAAAGCTACACTGATTCACAGAACTTGCATTTATATACAGTTAGTTAATGTTACCTTATGCTGATGCCATTTATAAGAAAATAATAGTTTGAATCCTTAGCTGGAGAAAGAAAGCTTGGAGTCTCCAGTGTAATACACAAGCAAATATTGGTAAACCAAATTCAGGTGGCTATCATTAAAAGGTACTTAACAGAATGGAATATAGCTGTGTCTTTTAAGCACCATTAAATCCTAAGTAATATACTGGTGTATACGTCATTCTAAATATGTTGACTAAAGAAACTGTAAGCAGAATGATGTTTGGGGTTATCATGTAACGGGTAGTTATTTAATAGTGTGATGAAACAGCAAATTTGATATAATTGGTTTTCTACAGAATGGAAATATTTGTCTTCTTTTTTTCCATAATCCTCTTCTGTCAGAGTTCCTGCAGGTGTTGTTAAACTTATCTTTGAAAATACAGGCAGGCCATCCACTGTAAATTACGACATATATTGTGATTTATCTCAGCTTAAAATAGAACTACCATATATCTGTGCAGCAAAAATCTTGGTAGTCACTAGGGGGTAATAAATATTGAAAACTAGTACCTTGCTACTAACTCATACTCTGGATTTCAATAGACTGAATGTAGTAGCCCTACTTAAAGTAGACCTGTTGAAGTCAAGTGGATGTGTTTGTTTTGCAGGCCAGGTACTATACAAAAATTATATGTAAAGTTCCCATAATTTTTGTTCTATGCATTTTTTTGTATGCAGATTATGTGATATCTTTTCTTTGTGATTGTAAATTGTCACCAAATCAGTGGTATAATACAGTGATATGGTAGCCAAAAAAAAAAAGTTTTAGTTTTCAGGAATAGTTTAATATGCTATTTTTGATTTTTATAGCTGTACACAGGACAATTCTTTCTCTCATATAAAATTAAAACCTGACAAGTTAAGATCATTGGACGAGGGCATGCACTATGCCATGCACTATGCTACGGCTGTCAAGCTCGCCACGTCACGTTGACGTCATGTGACTTTTGTGACATCTTTCCTATTAGCGCAGCTGGGGTGGGCACGGCCTGTGCGTGACGCATCTGGCCTGTGGGCCACCAGTTTGGCACCCCTACACTATACAATTTTTAGATGAATGCATACAACGCATATCTTCTCCTAGTATGCTACTACAATTGTATTTGTTTAGGATGGTTTATTGTGAGAAAGTTTGGGAAATCTGCTAAGATTCATTTTAATTTGTACATATATAGTTAAATATTCTTTTTTTTAAAAAAAACCATTGCAATAAAACTAGCAATCTAGTAACTAATTGCAATAAAATGCAACATATTTTTTAAAAGAAATACAAATACTTTATACTAGACTCTATAGAGATGAAGAATAGTGAGAGGGTAATAATGTTGCTCCTACTCAATTTTCCTCCCAAACCTTAAATCTTTAAATTAGGGCTATGCAAAAGTCTTCAGAAGAGCTGTTTCAAGGCATACAGAACACCTGTGAAATGCCTCTTTTCAAATCAGTAAGGCAACCTTTTATGTACAAGATGCAGAGCCACGAGCAACCGAGCTAGCCTTTCAAAAGAGATGGCTGCTTTAACAACTCAAAAGAAGAGTTTCACTGATACTCACGTACAGTTGGGGTGAAATGCTCCTAGTTCGGACCAGATCACCTGATCTGGTAGCGATGGTGGCGGGTGGTTCGGAGAACCGGTAGCAAAAATCCCTCCCCCCCACATGCCCAGCTGAGCCGCACGATCATCAGAGGTTTTTTTTTTAACTTGTAAAAGCATTTTTTCTACAACCTCTTTGGCCGAAGAGGTTGTAAAAAATTGCTTTTAAAAGGCTCTGGTGATCCCAGCTGAGTTGCCTGATTGTCAAAGGCTTTTTTTTCTTTTAAAGTAAAAAAAATGCTTTTAAAAGAAAACAAAAGCCTCTGACGATCAGGCAACTCAGCTGGGATCTTCGGAGCCTTTTAAAAGCATTTTTTTACAACCTCTTTGGCTGAAGAGGTTGTAGAAAAAATGCTTTTAAAAGTAAAAAAAAAAAAGTTGGCCACACCCACCCAGTCACATTAAACCCCCCCAAGCCACGCCCACAAATTTTACATTTCACCACTGTATACAGTACATAAGGAGTGGCCTCTTTGGAAGGTTCTGCAGAGTCTTCATCTTTATGCTTCTGGTCAGTTGCTAGTACTATAGTCCTGAAAAAACAGGAAGGAGGAAACTGGCCACATTTCTAACTTCCACATCTTAATACAGTCTGCTGATCTGTTTATTTTTATGTGTGCGCTTTTATTTGCACCTCAGGTACTTGCAGTAGGGCAAGAGTTGAGTAGTATCTCTTATGGGACTATATTGTTTGAAACCTAGTCTCTGTCAGTCAGAGCATGGCAACATGTTCATTTAAAATCTAGGAAGGTCGATTTTAATAGAATTATAGTTAGGGGATAATTGTAGGATTATTACAAAAAACTTCCTAATAATAAAAGCAGCTTAGCAGTAGAAATAGTTGCTTGGAAGTAGGCTTTCCTTTACTGGACACGTTCAGATGGAGGCTATACAGTCAGCTGTTTAGGACGCTTTCGTTTGGATTCATACATTGAGCAGGGTTTAGATTCAGGGGCTTAAATGGCTCTTCCAACTCTTTTGATTCTATGATCTCATGGGCTGTGCCATCATCCTTATGAACAGGTGTTCAAGGTGGAACTTAAGTGTTGTCACCCTTTGTCTCTTATGACTTGGAACATTTTAGCTGGGTTTTTTTTTTCTGGTACTGGATTTATCAATGCATTTTATATACATAGTAGGCTCAGATCTTTGTTAGCATGTCTTTCATCTCAGAGACTCAAGGGGGGATTCATACTGTCCCGTATCCTGTTGCTTTGCAATTAATCTCCCCCCTCCTCTTTTGAATAGTGTCTCTACTCTTTCAATAAACTTTTGGCAAGATACACACCCTGCCTAAAAAAAGGACTTCAGAGTGACATAATTCTTGGGATAAGAAAAAAGATTGGTTAGTATGACAGGAAAAAATGTTGCATTCAGCTAGTAATGTCACATAATTATATGAAAATACCGAGACATTCCAGATATCTCTTTTATAGGTACATATCAGTTGTCGGCTTCAAATTTTTTTACTACCAGTTCTGTGGGTGTGGCTTGGTGGGCGTGGCGTGGCTTGGTGGGCATGGCTTGGTGGGTGTGACAGAGGAAGGATACGGTAAAATCTCCATTCCCTCCCCAATCCAGGGGAAAGTTACCGCAAAATCCCCATTTCCTTCCGATCAGCTGGGACTTGGGAGGCAGAAAATAGATGATGGTGGGGCCAGTCACAATTTTTACCACTGGTTCTCCGAACTACTCAAAATTTTCGCTACCGATTCTCCAGAACTGGTCAGAACCTGCTGAAACCCACCTCTGGTACATATGTGGATAGTTCTCAGTTTATGAATATAATCGAACCACTGATTACAGTTGCAACTTGTGATTGTGGTCAAGTGGGTCACCATGTGATCCAACCCAGTTTTATGATCTTTTCTGTGGCAGTCGTTAAGCAAATCCATTTTTTACTATGCTGAAAACCTAAAGTAAATGCTGATTTTCAACCAAAATGGAATTTGTGGTTATGTGACCATAGGATGCTGCAAATGGCTATAAATGCAAGCCAGTAGCCAAGCACTTGACTGAGGGTGGGGGTGGGGAGCTGGCCATCAGAATTTTGGAACTGGGTCACAAGTACTTTTTTTGAGGGCGGATGCATCAGAACTTTGAACGGTCACTAAGCAACAGGTTATAAGTCAAGGACTACCTGTATTCACTGGATGAAGTCATTTTCTCTTAGCCCAACCCACCTCATAGGATTGTTGTGGGAATATTAGGAGAAGGAAGAAGTATTAGGTTCTTATAGGAATTTGTAAACTCCTACCAGATGAATTGGATAGAAGCTGGTATAGCTTCTTGGGGCATATCAGAGAGCCAGCTTCAAGGTCAGAGAGAGAGATTCTTGAGAGATTTGGGATACTGATCCTATCATCTATCAGCATGGCCAAGAGGGCTAATAAACATTTGGGTTGAAAGCATTCGATGGTCAGATCATTAGGAAAGATGGCCAAATTGATATTTCATTAAATATATGCTTGTTAGACTTAAAGATGAAAGACAACGTTACTAAAATTGTTTTCCTGGCTGGAAAGCATGTTTTGATGACAGAGATTTTGTGTCAGCTGCTCTTTAAATAGATGCACAAGATTTAAATGATTTCTGTTTATCACTGGGTATATGATTATATAATGACCATTGTACATTGAGCATTGAGAGAAAGACCAGAGTTATAAAACAAGATTATCATTAATGGAATGTTATATCATGTTTCAAACTTGCCTACAAAGGTTCTAAGTAGATGGAGTTATATAACTGTTCTCAGAACCAGTCCAAGTTTGATTTTATAATTCAAAGGACATTCAATATTGTCAAAGACTTTTAAAACACTTAGGTAAGATCATGCTCTTCCTCAGCAAATAGGATTTTTCAATCCTATAGTCAAGCAAATTATCTTGCCAATAAAATATGCAATTGAGGGCCAGTTTGGTAAATAAGGAGTCTGTGATTTCTAGGCTTCACTTAGGTACAAAAGTAGCTGGGTGACTGAGCCAGGCCCAGGCCCCTTTCTCTCAGCCCAATTTACATCATAGCATTGTTGTGGAAAAAATAGGAGGAGGCAGGAGTATTAGGTATATTTGCCACCTTCAATTATCTATAAACAAAGGCAGGATAATTATGTTGTAAGTATATGATGTTGCTTCTCTCCATTGTTCAAAATGTCCTCCTAGCTTCTGAAAAAGAGATTGTGCAATAGAATGCACAACTGATAAAAGTTGGAATTCCGTCCCTTCTGCAAGGAGTAATGATGTAATAGTATGCAAAATATTCCATTTTGTGTTTTGGGCAGTACTCTGACCTTATTAGAAATATTCTGGAATTTTTCTGATATTCCAGAAGGGTATTGAGTTCAAAAAACCCATTTCCTATTCAACCTGCTTGCTTCAGTTTAAAAAAGTGCTGTTCTGAGTTTGAAATAAGTATTTTAAGATTGAAATTCTTCCAGAATAGTGTATCATTAGAACACTTCAATTAAATGTAGAATAATCAATTTCAAACTCCACAAACTGTCAACTTCAAGTATGAAATATTTTGCATTCAAAATGTGTCGGACACTTTAGCAGTTTTCCATGTGTAAATCCTGTCCAAGCAAGACTCTTTATCTGTTCAAGCACATTCAGATCTCAATGTATTTGTTGTTTTGGGAACTGGGATTATTTTAGTTAGTTAATAACCAACTTCATTTTTCTTGCATTGTCATGCAATAGTTTTGCCTATTGAGGACTACCTGTATAAGCACACTAGGCTTATACCGGTAGTCCTCAATTTATAGTAGTGACAATTATAAAACTCATTGATTACATTAAGATCACTATGGATGCAGTTCTGGCAAAAACTGGAAGTTAATAATCAAAATCATAAATCATAGCTTCATTTTTTCCCCATTTCATCCAAAAAGTCTAGTAGGGGTTTCCAGTCAGCCATAAATGTAGATCTTGTTTTCTTTCTAATCACAATTTTTTTTTCTTTCTAGTTGAAGCTTTGTATCAAAATACATATCCTGAATATCTCCAGTACATTTACCTGGTTGCACCAATATCACTTATGATGCTAAACCCCTTGGGGTTTATCTTCTGTGAAATCCAGAAATCAAAAGACAATCAGAATCTCTCTCATAGCAAAATGAAGATCATAGGACTCGGGCTTCTTCACGTGTTGCAGAATCCAATTGTGTTTATGGTCTTCATAGGAATTATCTCCAATTACATCCTTAAACAAAAGATTCCTGTATATTTGGAAAACTTCCTTGACAGTCTTGCCAATTCATTTTCTGGCTCGGCTCTTTTTTACCTGGGTCTCACCATGGTTGGCCAAATAAAGAAATTAACAAGAGGTACATTTGTTGCACTGATTCTTCTCATCACAGCTAAATTGTAAGTTTTTTTCCTTGTGTTTCTTTATGTTTGGAAACTAAATCTCAAATACTTTGTCATGAACTAAAAAAATAATTTCTAATGAGTGACCCACACCATTTTCTTTTATATTATGAAAAATTGGTGGCCCATTTCTATTATGATTGCATTATAGGAATTTAAAATTATTAGATGGCAAGAGTCTTTAAATACTTTGTGCTTCAATGCTGCAAAATAGTGCTCTTAAAAATGCAGGTAGTCCTTGACTTATGACCATAATTGAGCCCCAAATTTCTGTTGCTAAGTAAGACAGTTGTTAAGTGAGTTTTGCCCCATTTTATAGTATTTCTTGCCACAGTTGTTAAACGAATCACTGAAGTTGTTAAGTTAGTAACATGGTTGTTAAGTAAATCGGGCTTCCCTGTTGACTTTTCCTGTCAGAATGTCGCAAAAGATGATCACATGACCCTAGGACTGCAATCATCATAAACATATGTCAGTTGAAAGCATCCTAATTTTTACCATGGCGATTCTATAACAGTCATAAGTGTGAAAAACGGTCATAAGTCTTTTTTTCCAGTGCTGTTGTAACTTTAAATAGTCACTTAATGAATGGTTGTAAGTCAAGGACTATCTGCATTATATTTAGAATTAAGTCTAAATGTTGACCTGCATAGAGAAGACTCACTGAAAAATAATTTTTAATTTAGGGCCCTAAATTTCCAATTGAGTAACTTATTTTTCCGTCTTTATTCTAGGCTGTTGATGCCCCTTCTATGCAGGGAAATGGTGGAGCTATTAGACAACAGCCAGAGTTTGGTCAACCATACCAGTTTATCCAACTATGCATTTCTCTATGGAGTCTTTCCAACAGCTCCGGGTGTGGCTATATTTGCAACACAGTTTAACATGGAAGTAGAAGTTGTATGTCTCTTAAATATTTCCTTTTCCACATAATTACAGGTGGTCCTTGACTTATGACTGGTTGCTTTAACAACCATTTGAAATTACAATGAGCCTGGAACAGGTGCTTTCCAACTCGTAAAGAACTTCTGGCTGTTGTAAAAGGCCATGCCACACCACTCTCATACCCTGCGGTGGCATGTCTGCATTTGGGATGCTTGGCAAGTTGCTTACGTTTATGACTGGATACAGCATCCCATGGTTATGTGACTGCAATTCATAACTTTTTTTTGCTGGTTTCTAGCAAAAAAAACCCCACCCATTTGGATGAATAGGTTCACATGACCATAGCATTTTCTTAATGACTGTAGCCTACACACAAAAAATGTCATAAATTGGGTGCCTCACAACCAGCATGACTTACAATCTGGTCCCAATTGCAGTTATAAGTCAACTATCTGTTATTTCTTTTTGCAAGTTTTACTGGCTTCTTCAAGTTGAGGAAAAATTATAGCAATCTTAATTATTTAGAAAATAATTAAATATGCTAATGAATATTTCAGAAGTTTCATGCATCTGTTTTGATGTTCATTTTTGGAATTAACTGGGTAACGAATAAAAGAAAGTTGATACCTTTCAATCTAAATTTGCACTTTTCCGTTTAACTTCAATTGCAGTTAATTTTGCTTGAGTGAATCAGATTCATGAGTTGATTCATATTAAAATACTTAACTCTGGAGACAAAAAGTTCTTAAATAGGAGTATTTTTTTAAAAAAATCCAGAGGCTTTGTCTATGCTTTATATTGAATTTCACTTTGGAGAGAGAAAAAGAGAGAGAAATCATGATATAACATTCCTTATTGGTTAAACTACTACTTCTGAGTTTATTTGTGAAGAAGAAAACGTCCATTGGAATAGGCTGCTATTACTTTATGCATTCCCATCCCTGTGTTCTCTGGCTATTAATCACACTGTGACAATACCTATTTAAGCAGATGTAGTGTAAGTCATTTTATTATAGGCAACTTTCAGATTTTGACCTCAAAGATTTCAAAGCAAGTATTTTTTTTAAATGAATCCGCTGATAAATCTCCCAAAGTATAATGTTTTCACTTGAGATTATCAGATTATTAAGCATTTTGTCATGAAAGGCAGAAATATATATTTTCTGGCCATGAATTGTTTGGTAATAGTGCTAATGCTAATGTCATTGTTGCTTTTCTTAGATGCAGAATTTTTGTGAGTCCTGAAACAATGCATAGCTATTGAAAGCTGTAATGCTTAATCTTGATATCCAATGAAAAATACGCCAGGATAATTTTTAAAGAAATTAAAAGCCACCAGAAACAGAAGCCGCCAGAAATCTCTATTTCAGATGGCACAATCTTCACTTTAATGTTTTGGTAGCTTTTTAGGCCAGGAAAAGAAATAAATAACGGTAACCATTTCTCAAGATTTCAGGAACATCTGTACTTTCTCTGTTTCGTATTAAATTAAGGAGACATGTAATGCATGTATGGATAATCCTCAATTTAACAATCATTTGTTTAGTGACCAAAGTTGCAACAGCACTTTGTGACTGTTTTGTGAAAAAAGTGACTGACTTACTGATCCTTGCACTTACAGCGATTGCAATTGGCTTCTGACAAGCAAAGTCAGTGAGGGAAGATGGATTCTTTTGATTACTGTATGATTCACTTAAGAATCACAGGGAATCACTTAACAGTCATGGTAAAAATGTCATAAAATTGGGCACATCTCAATTAGGTAACTCAGCAACAGAAATTCTGATCCCAATGGTGGTCGTAAGTCAAGGAGTACTTGTAAAAATACTGTCCAAGTAAAATAAATGGGAGAATGAAAATGTCTTCATAATCAGCCTGTGCAATAATGGTTTTGTTCAGCAGACTAATATGCTAACCTCTGTAGTAACTCAGAAAGAGGAAGCTGGTATAGAGAATAAACAATGTATTAGAAAATATACCTGTTTGTTGGGCATGTAATAAAGTATGGAAATGTGCAGTTACTTTGATTTGTCTCAGTTATCCTTTTTATTAGTTTATAATATAAAATACAAACACAAATGATAGGAAAAATAGGGGAAGGAAAGGGGAAGGGAAAAGTCTAGAAAAGAAGGGAAAAAGAAAGAAAAGGCATTGACTTCCCTTCGGTGCAGTAGAATAAGATAGTAACATCAAACCTCAACTTTTTACTTTTATTTAATAGCATAAACTACCCATTTCTATAACAAATCTATCAAACTGGAAAAACCCAAAATCAGTGTTTCATTTTTTTCCCCACCTCAAGCACAAAGTTCATAAGCGATTTCCAGGAAGAAAAAAAAGTAATTGTGTTTTTTTCTTTTATCAGAACAATCAATTTAGTCATCTCTGCTAACTCCATCAACTTTTGCAGCCATTTGTCCATTGTGGAAATTGAAGTATCCTTCCATTTTTGTGCATAAAGTAATCTTGCTGCTGTCAACATATATAAAATCAAAGTTCCAAATTTTTTTTCCAAGTCTTTTTCCAATAAACTCAAAAGAAAAGTTTGTTTTTTTCTTTATATTCACTTTAAGAATCTTCTGTATTAGAATATAAACCCTGCTCCAATATTTCACTGCTTTATCACATGTCCCACATATAGTTAATTTGATTTGTGATTGCAGATAACTTCTGGAATGGTGATCAGTACTTTCGTGTCTGCCCCCATCCTGTATGTTTCCGCATGGCTATTGACCATTCCCTCTATGGATCCCGACAGACTGTCAGCAGCAATTCAGAACGTTAGTTTTGATATTAGTATTGTTAGTCTGGTCTCTTTGGTGAGTATCACGTTAATCAGAACTGTGCTATTCTGTGTTTAGAAGATGGGGAGGAAAATAAAAAATTGATTCTAATAGTCCCGTTTAAAACAGGTTCTACAGCAGTGGTTCTTAAACTGGGGTTAATTTGGGCATATCCTGGGCATAATGGACCAAATTGCTTTATTGTGCGTTGGAGATGCAGTTTGGATTAAATTATTTTTAAATATGTACAGTACAGAATTGTGCCACTGGTTTCTATTTTAGTCTGTTGCCTGAAGAGAAGCCGAGTAACAGGAACTAGCTATCTCAATTATGTTGTCAGCCATTTAAGTTAGTCCAGGCCAAAGAATAGTCATGGCAAGAATCATTATCTTATTGCTTATAGGATACATTTGCAGAATCTTGCAAGCCTGTTCAAAACCATCATTGTCCTTTTTTTCAGAGCAATATAATGAGGCTGCAGCTGTTTCTGAATCTCTTTCTCACGCTTTCTACTTTGCAAACATTTCCCCTCCCTCTTCTTTCAAAGACCACAAATAATTTTGGGTTTTTTTTGTACAGATATGGGGATTAATGTGTTTGAAAAGGAGAGGGGAGGTTCGGATTCTTTCAGCCTTTGGCCTCAGAAGCTCATTGGTTGATTTTGAACCAATCATTCTCTCTCATTCAGGGCTGAACTACTTCACCAGATTATTGTCGTGGGGGGGAAAAATAGCAGGGAATGCAGTATACATTGTCTTGAACTCCTCGTGAAATGGAATATATAAGCCAATGAATAAGTCATATATAAGACTTTGAAGAATATTAACAAAGCTAATCATGATGATAAATTATTACCATAGATTTTGGTTTGCTTGTTTTTTAATAATCGTCAACCATTCATGCTGCATTTCTGTTACGTTATGCATCATCCTGGTCTTTATGAGAAGAAAATTAAACCTCATTATTGAATGTGACAAAGCATCCTGGTTAGGAGGCAGCAAAGGCAGAAGCTTAAAAAGAAGAGAAATTGAAGAGGGGTATTTTTTTCCTTTTCTGTTCAACAGCTTTTTGAAAGAAGCTCTTCTCTTGCACCCACAAATGGTCTTCTGTCTAATGTGACTGAGAACTCAACAGATGAATCTTCAAGATTCCTGACTTTTTTGGAGGGGGGGAATCCTGTGTTTTACAATAGAATAAGGTCAATTCCACTCAGACCAGTGGTGGGATTTTACCGGTTCGGACCAGTTCAGCCGAACCGGTAGTTCCCACTTCCTGCCAAGAATGAACCGGTTCTCTGTTGCTTTGAAAGTGGGCCCGCCCGCCCCCAGGTTATTCTGAACTTTTTCTGCTTCTGAAGCCCAGCTGATTAGGGGCAGCAGATTGAATTGGCCCTCCTCAGCTGTTTTCCTTGCTCCTTTCCTTGTTTGCAACGTGGAAGTTCAGTTTTATGGAAACTGCGCGTGTGCATGCAGCTCAGAGAACCGGTTGTTCATCCGGTAGGATCCCATCCCATCCCTGACTCAAACCCTTTCCCAGTTAAGCAGTCACTTGTCTTACTAAGGAACAAGTTGTATGCTATTTCACTAACAGGTGACAAACAAGCATGTCCAGATTATTAAATAAGAAGCTTATTTGGCCAAGGGAAAAAAGAGAAGTCAATGTTTGTTCTCCTACCGCTTTTTTCCCCTCCTTAGGGTTTTCAATTTTTTGGGGTGAAGATTGTTGCCTGGGGCTAAAATTTAAAACCTTGAACTCTTTATCAAGCTAGTGGAAGTCATCTTGCAGAGATGAAGAGCTAGGGCTTTGAAACTCTGGAGGTATAGTACAGTGTCTTCGTTTTTAAGGGTTTGATAATTAGCTAGCTTAGAAAAAATGAGAATGCCAACACAAAGAGGAGACTGATTTTTAGCTCCATTCTAAAGATACCTGAGCCCATTACAGAAATACCACTAATGCCAAGGAAAATCCCTTAGCAGAAATTGCCCAAAGTATTTGAATGTCACTGAAAAGAAAACATGGATGGGATATTTTATAATTATTTAGGAGAAGTGAAAGTCTTACATTGTGTTCATTCTGTGTTTCAGATCTGGTCCCTCGGGGTTATTCTCTTGAGTAAAAAATACAAGCAGCTTCCTCATATGCTTACAACTAACTTACTCATTGCTCAGGTCAGTGAAATGGAGAATGATATCCCTAAATATTTCTTTTCCCCCAAGAATGCTTGTTTTGTTTTTTGCAGACAGCATTATTTTTTTCACAGAAGGTACACAATGCAAGCACTCTGCTCAAGCAGGTTTGGACTTTGTTATTGCCTTTGAATTATATATGTTTTATATTGGGTGCATGTTGGAAGAATGTGTGATACTACTTTGCTGTTTTTAAAACAAAAGCGGCTATTTTTAAAACAAAAGCAACATTCACAAAATGTTGTGAATAAAACTAAACATTAAGCTATATGTAAGTGTAATGCCTGATATTGACTCTTCTGTAATATAAATTCAGAGTCTAGATCAATGGAAATGAGAGCGTTCATTACAAAGCATAAGTTATAGACTGCAGTTGAAGGATCAAATCAGGAAAAACTTAAGCAGATGCAACACAAAAGAGCCAATGGGGAATTTCCATTCCAATTGGATTGAATTCACTGTATTTTGCTTTTTTCATACTACTGCCAATTTTCCTTGACTGAAAATGCAACATTTAAATTTAGGCGTTTTCTTTTTGGAATTTTAGTGCTAATTGAGAAAGAAGTTTTGTTTTTAATACTATGGACTATTAAAAAAATAGAAGCAAGTTATATAATTCAATTCTGATATGGAAACTATAGACTCCAAAACACAGGCAGCATTGTGAGAAAGCATCTCGCCCTCTGCCTTGGAGGTATCTTCCCTTACCTTGGTGCAGGAAGACATGCCTCTTCTAAAATCTTGTAGAGTTAGTCGTTTTACTGTATGAGAGATTTTAGTTAAAATTTCTTCAGTTACATGTCATTCATGAAATATACACTAAACACAACTGCTTTGATTTCTTTTAGTGTGTGGCCTGTGTTGGAATGGTAATGTGGAATTTCACCATTGAGAAGAAAAGCATCTTTGTGCAGATTCTTGTGTTCATTGTCCTGTACTGTGCCCTTTATAGTGCTTTTCTGTGGACAGGTAAGTAGAAATTTCTGGCCTATAAAGCAATATATGTTTTGTTTGATGGCTTAATGCTAAAGAGACAATGCTTGGAGATTACCGTATTTTTCAGAGTAGCTGAAGACGCACCTTCAGCTAAAGAGGGTGAATATCTGGGTGCGTCTTATACTTTTGTGCATAAGAGCACAAAAGTGCCTACCGTTACTGTCCTATTGTTTCCTTTCATTATATCAAATTAATATAGTTATTGCATACTTTTGCTCATATATATGCTTATATGATACGTAGTTATTTTATGCTGATGCTTGTGTATACTGTTGTGACAAAATAAAAAAAAATAAAAAATAAAAAATGTAGCCCCGCCCAGCTTCTCAAGGTTTCAGAGGTTGAAAAAAGCATCAGAAAAGAAGCCCCCAAACAGAGCTTCAGAGGCTTTTTTTCTGAAGCTGTTTCAGAGGTTTTCAGAGGCATAAAAAAATTTTTTTTTTCTGAAACGGAATTTCAGAAGTTTCAGAGGCAGAAAAAAAAGCAAGGCACAGAGCTCACAACCAAGGAACCTGTTGCTAAAATTCACCTTTGGAACAGCTGATTGGCGGTATTCCCGGAGGGAGATCCACCTGCCAATCAGCATTTTTCTTATTTTCTTCCCCAAAAACTAAGGTATAGTTGTATACCTTATACTCCAAAAAATACGGTACCCTATGTTCCTAAAGCATAAACTTTAACACCAGTTTACATCCATTTAATTCTCTTTGCCTATTAAACAGTTACCACTGAATCAGCTTCCACCTTTCTATCCATTCCTAAAAACTCCTATAAAAGTCGTAAGTAGAATTATTGCAGTATTTCTCAACCTTGGCAACTTTAAGAGGAGTAGACTTCCAACTCCCAGTGTTCCCCAGCCATCATGTCTGGGAGTTGAAATCCATTCATCTTAAACTTGTCAAGGTTGAGAATCACTGGATTATTGGATTGTATGAGACTTTTTTTTAACCCTTCAAGATAGGTCACATTAGGAAACCAGTCATGCAGGCTAATACTACTTTAATCATAAAATTATAATAATAGAATCTTGGAAGTCTGAATGCCTTTCTGCGGCCTCTCTTTATTTTTGTAAAAACTAATGACAGTCTTGTCTGAGAGGCTTTCTCCGATTGTAGTTCTGTCCTGCATTCAGGTATCTTTTATCTGACTCTTGCCTTGGTAACTCTTCCTGTTACAGAGGTGCAGGAAGGGAAAAAACCAAGAAGGTTGCCACTGTGTGATTAGAAGTCCATAGATGTAGTATAAATATTTGCTTGAAGGATTATGCTTGGATAACTATAGCACATAATTCTATCTGATTAGGGATGTCCCACTTCGCATTGAGGGAATGGGACTAAAGTGAGGATCAGGGAAAGGCAGGTGTTATGGAGAAGAAATGAAGCATTTAACCATTATAATAGAATAATAGTAATAGAATAGAATAGTAATAGAATAGAATAGAATAATAATAGAAGCAGGGACGCGGTGGCTCAGGGGTTAGGACGTTGAGCTTGTCGATCAAAAGGTCGGCAGCTCAGCGGTTCGAATCCCTAGTGCTGCCGTGTAACAGGGTGATCTCCCGTTACTTGTCCCAGCTTCTGCCAACCTAGCTGTTCGAAAGCACGTAAAAAATGCAAGTAGAAAAATAGGGACCACCTTTGGTGGGAAGGTAACAGCGTTCCGTGCGCCTTTGGCATTGAGTCATGCCGGCTGTCCGAAGACAGAGACGTCTTCGGACAGTGCTGGCTCTTCGGCTTTGAAATGGAGATGAGCACTGCCCCCTAGAGTTGGGAACGACTAGCACGTATGTGTGAGGGGAACCTTTACCTTTACCTAATAGAAGGAATCACCTTGGGAGTGACTTCCAGTTGATAAAAGGACTGGAAGTGAATATGACCAGAGTTACAGATTTCCCATGGGCCCATTTCCTTCAGTACAGCCTGTCTTTTGTAATGTTCACAACCAGCTGGCTAGTGATGGGATATGCATTTAAAAAGCAGTTTTATCTTACATATTACTTAGAACTCAGTGCTGCAGTCCCAAATCTCATGTCAGCTCTTAATAAGGAAGTTTGTGGTCAGTATTTTCCCAATGTCTGAAAACAGTTATGACTTATTCGCCATGGCTTATATTTTGCAACACTGGAAATATATATATTTGATTAGAAAACTTGCAAGAGCCACGTATTACAGAAATTAAGTTACATTATATATTACATTAATCCTAGACATTATTTTCCTTTTATGAGCCTTGGTGGCAGAAAATTATGAGTCTTGGTGGTGCAATGGTTAGAGTGCAGTACTACAGGCTACTTCTGCCAACTGCCTGAAATTTGGCAGTTCGGATTTCAAAAGGCTCAAGGTTGACTCAACCTTCCATCCTTCTGAAGTGGATAAAATGAGAATCCAGATTCTTGGGGGGCAATTTGCTGACTCTGTAAACCGCTTAGAGAAGGCTGTAAAACACTGTAAAGAATAGAATAGAATAGAATAGAATTTTTTATTGGCCAAGTGTGATTGGACACACAAGGAATTTGTCTCGGTGCATATGCTCTCAGTGTACATAAAAGAAAAGATACTTTCATCAAGGTACAACATTTACAACACAAATGATGGTCAATATATCAATATAAATCATAAGGATTGCCAGCAACAAGTTATAGTCATACAGTCATAAGTGGAAAGAGATTGGTGATGGGAACGATGAGAAGATTAATAGTAGTGCAGATTTAGTAAATAGTTTGACAGTGTTGAGGGAATTATTTGTTTAGCAGAGTGATGGCCTTCGGGGAAAAACTGTTCTTGTGTGTTGTTGTTCTGGTGTGCAGTGCTCTATAGCGTCGTTTTGAGGGTAGGAGTTGAAACAGTTTATGTCCTGGATGTGAGGGATCTGTAAATATTTTCACGGCCCTCTTCTTGATTCGGTGTATAAGTCTAAGTGCTATTGCTATTTAAAAGAGAATGCTCTCAATTTTTCTTCTTCCTAGCCAACCACCGCAATATATGGAACAAGAATCATTAGCATTCCTATAGCATCTGCAGCCATATGTACTGACTGACTCTTGTGACATCCCTATAATGAAATATTGCTTTTGATTTGCAGGATGGACAGATTCTTATGTCCCACAAGGAGAGATATCTTCTTTTTGTGGGGTGGGGGGTGGGGAATATTGTTTTCTGAAAAGAACAAGACTGAAATGTTCTTCTTGTTTTCAATAGGCCTTTTAGCTCTTTCTCTTCTCCTTTTGAAAAGAAGGGAAAACCTAAAGATTCCTGTTGGAATTATTACTATAGCTGGCTGGGGGTAAGTTTGCAAAAGTTCATTGCTAAGAAAATTTATAGGATATCACAAATTAATTATATGTGTGATTTATACTGTATTTTACATTTTGCAGCATTCCAGTAGTCATTGTTGGATTTCTTCTAATAGCTGGAAAACATACTGGTGAAATTGACTCAGCATTTTTTTATGGTAAACATCAGGTAGGGAGAGTCTTCTATTACCATTTGTTGATCAGTGCTTAATGAGCTTTCAAAGGCTCATTATTTGATAAAGAGAAGCAGCTTTTGAAAGGGGAGAGGCATTAAATTAATTGAATATATAGCTTCTCCCCAAAATTTGAAGAACCTTAAGAGTCCAGCTTCTCTAGACTAGGGCAAAAGAAAGCAAAGGTAGTAGGTGTATCTTTGTCATAAGTGCTTTGGGTTCAATCCCAGAACAACTGGAGCACCACTTGAAACACCAGCAGCATTGATAAATTCCCTATCAGTCAATTGCAAAAGGCAGCTTTACTCAGAACAGCTTACATCCTGCAACACCATTAAACATCAACATCTGCCTATCCCAGGTCCTTGGGGACGACTTGATAGGTAGATAAAGATGCCAAATCCAGTCTGAACATCTGGTGGACTGTGCAATGAATTATAATCATAATCATAATTTAACTTTTGCCTAACTTCCTCCTTTCGATTCCTCTTTTGGCCAGGTGATTACTACTGCAGTAATTGTAACAATCAGCATATTGTTCTCGGGTGTGTCACTCATGTGTATGAACCGATCTGGGACAGCAGGGACTAATTATGAGGTTCTAAACCAGCAATTTCAACATCAAGTAGAAGAACCCGAAAGGGAAGCGAATCAACATTATAAAACTTCCCCCAGTGTCTCTCATTCTGAAACTGATTCTCCCTTGGAAAGAGGTATAATGAACAACTGCAATTTAGTTTTAGGAGCAGGGAAACCTGACTTGGTGATGACTCTACACCATTGTAGAATAGAAGAAAGACTGAGGTCTCTAATTCTCTGCCCCTGGTTTCGTAATGGAGATGCAGGCACCTTGCCTTGCTTACCTGTGAGATGAGTCCCTCAGATTAAAGTGAGGAATAGAGATGCAACTAGAAATGAACACCTCAAAATTGCAATTGAGATTGCAATCGAAGCAGCATAGGGTAGAATTGGGGTTAAGATGCCCCTCCAGATTAGGGCTATGGTTAGGGTTATGGCAGGCCTGACCCAAAAGAAGAAAGGGCTTCAAAGCACATATAGCATCTATTTGCAACTGTTTAAACCAAAGGTAGCAAGCTGTGATAGCCATCTGTGCAACCTCAGGAAAATACAGAGCTGTTTGAAGAAATTGCAACAGCCTGAGCACTCCTACGTGCTTTGAAACAGGTTTTTCCCATTGAATCCATAGTGATCTACATCTCCAGCCAGCAGTGAAGAGATATTAATCATTGTATTTTAACCACATCTGCTGCCTAATGGGTTTCACAGTTTTGCTGTGAGGGAGTTGGGAGTTCTATACCATTTCTAGCAATCCTCGGTATGGAGAAAGGCCAGCCAGGGGTGACAGGGGTGATGTATGTTTACCTATAGATATTTTTTGAACTTATTAAAAAAATGTATATGCATATTTCCTAACAATTGCCCAAGTCAACTGCACATTCAACTGTGGTTACTTTCTTTTTCAAAAACCTAAGAAATATATGTTTTTCCTTGTAGAGAACCTTGTAGAGTTCTACACATGTCAAAAACAAAATGGAGAATTATGCTGCTCTGAAGAAGAATCCGCATCTACTACTGGACTCAGTGAGAACTGTTCTTTCTCAGTTGAGACAGGTAAAGTATCTTGTTTGGAATAAAATTCAAAAGTTTACCAATTATGCGACACTGTATCTTAACTTAATCAAGAGAATTTTTTATGCAGTTTGCATACTTTGTTGTAAGTTGCATTTTTTCACCTTTTATCCTTTGTGTAACTGAGCTTGCTTTATAAATTAATCACTATGATTAATATACAGATAATCTTAAACTTATTATTGTAACAGAGTCTACTCATTATGGTCATAAGTCATGATAGTTGAAAAGCCCATCCCCCGCATGACTGAACCAATTTTATGACCTTTTTGGGGGAGCGGTCTTAAGCAAATCCACGGTCATTAAGCAAATGCTATGGGGCAGTTTTGCCAAAAAACTGGAAGTAAATGCCAGTTTTCAACATGGAAAATCATGGTCACATGATTGCAGGACACTGCAAAGGACCATAAATGAAGGATGTTTCCAAGTGCCCAAAATGCAGTTATATGACCAAATGAAGTGGATG
Source organism: Ahaetulla prasina (assembly GCF_028640845.1). NCBI lineage: Eukaryota > Metazoa > Chordata > Lepidosauria > Squamata > Colubridae > Ahaetulla > Ahaetulla prasina. The sequence goes on from NC_080539.1 coordinate 215,311,882, forward strand.
GCTATCAGAATTCTGGAACCAGATTGTAAGAACCTTTTGGATGCCCCTTTGTAACTTTGAACTGTCACTAAGCAGGCAGTCGTATGCCAAGGATTACCTATATAAACAAAGTAAAGGAAATTTTTTCCAATTTTTTTTAGCTCTTTTCCATATTTTAAAGGCTTTCTATATTTTAAAGCTTCCACTGGGCATTTATTTCGCCTCTTAATCTTTAATCTTTCTCCATGTATCTAATCGCCGCTTTCTTAACTCTTGGAGATTATTTTTGAAATTCTTTTACTTGGGTTAAGTCTCTAGAATAAAAGTTGGAAGTTATCTCAACCAGTTTCAATGCTCTGTCCACAAACTGCTCCAGCACAAATCTTCACAGCACAGCTTGTGACTTGCCAAAAATGACCGTTGTCCCTGCTACTGTTCAGGAGAGCTTTCTTCGGACCTAACGAGGAAATTGCGAATTCCTTCTTGTTGACGAAACACCTCTCCTTTCTTCACCATCCCTCCAAGGCGGCTTTCACCCTGTAGGGTCTCCCGGTCAGTAGATACTGGTTGTTTTTTATGGAGCTCAGCAGAGCTCCGCTATTTTCAGCTGTTCTCACTGCGACGCAGTCTCTCGGAAAAGAGTTGTTTATCCCCCCCCCCTTTTGAATAGCAGAGACAGAGAGAAGATTTTGTATTTCATCCTGGCTTTGGAGGTTTAGATTTATTTATTTTTCTTTTTTCTTTGATACTTTACCAAGTTCAAAAATAGAAAAATAAAAACTAACAAAAACTATTAATCAAGAAAAAGAACAGAAGTTCCGTTCAAATCAGAGGTATTTCTGTTGGGGTTGATAGATAAAAATTTGGAAAATCCACATGGTGGTCTCTTTTTATGTATGATAACAGCAATGAGACTCCCGTATGCTAAATAGTGGAAAAATCATTCATATTTATAATGGAAGAATGAACGATAAAATTGGTGGAATTGGCTAAAATTGTGAAAATGACTAAAGAAAAGACATTGAGTCACTTTAATGCCAATTGGAAGCCCCCAGTGGTGTATTAACCATTAAGCAGACTAAGCACATGCTTAGGGCACCAGGCCCAAAGGGGGCACCACAAAGTTGAGTAAGAAAAAAAAACCCAATGAAGATTTGTAAAAAAAAATTGATAAGGGGGCACCAAGATTTGTCAGTGCTTAGGACACCAGTGAGCCTTAATCCTCCACTGGAAGCCCCTATTGAACTTTTGGCATGAAACAGGAAAAAAAGGAAATAATGATGTATAGATTTGCTGATTAGTAATATTAATAGATTATTTTAAAAATAAATGTTATGCTATAGGAATAGCAATAGTATTTAGACTTAAATACTGCTTCAACAGAGCTTTACAGCCCTCTCTAAGCAGTTTACAGAGTCAGCACATTGTCCCCAACAATCTGGGTCCTCATTTTACCGACCTCGGAAGGATGGCTCAACCTTGAGCTGGTCAGAATCGATCTGAGCAGCTGACAGCCAGCAGAAGTAGCCTATAGTACTGCATTCTAACCACTGCACCACCACGGCTCTATAACCATAGAGCAAGAGCTTAATGTAACTTATTTATACAGGCTTAGATTTAAATTTGAGAGTAATTAGAACCATGAGGAATCATCCAGGAAAATCTTTGTCCTCCCTGAACTGTGCCTTGTTTCTTCTGTTTTTTCATAGAGATGCTCAAGCTTAGAAGCTTTAAGTGGGCCCTTGGACTTGTCCAGAGAGAGAAATCCATCCAAGTTGCAGCTCTCTAAAAGCTTTATTGGTTCTATAGATGGGCAATACAGTTAAGGAAGAAAAAAGAAAGCTGTCACCTATTTTGACACTTAAGGAAGCTAGGTGTGTAATGTAATAATTGGCTAGAGATAGATGGGATTGATAATTACTGTAGTTTGGAAAAGAAGGTAAGATTAGGAAGCCCTTCTGCAGTGTAGCAGCAAGCTTTGGGGCTTCTGAAACTGGAGAATAAGAATTGCTTTGGTAGCACAAGGTGCAGTATTTATTAGCTTTTTGCTGCCATCTAGTGATAAGTGTCACTAACTTAAAATAGTATGTAACATGAATTCTGATTCCTACTATATTTTATCCTACAGCAAATTTGGTAGACGCAAGAAGTAAAAAAAAATGCTACTCTGTTAACGTTGACCCAGCTAAATTGAAAATGATGGTGTTGCTAATAATCTAAGCAGGCTGTTTGTGTGCAGAAATGGTCTCTATCCTGTTATAACATGTTTAAGTGTAGATTAAAATCTGAATAGTCACTACTGTAAACTTTTTGCGGTTTGATACTTTTCCAGGGGTGATACTGCTGAGATTTGGATTGGGTAGCAAGCAAACAGAACCATCTCTGTCTGTCTTTGATATACTAAAAGTATACAAAACAACAAAAAGTTAGAAAGCAAGGCAAAGAGGGAAAAAAAGGAAATGAAAAAAGGAAAACAGACAATTATGCCTTTCACCTTTTTTATCAAGTAAATATCTTAATCTTTTCCCGATCCTCTTCATCAGTTTTTAATCCCTGAATCCCAAAATCATCAATTCAATCTTGTTTTACAAAAAGTCCATGGAGTATTAACATTTGCAGTCTTTTTTAAAAAAGTATTTTTTTCTCTCACCACAAACTGAACCAACTCTTGTCTGAATCAACATTCAATTTTCTCTTTTTGAAATGATCAACTCAAAGTGAGCAATTGAATATCAGTGATACAGTCTGGGGTTGACCTAGACTAGAGTATTGGTAGACTGCAAATGGACAGCAGGTTGCCCATCCCTATCACAAGTTATGGTTTACAGATAAAGCATGCCGATTCTAAATCAAGCATTTTGGCTTATATGAACAAGGATCCAAACTGGGTCAGTCACCAGACCAGAGGTTTTGTCTTCTGCATTTTCGGACTCATGCTGGAGCCCATGTTCAGGGAACCTCCCTCCATTTTCCGAGCTTTTGCACTCCAGCATGAGTGCAAAAGCTCGGGAGATAAAAAAACACTGTTTCCAGTGACCAATTCAGACTGGATTCTGCAACCTTATCCTGGGACACATATATTCGCTTTCATTCATATATGAACAAGACCCCGTATTTGTTTACTTAGAGCAATTGATCATGTTTTCATTTTCTTGTTTTTCTTATGACTTCTGTTCAGAGAACAACAGGATTCAGTGTTGTGTTTATGCCTTATGTGTTGATGCTTAAATGTTTTTCAGCAAACCAGTGTTTGAGTCCATGCAGTTCTCAGAGGTGTGTCCTGGCTCAGGAAGAACAGCTGCTGCAAACTGGAGACCAACAGTTGGCCAGACATGTGCTGTTGTGCCTGCTTCTCATTGTGGGCCTTTTTGCTGTAAGAATTTCTTTGGTGGGAGGCAGAAACGTATGATTCTTTATATGTAGTCGTTTTACCCTACTCTCCGTTACAAAGCGTGTTTCTCATATCAGCTACTAGCATAATGTTATTTTTAAAAAAATTAAATCCAGGCTCATTATGTGATTGCTCTTCTCACAGAAAGTGACTCTGGTACAAACAAATTGTAAATGTATAAATAAATTATTACCTAAAAGTGTTATATAATAATAATAATTACAAAGTATTAAAACTGTAAAAACAGGACTAAAACAGGAGAAGAAAATTATAGATGGAGGGATATTAATAATAACAGAGCCCCCTCACAAGTTTACCCATCCCCTGAAGTCACCAATCCTGACAGAACCAGATCTTGAGGGATCTCCCAAAGATCAGAAGTGATGAAGCTGACCTTATCTTGGGGGAGGGAAGGAGGGGGAGAATTCCACACTGCAGTTGCCATAGCCTAGAGCCTGCCAAATGTAGCTCCCTAGATAACAAAACTCGTAGCATACCAATTCTATCGGATTTGGTGGGATAGGCAGATGAAATTCAGAAGATTCCTCAAATAATTGATCCCGTGCCATGTTGCCCTTTAAAGATCAAGACCCAACACCTTGAATTGAAGCCATGCAGCAGAGGAATGACATGAATGCTATCAAGAGCAGACATAATGGCTCTTGCTGCTGCATTTTGTACTAGCTGAAGTTTCTGGATTCTCTTCAAGGGCAGCCCCAAGTAGAGCACATTGCAATAGTCCAACAGGGAGGTGACCAGGGCATGAGTGACCATGAATAGGGCTGCCCTCTTTTTTAAGAGCCTTTTGCCATCTATCTTAACACAAGAGCCTGATGCTACAGAAAAAGCGATGGAGGTAATTTAATACACCTATGCCCACAGAAGATCCCAGGTTTATATCTTGCATTTCTAGGAAGAGGTGAGTAGGGCCTATTTCAAAAGTGTTTTTATGTGGACAAGAGATGGATCATAAATAGCTCTACAAATATTGAGCTCCACTTCTGATGGTCGCAGCCAACATGCCAGTGGTGAAAGATGTTGGGCATTACATTTTGACAAAATCTGAAAGGCGAAAGGTAATGCTGAATTAGATACTTGGCCAATTGTCTAATGATGTAAGGAAACTTCCTATGACTTAAGAATCAGAGATTCAGTAGGCAATTCCAATTGTAATCATTGCACTTCCATCTGTTGCTACAGTTATGTTAGCAAAGCCATTTCACATTATCTTCCTAAACAAAGGGTGGGTAATTCTCAAAGTGTGTGTCATTTTAGCAGATTGTTTACTGGCACCAAATGCCCAACAGCAGCGGTGTGCTTTTCTGCTTCCTTTTCTTAGAAAGAAAGAAAATGTATAAGAATTGTGTTTTAAAACATTCACAGAAAATCCCAGAAACTGAAGAGAGGAAGAAAGAACAAGAATTCCATTGTCACCTAGTGGTGTTATCACTGAATTATTGTCATGGTCTTGTTACCGCTCTCCAGACCTGCAGTAAACTCTTGGTTTTAGTAATAGTAGTCTACAGGGGCAACACACTAAACTTGAACCATTGTGGGGGTGGGATCTGTCTCTATAATCCAAGAGAAATGCCAGTGAAAATTGTAGCAATGGGATACTCATCTTAGCACTTGTTCATTTTGTTTTTCCTTCACAGAACCTATCAAGTTGCTTGTGGTGGTTATTTAACCAAGAGCCTGGGAGACTCTATGTGGAACTGCAGTTCTTCTGTGCTGTATTTAATTTTGGTCAGGTAAATATTTATCCTCTGCAGTGGTGAAATCCAAATTTTTTTACTACCAGTTCTGTGGGCATGGCTTGGTGGGCGTGGTGTGGTTTGGTGGGAGTGGCAGGGGAAGGATACTGCAAAATCTCCATTCCCTTCCCACTCCTGGGTGAAGGATATTGCAAAATCCCCATTCCCTTCCCACTCCTGGGGGAAAGATATTGTAAAATCTCCATTCCCACTCCACTGTGGGGCCAGCCAGAGGTGGTATTTGCAGGTTCTCTGAACTACTCAAAATTTCTGCTACCGGTTCTCCAGAACCTGTCAGAACCTGCTAGATTTCACCCCTGATCCTCTGTCTAAAATTAATAATGTGAACTGGTCCATACGTACTTAACAGCATGTCTCATTGAACCCATATGTAAATGTGTACATGAAGACTGGCATATGTTTGTAAGGAAGAGAGAGAAAGTGCCTGGCTTATTTTTGCCCCATTTTCTTACCTTAAATTTGATAAAACTATAACTGCTCATTGTGCACTGACAAATTTTACTGTTTCACCTATTTAAAGGGGAAAATAATCCATGTCAGTAGTTAAGGATGTTTCATTAATAGAAGCCATCCAGAGAAAATGTTTTCCAAGAGAATGAAGATGTAACTGATCCAGATGGTAAAAATGAAGGATTTCAGCTGGTCTCCTCCCTAATAAGTTTAGTGACATCCCATTAAAATGCCTGAGTGAAATTGTACCTGGAGCTGTATTAATAATCTTGTGTTAATTAAATTGCTTTCAGCGTTCCCAGGTAAACCAGACAGGAAACATAACTAGATGATTTAGTTCTACATTATGGTAAGGCTACATTAACAGAATCTTTCAAATCTAAAAGGACAGATCTCCTGCCATCACTTTTAAGCACCCAATCAATTAGGACAAGTCCTCCCTAAGTTTTATCTTCTGACTATTAAGCTACTGGGGACTCCTCCCTTTCATCTTATTGTTTCGCTGGCCCCTTTCTTTCTCTTATCCCGCAAGGTCATTCTCACATACTGTTAAAATTGCACTGAAAAAGTAACTCGATAAGGAAAAAACTCCAACCACAAAGGCAAATCTGCTTTCTGACAATATGGCAGCATGGGAAGAGCCCACAGGCTTGTTCCTTAAATAATCTTACCTTTAGTCTTTCCTATGGAAGTAAAATGCTTTCTGAGAGTTTCAACTTTATTTTATCTGCATTACCTTCTTCTCTTGAGATGTTATTTTTATTTAATGTTAACGTGCTTGCCAAATTGCTTATCGTTTTGCTTTTCAAAATACGCTGTTCATTACAGTTGGTTCATAGACCTTAGTTTTCTTACATTCTTAAATTCTCCTTCCAGCAGTACAGGTATTCCTCCCTTAACAACTGCCCTGTTTAGTATCCATCCAAAGTTTCTGAAAAAAGCCTTTTATGACCAGATCTCACACTTAAAACTGTTACAGTGTCCCACAGTCACGCGATCATCATTATTGCACTTTCAAGTGAGTTTCCAAAAACTAAAGTCAGTTGAAAAAGCCAGCAGTCAAATCACAAGTCATGGTCATGTAATGTCTCACTTAAGAACTATGGGTGATTTGCTTAATGAAGTGAAATTGTAAATTCATCACGGTTGCATGATGTCTCTCTTAATAACTGTATCACCTAACAGTTGCCAGTCCCAGTTGCAGTTGTTTTAAGCAAGAACTCGGGGTTATTGTGTAAGTCATGTATGTCTCATTATAAGAGGAAGCGAGGAAAATTAAGAAACTGTAAAAATCCTAGCCAAGATAAACATACAGTTAGGAAATTGTAATATGAGGGAAGAGGTATTGAAAGAATATGATTGACTGACTGACTGACTTTAAAAATCACAGTATTGGTATTGATGCCTAAATATTTTTCCGTTTCTTGAGCTTGGTCCGTGCCGTACTCTGAATTTTATTTAAATAAATGTAAGCATCTTATTCTGTCTTTTTGTTAGAATTAAAAACTTAATTTCAGGAATTTGTATACAATTGTTCATCCGGAATCTTTTTATTATAGTATTTATTTATTTTTTCTTTTTCAGGGATTCATTTCTTTTGGAATGTTTGGTTTAGACAAACATCTAATCATTCTTCCATTCAAAAGGAGGTAATTTTAGCACTTTATACATCCATTATACATCCATTTAATTTCAGCTGCCTTGAGAATGTTTAACTCTGACGCTGTTCTTTTTACTTTTACTTTTTACAGTAATCTGGTTTATTTTAAAATTCTACTCCTTTTAATACATGCATGAAGCAATATTTTTCTCTATTGGGCATCAATTTATATTAACACATTCTGGATTGGGGAACCATTAAATAATGTTGCTTTAATTGAATTCCACGGTATTGATGTGACATATAGGCTTGTGTATGATCCATAAAATACTTTTAAGGTGGTATAAAATGTCTCAGTTTACATGATTATATAGCCTTGTAATTTATTTTTTCCATGAATGAAATAGTTCTTTCATTCATAGAATGTGATTTTATTTTCTCCTTATACAGTTTTTTCTCCTCGCCTCCTTTGCACCCCCTGCTTCTGAGGGTTAGGGAACCTTGGCAACATGTTGAATATTGGACAGAAGTAAGAAATGGAAGTTTGAGTTCACAGAGTTTCTTTTCTCAAATAGAGAAGTAACTTAGGATCCATAGATGTGCGTGAATTAGGTCAAAGTGCATAACAACGTAGGAAAAAGAGTTGGCTCCCATCATCACATCTTGAATGTACACAATAACAATAAAATCTCACAAGCAAAAATGCCAGTATTTAAAATCAAGCCCTTGTATTATGCTTTTTCCAGGCAGTATTTCAAATGGATTTTTTTTTTCTCATGTAGGCTTGAATTCCTTTGGGGTGCCAGAACCGTGGAACAGAGGGAATCATCTGTCCCGGAGGAGATTCGGATGACATGCCAACAGTTTGTTAATTACCACAGAGACGTGTGTGTGAGAAGCATCGTCCAGGATAGAAGGTGGAGTTGTTCATAAGTGTTAAAATTGATTTAAATTATTCTAATATTCTAGATGGGGGTGTGCTCTGCATCTGTTGATACTCTTCTTTTTATTTGGAGTATACGCTACACAGGTTTCCAATTACCGCTAAGCAGACACTTGGTTAATTATTGATTTGTAAATAATTATTTCTGAATTGATATTCAGTTTGAATCTCACAGGGCTCAAGGTTGACTCAGACTTCCATCCTTCCAAGGTGGGTAAAATGAGGACCCAGATTGTTGTGGGCAATAGGCTGACTCTGTAAACCGCTTTGGGAGAGCTGTAAAGCGCTGTGAAGCGGCATAGAAGTTTAAATGCTGTTGCTATTAACTGTTGATGCAGGGGCATCAAACTGGCAGCCTCTGGGCGGATGCGTCACGTGCTGGCCACGCTCACCTCAGTTCCGCAAAGGCAAAAACCGTTGCGATACGTCACAATACGTCACGTGACACAATTGAGAATGACATCCGTACTTTGGTGTTTAACTATTTTTTATTTATTTATATATCAAGCAATATGTTATCATGAAGAGATTCTAGCATATAGTTTTAAATAATAGAAATCAAAAGCAGCGTAAACATTTTGAACCATGAAGTTTAAATGGCAACAATTGATGCAGTTACAGGTAGTGCTCGACTTCTGGCCAGTCACTTAACAGCCATTCAAGGTTATGACCTACCTGGAAAAAGGGGGTTATGACCTAACTACTATGGTTGCCCCAGTCATGTGACCACACTTCAGGCAGTCAGTAACACAGCAGTGTTATTTGCAGCATCCCATCGTCATGTAACTGTGTTTGGCAAAGTGTTTGCAAAAAACCAGAAATTACTTTCATTTTTCAGCAAAACGGCGCCATAGCAAACAATAGGTTTGCTTAATACTAGCACATTCATTTTACAACTGGTGTGTTTCCTTAAGAAATGACCATAAAAAAGGTAAAATTCGGCAGTCACATGACCAACCCGATGTACGACCATAATAGGCTACATTATGGTCGTATGTTGAGGACTATCTGTAATGAACAAAAGAAGGTATCTTTTCTATTATTACATGGCTTTCATGAATTGTGTGAAGCCATTGATAAAACTTAAGTGTAATTTATTAACAATGTGCTTTCCTGTTTTTAGTGATCTTTTGGGAGATTTGGTGGCCTTGTTAATCTTAGAATCTTCCCTACTGAAGTCCTAAACTGTGATTCAACTGCTGTTTCAACATATTCACATATCATGTCTCAAGTTTAGGATTACATATCTTCCCTAAACTTCCATTTCCAAAATTCTGTGGAAGTGGGAAATAAATAATTCTTAAATATTTGTTCTGCAGTTTACAACAATTTTTAAATTGTCTTTCTTTATATTTCATGAAGAACCAAGGAATATAAAATATTAAAATTCTTTTTTAATATTAAAAATATTAATTAATATTACATAAAGAAAAATGGATCGATGCTGTTGCTTTGTTTAAATCACTATCACTGTTTGATCTACACAGATTGCAATGAGTGAAATACCCCTGCTTCTCCTTTTCATCTATATGTCTCTCTTTTCTTCTCAGATGAATGCCTGGCATTAGAACCCCAATGTATGTTGTTGGCCCAGCACTGATTTTGTTATATGTTCCCATGTTCTATTAATTAAAATTAACATTAGCTTATTAATTAAAAGGCTATCTTACGCTGGCTTGGCCTAACTTTAGATCACAAAATAGTTGCTTTCTGTACAATAACTTTTAATTAGATCTAAACCCGGAAGTTCTAGAAAACCACTTGGAACAGTGCTTCATGCATTTTTCTTCAGTTGACTGAAACATTGAAGTACTGCATCCATTTCAAGGCTTGTTGTGACCACTGCAAGGGCTTCCTGACATTAAGTATGTATGTGGATTCACGGATGACACTTCTCTTGGAAGGAAGAGTGTTTTTATACTTAAAAAATAGTTTTACATATGGAAAGTTGGGCCTATGATTGTTGGTGCATAGTTAATACAGACATGTTAAGTCATAGAAAGACCTTACACAAGGCATGCCTTGCTTTCATTGTTGACTTCAGTCCTTACCCCAGTCATGCATAGTAAAGCATAATGCTGCCTGAGATTCTCAGCCTTGGCTTAGAGGTGGTTGCACCAGGTTGCATGCAGTTTTCAACTCTGAATTGAGAAAAAAACCCATTTCTTGGAGATTGAAATGAATCTTAACCAGTTGTATTGTTTCTCAAGACCTCCGTGTATTAATTTGCTTAATACGTATTTTAGGATTAAGAGACCCAAATTTAATCTACAGAGCAGACAAATTTATTTAATTCTCCCTGAATTTGTTCCTTTTCAGATTGCAAATGGGAGTCTACATTATCCATTAAAGAAAAATCTTGCGCATATAAAACCCAAAAAGCATTTAATCAAATGCTATGCTGAACAGCATTTATTAAAGCTGTATGTGCTTCAGAAATGATTCTGCCAAAAACTGCTCTGAAGAAGTGCTTGAAATTTGAAAAAATAAATAAATTAAAGGCTCCTGTACTCTCATGACTTCCCAAAATATATTTTCAAAATAATTTTTGAAGCGTGTACAGACCTTGAATAGAGTATCTGAGCCTTTCGCATGCTTGCTTAGAACTTTTCGTTCCGAAATAGAATTGGATATGGTTATCATCTAAAATGTTACCATTAACTCTTCTACTACTGTACAGGTAGTCCTTGATATATGACCACAATTGAGAACAGAATTTCCATTGTTAGGCAAAACAATTGTTAAGGGAGTCATGCCCAATTTAGAACCTTTTTTGCCATGGTTGGGAAGTGAATCACTATAATTAAATGAATCACTCAGCCATTAAGCAAATCTGGCTTCCTTTGTTGAAATTGTTTATCAGAAGCTAACTGGGAAAGCTGCAAATGGCCATCATGTGACCCCTGGGCACTGCAACCACTGTAAATATCATGCCCAGCACCTAAATTTTGATCACAGGACAGGATGCTGGGATGATTGTAAATGCAAGGACCGGGTTATATGTCACTTTTTTGTTAATTTCGAGCAGTCACTAAACAAATGGTTGTAAGTCAGGAACTACCTGTCAGGGTTCCAAGTAACACCCCCAACAAAAGAAGACTCCGAGGCTCAAAGTTCCTCAAAGTTCCGTTTTATTAGAGATGTCATATTGGCACATCTGGGAAAACCCGAATCTGAAAGCTTCCAGGTTTTCCCCACCCAAATGAAAATCCAAATCTTTGCCCAGCACCCACATGTCCATCACATGGCCAAATCAGTGCACTGTCCAACGAGAGATGCCTCTAGTAAAATTATTGCACTTCTAAGTGAATTAACACGTCATAATTTTACACTAACCATATAGTATATCGTGTTTTCATTAGATGCTTGCATGCTAATAAAAGGGTGATTGATGCCTGCCAAAGAGGAAAAACAGCTTTAATTGTATACTTGGCTGTTAGGCCTCCTTTTAACGTCCTTCTAACTATCGTGCTGTCTTTCCTTGTTTTCCCCTTGTCTTCATCCAACAAGCAGTGGTGGTACGAGATTTACAGAACATGTGGGTGAATCCTTCCTTTGACATACAGGTGTGGCACAAAGACTGTGACTGGAGTCTTCTTTGGCTGTGATCTGGTGAACTGGCTTTTGGAAGTTGGCCTTGCCTTGGACCGCGGGGAAGCTGTAGTCTATGGAGAGAGGCTGGTGAAAGGCGGCATCATCCAACATATTACCAATGACTTTGAATTTCGGGATGAGCGATTGTATTACCATTTTACTGCTACGACAACTGTAATACAGGACAGCCGAGGGAATGAAAATGCCTGTGGAAGCTAGCCAAGACAAGACTCGCATCTGATGCACGCTGTTTGAGATCCTTTTGCTTATAATGTGGTCGTGTTGATCTCTAACCCAAAGAGAATTATGTCTTGCAATCTGAATGTTGACTAAAATGAGTAGTTTCAGGGAATTATTTCCAATTGCGGAAGTCGTATAACAGGCTTTGTATTCAGTTTTATTTTATTTTCTTTGAAACAATAGTTTGGTTTTTTTTAGAATTTTCTTTCCTTGCCAGTACAAACAATACTATGGAGAAAACGACTCATTGTTATCATGTGATGTGGGGTGTTTTTTTTTAAAAAAGGGAAAAGTAGATCGTTTTGGTGTATGCAGTTCTTATTCTTGTTTTAACAATAAAGTTCTCTTACTAGTACTGACAAAATAACAGAAGATTGATGTGTTAAAGGAGAAATCAGCAAATGAATTTTGCTGTTCATCCCGATTCTTATATGAATAAGCCTGTTTTAATTTTTAAAGCGTGCAGGTCTCTGTTTCTCAGTCTGTTTAAATCTGAATGAGATTTAAAGCATCATAACTGTGAGCAGGACTTCTTCTTCAAGTCTTAATTTGTTTCATAATTTTTCCCCTAGGTTCATTGATAAGTAATTGGCACATGGCTGCCAAAAATGGACCAATTTATTTCACAGACTGCGATCAGTTGGAGTCTGTAGATGCCATATTTATTTTGTACTTAATAATACCAAATTACTATTTTTTAAAATGTCAAATTGTACTTGAGTACTACTCTTGATATGCAAATTAAAGAACTTGAATTGACAACTTGTTAAATTTTAATTTTGCAATACAAATTTTTAAATAATTCATAGAAATATATGTGTGTGCATAATATTAGTAAGGTTTCACCATAAAAGTAATATATTTTTAAATGTCTATGTTTATTAACAACTCTGGTAATTTTTTAATTCTTAAGCAGCGTTGTAGAATAATAGGAAGACATGAACATCTTACTGGCCTTTTTAAAGTTAAAAAGAATGCTTAAATATTTTTTCTGAAAGTGGTTCATCAACAATATTGTTAGAAGAAGCAATTTGTCATGTTTCTTCAACTATTAAGACGACTTGTTGGTTATCTTTATCTAACCACTATTTTTTTTACCAGATGCATGACACATTTATGTAAGGTTATATTTTATATTTATACAAATATGGATTATATTTGGAAAGTGGACTTATTAAAATTATGGCTATTAGCTTTAAAGAATTAACTCTGTAACACCTGAAAAATAATGAATCTTTTCATGTTCACAATTTTATGTATTCAGACATGAAGAAGTGGGGGTTTTTTTAGTTCTATTTTTTTTTTTACTATCAATGCACATGAATTGAAATACTGCCAAGATTTCTTCTGCATTATATAAAAATGGCTATATTCCAAAATGAAAAAAAAGGTTTACATAAAGTCTACTTTGTAAGTTGATCTACAGCTGAAATGAAAAGCAGGCTGTATTACAAAACCCAATTATTATTTTTTTTAAAATTGGGAAGAGTTATTTCCTGAAAGTACGGTAGCAGATTAATTTTCTTGCTGTTCCAATTACTCAATAAATACAGCTGTCCTGACTTATATAATATTCCTTGTTAAGAGTTGAAGCAAAAAGTTACACTATATATTTTTTACTTCTTGTAGTTCAATTCTTAAAGCATCCTTAAAGTTAGGCTAGGTAGACTGCATTCAAAGATCAATGTATACACTGAGATTATTTAAACATCATTTATTAAACAATTCACAACTGTTTCATACAAATATTAAGCTCCAAATTAACCATAGTTTAAATTATGTCTTAATATAATAGATAGATTCAAGCTTAGAGTCCAAAGTGCCATGGTAAGAGTATTCAATTTTAACTTTTGTGACATTCAGCTCTAGGTTGTATCCCCCAATATAGGATTTCATCTTGATATTTTTGCTGTGATAGTAATTGTATTATTTTTCATAAAAATATATTACATAAACAATTTTTTTACATGGATGTAATTTTTTGTTAATTCCTTTCTACTTGAATTCATCATATTTTTATGTATGCCAGATTGAGACATGCAACTAATTTATACCTGGTTTTCAGCTATATTGCCAAGAATTATAGTCTTCTGGACATTAATAGTGCAATTTTATTCACATATTAAAGTGCTATACTACCTAACTACCATAGGCATAAGATTGCCACCCGAATGAGTTTCTGCCCAAATTTAGGCTTTCAACTCAGAAAATACCCTTTTTAAAAAATTAAACGCTATATTTAATTCATTAGATAAATCATTAGGACTTAAACGTTCCTATGACTTGACTGCATCCTACTTTATACTTTTCTATAACTGGCTCCCAACAGTCATCCTTTAGCCTGAAAAATATTAATTTTGATTTTTTTAAAAAAACCAATTTTGGCATTCCGCAGCAAAACATCCTATTTATAAACATTGGATTAACTGTTTGAGCTTTTCTTTCCTTCCACTTAACTGATGAGAAACCAAAGAAGGAATGAAATCTGAACCCAACAAGATCCTATTACCAATGAAGGCATCTTACAAACATCCATTATCATGTTTATATGGCAATCTGAGCTCTTTCCCATTATCTAACAATTTCTTGGTTTTCTGCTGGTTATTAGCACATTTTGCAGAAGTGCTTTGAATTATATTTGATTACCACCAACTTTAGATGATGTTCCAATAAAAACTATGTATAGAAGCAGTGGAACTATGCTATTCAGTGAAGCCTATTCTTCTAATAGGGGCCAATGCATCTAATTTGTTGTGTTGTGAAATCCAGTGCATAATGACATTGGAAATAACATCCTATTCAAACTATTCTGATATATTAAGTTTTTAATACAAGCTTTTCAAGACAGAATTTTTATTCTTTTAATCCTTTGTCAAAGACTAAGTCTGTGTACGAGTTCAAATCATATACAGACCTCACTGTATATCTATTGTTATTTTTAGATTAAAGGCATTAATGTTAACCATATCTACGATGTTTTCATACTTCTGCAATAGAAATACTTTCTTGAATTCTTAAAAGTTTTCTTAAATATTTAAATTTGCATCTCAAAAGCCATTTAGAAGAAAATGGGAAATATGCTGTAATTTACAGTCCTTGGTTTTCTCGACAGCCACTTTGGTCTTTACAATGTCTTGGGGTTGATTTGGTTAATTACATATTAATTCCAGAATTAGTTATTTCACTTATTTGCTTTATTTATTTTGCTTCTTGTCCAACTAGACTTTTAATTGTTTAAATGTTGAAGTTCCTGGGAATTGGGCAACGTATAAATTATTATTAACTCTGCTTATTAAATTGCCCATTAAGTGTATGAAATAAACAAATGCAGGCTGAAAATATATGCAAAGTAAACAAAAACCCAGTAATTTTGTAGATGTTTTAAACTTTAGATGGCTGCATGTTACATTTAAAATTAGCAGTTATAATCTATTAAGGCTAATGCCAATATTTTATCTTCCAGCTAGTTTACATAATAAATGCTATTTGGCCAGTAGCATTGTACAGTGAATAAAGCTGTTTTGGAAAATAACACTTGGATTAATAAAATGAAACAACAGCAGATATTTTGTCATGCATATATACGTATTTCTTCTTCAACACAATCTGAAAAAAGATTTGCTGCTTGATCAACATTCAGGAACCCATTCTGGAGAATACAGTCCATCTCATCAATCTTTGTCTTCTCTAGTTTTTGGATCTGTTCCATGATCAGTGCAGCCTTTTCCTAGAAAACAAATTTGAAAATAGAACCAAATATAAACCTTGTGCACAGCAAATGATTGCTACAATTAATCTTAAATAAGAGTGGGTGTGATCTAGTGGTTAGAATGTTAGACTATGTAGAGACCCAAATTATAGTTCACCTTCAGCCATAGAAAGTCACATGCTGACTTTTGTCCAGCCACTTGCACCCAAAAAAACTTCACTGAATTGTTTAATTTATGTAATCGCCACATTTCTACACTGCCCATCATTTAAGTGACTCTGAACAGTTAACAAAATTACTATGGGGGGGGGAAGGAGCACTTTGTACATTCAGAGCTCCTGAATGAAAAGTGAGATATAAGTTAAACATGTTTAAAACCAGCAACATAATGAAAAGAAAGTTTTCATATAGGGAAAGGTTTACAACTAATGTTGAGTCTTCAAATAAATTATGAATCCCTTGACAAGCTCCAACCAATCTCAGAAGTAGCCTCGTGCTTAACATTTTTTAAAATTCTGTGTTTTTAGGAAGTGTTAAATGGTCACATGTAAGGCTAGTAGCCTTTGTACTTAAAGTACAAAGTACTTCGTGTTTCCCTGAAACTAAGACCTCTCCGGATAATAAGCCCAATTGGGTTTTTCAGCACATGCGTTAAAATAAGCCCCCCACCAACTACTTACACGCATGCGCAGCCGGTCCTGCTATTTCCTCTGGTTGCTTGCCACACAACCAAAACAAGTTGAGGCGAGGCCGGAGGGGGCAGAAAGGGGGGGAACATGTCCTCCCCTCTCTATTCTTCGTGCAGGCTGAGCAGCTGGCCGCCACTGCCAATGTGTCCTGCCACTGCTGCCTCATGGAGCAGGACTCTGCAAGCCTTGTTTTGCCGTTGCACACAAGAACTGCAGCACCGCCACCAGCTTTATCATACCAACACAGCTGGCATCCTGCTGCTCGCAGCTGCGCCAGTATGTCAAACCTCGCGGCAGTGCTGCCGTTCATGCATGCAAGGGAACAAGCCCTGCAGAGTCCTGCTCCATGAGGTGGCAGAGTGATGAGTCTCACAAAGATTCGTTTCTGACAGGCAGGGTAGAGGAGAAGTGAGATGTGTGGAGCAAGACGTGGCTCCCCTTGCCATCTCTTCTCCCCCTCTTGCCGAGCATGACCAGGCTCCTGCCCCTTGCTTAGCCACCCTCCCCCTTTAGGGATGCAATTTGGGGGTGGCAAGTGGAACAGGTGAAAAGCGGGACTCAACTTGTGTCCAGGGAAACACGTTAAAACTTCTTGCAAGATCAATCAAACCTCTCAAACTCGTGAGAAGTTTTCTTTTACAACGTGTTTCCCTGGACACAACAGCAAGGAACGCGACGAAGCTGGAAAGGTAAGATGCAAGTCTCGCGGCCCAACATGTCCCACCCCAATGGCAACAGCAGCCTGGCTGCTTCTCTTCCCCACCATCTCTTTATCGAGAGGGGTGGCAGGTGGAGCGGGGGAGAAGCGGGACGCGCATCTTATCTTTCCAGCTCTGTTGCATTCCTCACCGTTGTGTCCATGGAAACACATTGTAAAAGAAAACTTCTCATGAATTTGAGAAGTTTGATTGAACTCACGAGAAGGATTTTTTTAATAACGTGTTTCCCTGGACACAACAGCGAGGAATGCCACGGAGCTGGAAAGGTAAGATGCACATCCTGCTCCTTGTCCCCCCCAATTGCATCCCTAAAGGGGGCGGGTGACTAAGCAAGGGGCAGGAGCCCTGCCTTGCCCGGTGAAGGGGGGGGGGAGAAGAGGCAGCAAGGGGATCCATGTCTCACTTCACGCGTCTCACTTCTCCCCTGCCCCACCCGTCAGAAATGAGTCTTTGTGAGAGTCATCACAGCGGCGGGGCCACCTCTTGGAGCAGGACTCTGCAAGGCTTGTGCCCTTGCAAGCACAAATGGCAGCACTACCACGAGGTTTGACATAACGGTGCAGCCGCAAGTGGCAGGACGCCAGCTGTGCTGGTATGATGAAACGGCAGTGCTGCAGTTCGTGCGTGCAACGGCACAACAAGCTTCGCAGAGTCCTGCTCCACAAGGCAGTGGCGGCGGGACACGTCAGGGCAGTGGCGGCCAGCCACTCGGCCGGTGTGAAGAACAGGGAAGGGAGGCAGCAGTCACGACGGAACATCCAGTCCTACGCTCACCGCCTCCTCCACTCCAAAATAAGACACACAAACACACCAATAATAAAGCCAAGCCCTTATTTCGGGGTTCAAAAGAAAATAAGACCCTGTCTTATTTTCAGGGAAACATGGTAGTACTCGATTTACAACCATAATTGGGACCAATATTCCATTGTTAAGCAAGGCGGTTAAGTCACTTGCAAAGTGGGACAATTGGCCCCTCCGAAGGATCTCGCTGTGCAAGGAGGAACTTTTCCATCCTTGTGCCTGCCACAACCATTTACAACATTCATATAACTACAGTACATCTTCAGATCTGGCAATTGTTGTGGGTAAAGGAATTGTAGAGCTATGTAAGGTTGTAAAATTAGATGCAACTCGCTTAATCGTTGCCTTGCTTAGCAATGGAAATTCTAGTCTCAATTGCAACTGTAAGTTG
Source organism: Ahaetulla prasina (assembly GCF_028640845.1). Classification (NCBI taxonomy): domain Eukaryota; kingdom Metazoa; phylum Chordata; class Lepidosauria; order Squamata; family Colubridae; genus Ahaetulla; species Ahaetulla prasina. The sequence continues at coordinate 215,330,163 of NC_080539.1, forward strand.
ACGTCTACCTGTACATGCAAGGCACAATTCTAATCATAGGAGCATAGACAGGGAGGAGAAGGGCAGATCTGAACTACTGTTCTGACCCAGCCTTAGTAGAACCAAGAAACAGAACCCCTTGTTCTGAAAAAACCCTCTTTATTTAGCTATTGGGAATTGACGGCATTCCCACACAGAAAAGTCCAGGCAATAATCCTTCCAAGGGTTAACTGAAGTACAGACCTTATCAGTCCTTGGATAACTGCCAGGCCGGGAGCTTCCAGCCACGAAGCTGTAAATCAAACTCTCTCAAGAAGGCTCTGAGACACGAATCAGGATGAATAACTCCTAACAGTTGTTTCCCAGGATGCCATTCCCCTTTAGCTTCTATTTATTCCCCAGCCAGGGAGGGGCCATTCAGCATCCACGTGTGCCTTTCTTTCTGAGTTGGCTGCTGGTACTCAATTGTTCTCCTCTCCTGATAGCTCTGCGCATATGCGCATCTGTAACAGGACCCAGCTGTTCTTCTTCCCCACTTATCTCTGACTCCAAAGGCATCTGGGAAATATCGGAACCTGGCTCTCCTCTGCTTCTGACACAGAGCATCCATCAGAGCTTCCCCCAGACTCCAAGACTGGCCCGAGTTCCTCCCCAACCACCCCATCGTCTGAGTCTGCCACCGGCTCCACTGGCAGCTGGCAGGCCACAACTACTAAGCCTCAAACACAAAAAGCCAATTATTGAATGAGGGCCAAAATCAGATGATGTCAGTTTCAGATGTGCAACGATAGTCACCCCCACTGCTCAAAAGTCCCTTACCAAACTTAACATGTGGTATGAAGGGAGCAGCTTGGTCATTTCCCCAACATGTGTGAATATAACCAGGTTACAACACAAATCATCCATTGACATCTCTGATAAGCTTAGAGGAATCAAATAAATCACTGAACTGCCTCTCAATTCACTATCTTCCCTCCTTCTGTTCTCCATCACTCCTTAAAGGAATAGGAAGCCAGTTAAGCATCCCTTCCATTCTCTTCCATTAGTTTTCTTTTCTTTCTTTTCTTGCCTTTTACTTCTCCTGCTCTCTCTTCCTCCACATGTCATTTAGCAGATTAAGAACATTCTGTATGCTCAGTTCTCATTGGAAGATTTGAGGCCTTCCCTGAATCTTTCACAACCTATTTTTTCCCTTCTTTTTCAACCGGGAGCATTTCACCCCTGGTTGAAGTCCACAAGTCTTAAAGTTGCCAAGGTTGGAGACCCCTGCCCTAGATGTTCGTAGGGCTCCGCGCAGATATATTGACTGCACCACATCCTTTCGACGATCTGAATCATTGTTCGTATCTTTCAAGCCTAGTTCCTTGGGCACAAAAGTGTCTTCTTCCACAATCAGTTGATGGATCAGGGCCTGCATATCTTTGGCCGATGAACAGAAGGTTCAGCCCAGACCATCTGGCATCACAGCTCATTCAACGAGAAGCGCGGCGACTTCTGCAGCTTGGGCCACTCAGGCTTTGATACTTGAAATTTGTAGGGCAGCCACCTGGACTTCGCCCTCTCCTTTCATATGGAATTATAAGATTGACAAGTTTGCTTCAGCTGAGGCGGCCTTTGGGCGGAGAGTGTTACAGCAGGTTCTTCAACCCGAAATTTCCCACCCTAGGGATACTTAGCTTGGATATATCCCACTGCTTGGACTCTCTAAGCAGCGCACCAGAGAAGGAACATTGGACTTACCTGAAGGTTCCTTCTGGGTGCGCTGCGTGAGAGTCCAAACCCTCCCTTATTTACTTTCAACAGGTCCAGGGTCTGGAAGCGAGTGTCTTTTTATCATTACAGGTATCATCCTATCAAGATCCAGACCTCATTAACGAACTGGAGCTCCAAGGGAGGATGGAGGAGTGTTTATGCAAATTTAACTCAGTCTCTGGCCAATCAGATGAGATTAAACCAACTGGACTCTCACACAGCGCACCCAGAAGGAACCTTCAGGTAAGTCCAATGTTCCTTCTCACAGAAAACAGGTATGTGAAGAGCCAACATACATTAAAGGTGGATTAATTAATTATACCTGGTTTTTTCCCTTCTCTATTCCTTATATATTGAGCCAAAAGGGAAATTGTTTCCTTTCTAGTTGTGTCTAGCAAGATTTCTTCAAAGGAGAATTGGAAAAGAAGAGGAATAACTGTTTCTTCAAATGAGTTTCAGGGAACAAAAATCTATTTAATCCAGAACCAAAATTTAAGTATGTTAAGCTAAAAAATGAAAAACACAGGCCAAAAAGGAAATAGTTAAAACCACAACCCAGAATTTACAAAAGGAAGAAGGAAAGTTTGAATGTGACAGGAAGAAGATTGTGAGGATGAACTGAGCTGCAGCTAATGAAAGCTGATGCCTTTGAATACAAAAATATTAGTCAGAAAAGATGCTACCAGGCTCCTCCTGATTTGTTACCAAGAGTTCAGTAAGAATTCTGAATATAAATGGTTTGAGCCCAGTGGTGGGTTGCTACCGGTTCGCATGGTTCAGGAGAACCAGTAGTAAAAATATTTAGTAGTTTGCAGACCTGGTAGGAAAAGATGGCTGGCCAAGCCCCCGAACTGGTCGCCGGTCGCTCGCCCTGACCACCTATTCCCTTCCCTGCGGTCCTGTCATGCTTGCCTGCCACCGATGCCGGCCGCGGCAAAAAGCCACACAGGAAAAGTTCCCGGGACTCCCCCCCCACCGCTACTGCCACTACTGCCGCCCCGCCACCACCTCTGCTGCTGCCGCCACACCCGCCACCACCACCTCTGCCACCGCCACCCCGCCATACCCACCGCCACCATCTTTGCTGCCACCGCCGCCTTTGCTGCCGCTGCCCCCGCCCCCCCCCCCCCCCCCCTCCCACCCCCTCTGCCGCCCCCGTCCCCACCCCTGCCCCCGCCACCACCACCACCGCTGCTGCTGCTGCCGCTGCTGCTGCTGCTGCCACTGCTGCCGCTGCCCCCACCACCCCCGCCGCCACCACCTCTGCTGCCTCCAGGCATCTTCAAACTTGCCTTCTTTAAGACTTGTGGACCAATCAACTCCCAGACCAACTGTCCAACCTGAACACACATCGCCCTGAGCGACACCAATGGCTACCAATCTGGACTTGGCAAAAGGAGAGTGTGAGGCGGGTGGGTGGGGGAAACAGAGCTTTCCGAACATGTCAAACGTGACTTTCCGAATTGGCCAAGCAGCCCCCTGGCCGAGATTGATGGCCTTGCTCAGCTAATCATGTGAATCCTGGGAGGTGGGTCAGCCTATCCAGAGGAGGCGGAAGTGCGGCGTGGCCTCCCCCGACCTTGCCGAAGAGACCCACCGCTTCCCTTGCTCTTTCTCTGCCTCGCTCGCTTGCTGCTCAACCGGAGGTCACTTGCTATGCCAGAGCTGCCAAGATGTCGCTCTCCCACAAGCTCACCCTCGATAAAGTCAACGTGAAGGGCAAGCACGTTGTCATGAAGTGACGCTCGAGCGGGGGCTGCCCTTCCGAAGGGTCAGGGGGTTTCCGGGGAGGGGGGCCCGCGGGGGCTGCGCTGATCCAGGAGGCGGCCACAGCGTTGCTCCCCTTCGTTCCGAGAGGCGCCGAGCACCTTTGAGGTTGCTGCGGCTGAACCTGAAGGGCCTCCCTGGCGAGTGAGGGGGAGCAAGGGGCTCTTCGCCCAGCCACAGGTGGAAAGAACTCCAAGGCAGGGGTCTCCAACCTCGGCCGTGTTGTGGACTTCAACTCCCAGAATTCCTCTGGGAACAAAGCTGGCTGAGGAATTCTGGGAGTTGAAGTCCACAAGTCTTAAAGGAGCCAAGTTTGCAGACCCCTGTCCTAGACTTTGAAGGAGGGAGGAAGGGAGAGAGAGAGAGAAGGAAAGAAAGAGAGAAAGAAAGAAAGAAAGAAAGAAAGAAAGAAAGAAAGAAAGAAAGAAAGAAAGAAAGAAAAAGAAAGAAAAAGAAAGAACGAAAGGAAGAAAGAAAGAAAGAAAGAAAGAAAGAAAGAAAGAAAGAAAGAAAGAAAGAAAGAAAGAAAGATTGATTGATTCATGGATGGTTGATTAATGGCACAAAATAATCCAATTTGATTTGTGGCACAAAATAATGCAAAAGAGAAAGAAAAAAAGAAAGAAAGGGAGAGATAAGAAAGAAAGAGAAAAAGAAAGAAGGAAAGAGGGAGAGAGAGACAAAAGAAAGAATGAAAGAGAGAAAGAAAGTAAAAGAGGAAGAAAGGGAGAGACAAGAAAAAGATAAAGAGAGAAGAAAGAGAAAGGAAAGGAGAGAGAGAGAAAGAAGAGGAAGGAAGGACCACAAACCCTGGCACTAGACGTGGCTTCAGAAGATGCTTTGAAACAGGACAGCAATCTAGGGCTGGAAGGGACCTTAGAGACCATTTAATTCAACCCCCTCCTCCAGCAGGAAACCTTACATCTCTAGATTATTTTGGTGCCTCTAACAGAGAGGAAAATTGCTAGAAAGGAGAAGGAGTTTACTAGGTCAAGGCTGCCATGCAGAGGAAGGCAGCCTTGTCTTATGACCAGAACTGAGCCCAAAATTTTGGTTGCTAAGCAAGAACGTTGTTAGGTGAGTTTCACCACATTTTACTCAATCCATGATCTCTCCTGGCTCTAACAGTCATGTGCAAGTTAGGGAAGAACATCTTTGGTGCGTGTAATGTTCTAAATGTACAGAAGTTATAGTTAAATGTGTGGCAGAAAGTGGACTCTAGGTGTGTTTTTCCAAATGTAGTGAGGTTGAATGCGTATAGTTTTAGAAGAGGGGTGTGTGTCTGTGTGTATGTACAAACAGTATATATATAGTAGATAATGTATCTTTTTGTGTGCCTATACACGCTATACTATGTAATATGTATGTACACATATGGCATATATATATAGGATTTAATAGTATATTTTGGATGTTCAGTAGTAGTAAATAAATAGGCAGGGAAATTGACGTCAGTGACATCAACCTTTGACGTGAGTGACATCAAGTTGGCCACACCCACCCAGTCACATGATTACCCAGCTACGTTCACCCAGTCACATGACCACAAACCACGCCTACCCATTCACATGACCAAGCCACACCCACTGTCATATGACCATCAAGCCACACCCACAAAATAAGCCACGCCCATAGAACTGGTAGTAAAAAAATTTAGAACCCACCCCTGGTTTGAACCAGGGGTGAAATGCTCCTGGTTCAGTCCGGTTCTCCTGAACCAGTAGTAATAAAGGCTACTGGTTCGCCAAACTGGTAGTAAAAAATGTAAAAAAAAAAGTTCCGACGATCAGGTGAGCGACGCCCGATCATCGGAACTTTTTTTACTTTTTTAGCATTTTTTTATGACCAGTTCTCCAGAACCGGTAGTTAAAAATGCTTTAAAAAGTAAAAAAAAAAGTTCCGAAGATCGTGCATCACTCAGCTGATCGTCAGAACTTTTTTTTTTTTACTTTTTAGGCATTTTTTTACTACTGGTTCTTTGGTGATGCTTTAAAAAAGAAAAGAAAAAGCTCCGACGATCATAGCTGTGCTGCGCGATCATCAAAGCCTTTTTTTAACCTTTTACAAGCATTTTTTTCATCCGAATAGGTTGTAAAAAAATACTTTTAAAAGTAAAAAAAAAGATCGCGCGCCACAGCTGATCAGATACCCCCGCATGCTGTTGTACTTACCCCATGCTTCCTTTTGGTGTGCACTGCACGCGCACACACCTCGCATTTAATGTGTGGTCCGCACTGTGCATGCGCATGCGCAATGCACGTTTGGCACACAGCGCGCAGGCGCACACAGCGAACCGGTAATAAACCGGTTCAGATTTCACCATTGGTTTGAGCCCTCACATCGTAATTAATGCATGGCTGTTAAAAGTATAGTCATGAAGAATTTGGGGGGAGTTTACTGAGAATGCATAAAACCTGCTCGTCAATTCCATAAATTCACATTAATGACTGAAAATTGATATGCCAGAAGAATATTTGGCGAAACCGGGAGGAAGTTCATTCCAGAGTAGGAGCCCCCACAGAGAAGGATCTTCCCCTGGGGGCCGCCAGCCGACATTGTTTGGCGGACGGCACCCTGAGAAGTCCCTCTCTGTGTGAGCGTACGGGTCGGTGGGAGGCATGAGGTAACAGCAGGCGGTCCCGTAAGTACCCAGGCCCCAAGCCATGGAGCGCTTTAAAGGTGGTAACCAGAACCTTGAAATGCACCCGAAAGGCAACAGGTAGCCAGTGCAGTCTGCGCAGGAGAGGTGTTACATGGGAGCTACGTGGAGCTCCCTCTATCACCCGCAGCTGCATTCTGGACCAACTGAAGCCTCCGAGTGCATCTCAAGGGGAGCCCCATGTAGAGAGCATTGCAATAATCCAGGCGAGAGGTAACGAGAGCATGAGTGACTGTGCATAGGGCATCCCGATCAAGGAAGGGGCGCAACTGGCGAACCAGGCGAACCTGGTGAAAGGCTCTCCTGGAGACGGCCGCCAAATGATCTTCAAGCGACAGCCGTGCATCCAGGAGAACACCCAAGTTGCGCACTCCCTCCTTTGGGGCCAATAACTCGCCCCCAACAGTCAGCTGCGGCTGCAGCTGACTGTATCGGGGTGCCGGCATCCACAGCCACTCGGTCTTGGAGGGATTGAGCTTGAGCCTGTTTCTCCCCATCCAGACCCGTACGGCCTCCAAACACCGGGACAGCACCTCGACAGCTTCGTTGGGGTGGCCCGGGGTGGAAAAGTACAGCTGAGTATCATCAGCGTACAGCTGGTATCTCACCCCGAAGCCACTGATGATCTCGCCCAACGGCTTCATATAGATGTTGAACAGGAGGGGCGAGAGAATCGACCCCTGTGGCACCCCACAAGTAAGGTGCCTCGCGGTCGACCTCTGCCCCCCTGTCAACACCGTCTGCGACCGGTCGGAGAGATAGGAGGAGAACCACCGATAAACGGTGCCTCCCACTCCCAACCCCCCCAACCGGCGCAGCAGGATACCATGGTCGATGGTATCAAAAGCCGCTGAGAGATCTAACAGGACCAGGGCAGAGGAATAACCCCTGTCTCTGGCCCTCCAGAGATCATCCACCAACGCGACCAAAGCTGTCTCCGTGCTGTATCCGGGTCGGAAGCCGGACTGGAACGGGTCTAGATAGACAGCTTCATCCAGGTACTGGGGTAGCTGCCGTGCCACGGCACTCTCTACAACCTTCGCAATAAAGCGAAGGTTGGAGACCGGACGGTAATTACCTAAAATAGCTGGATCCAGGGAAGGCTTCTTGAGGAGGGGTCTCACCACCGCCTCCTTCAAGGCGGCAGGGAAAACCCCCTCCAACAAAGAAGCATTGATAATCCCCTGGAGCCAGCCTCGTGTCACTTCCCGGGAGGCCAGCACCAGTCAGGGAGGGCACGGGTCCAGTAAACATGTCGTGGTATGCAGCCTCCCCAGCAACCTGTCCACATCCTCGGGAGCCATTGGTTTCACCATTGGTTTGAGCCCTCACATCGTAATTAATGCATGGCTGTTAAAAGTATAGTCATGGAGAATTTGGGGGGAGTTTACTGAGAATGCATAAAACCTGCTCGTCAATTCCATAAATTCACATTAATGACTGAAAATTGATATGCCAGAAGAATTTTTCAAGGCATATCAGCTTCTACAAACACAACAGATTCTAGACATTCTTTGAATTTCCAAATTAAATCACATTTTGCAATTCCAAGATCAACCCACCTTTGACGTCTCCATCATGGCAACTGCCCGTTCATGCGTTCGATAGAGCTCATGTCTTCGGTCAGGCTTTGTATGAAATCGTGGCTGCTTTTTAACTGGATCCTCGTGGCCAAACACCGGAGAACTGGTTTTTAGAAGCTGGCTAATATTTTCCACAAAAATGAAAGGTTTAAAAACAGACCTACAAAATAAAATGAAAATAAGCAAATATGCAAAAGTAGTTGCTTACTTTCACATTCCAGTGTTACGTTCACTCAGCATAAATTCCAGGAGAACCTAACTTTTCATATCAGTTCTCATATCAGTCACAATCTAGTTGATTAGGTAGAAAAGTTTCTGGAACCCAGCAGATCAGATTCCTAGTATACTTTAAAAGAAGAACAATTAATGCTTCCACCCGAAAACCACTGAAGCATTATCCCAAAGATGCTTTTTCAAGAGGCAACTGGACTTTCTTGTTATTATTTGAAGATGTTTCACTTCTCATCCAAGAAGCTTCTTCAGCTCAAGAGCAGAAGCAGTTTTTTGGATGAGAAGCAAAACATCTTCAAATAATAACAAGAAAGTCCAGTTGCCTCTTGAAAAAGCATCTTTGGGACAACCATGACCTGGATGACTGAGAATTTCCATAGGTACTGAAGCAATAAATACCTTTCCTGTTGCAGAATTGGTTTAAGATGAATCAGAAATCTTACCAGATTCTTTAGTTTTGTACTTTTCTAAAGCTTCTATTGATCTTTACCTTACCTACTTGGTCATATTTAATACTTCCAGAAAGGTTTCAAGCCTTTTATTTAAAATGGCAAAAATAAGGAGATGGTTAAGATTTTGTCCTTATGACACATTTTGTTTGCCTTACCTTTCAGGATCTGGCGTTCCAGTGAAAAAATGAATGCAAGGGAGACTAGGATCTTGGGGAAGTATAGAAACCATGCTTCCTGTGGTCATGAAGGCACCTTCCATGTTAAGGCCACTCTCTTTATCTCGAAGAATTGTCATCATGGTCTCAGCTGTTATATTACCTATCGGTAGTTAAGATAGGTTATTTGTTCAATACTGTATATACTGTATACCATCCATTTAATACCTATGCAAAATTGCTAAAAAGCAGGAATAAAGCAACTTGTATATTTAAAAGAAATGGTAACACTGTAACTTCAATTTTTCTTTTCAACTTTAGATTTTAAAACAACTGCTAAAGACTTACCTATTTACTCTGGCAGTCCCTGGAATTTTTGTGGCTCTGCTATATTTGTTATGGTTTGTCACACAGTCAGACACATGTTCAGACTGTATATGATATTTTTGTATGCCTAACAAGTTCTTCCAAGGCCCCAGGATATGCTATTACTATTACTTAGTAGTATTTAATAGTAATAGTAAATTTATTATTTACTATTATTTATATTTTAGAAATAGTGTTTTACGTTCCTAAGATTATTTTAATTGTGGTTTATTGTTGGGAGCCAGCCTAAGTACTGTGAAGTGATAGGGCAAGGAGTACCTCTAAATAAATAAATGTGCTTGGTATTTTTTTCTCAAATGAGAGGTTTATGACTCCACTTCTAACAGGAAAAAAAAAACTTGGACCACACCTGCAATTTCTGTTGTAGAGAACAGAAGGCAAATGAAATTCTGGTTAGCTTATGCAGAGAAGAAGGTAACAAAAATCCCACAGAAAAAAGGAAGTAGAGCAAAACAGGATAATATAAGAGAGCAAGGTGGAGAAAAAGTATTCCACAAAAATGAGAGATGAAGCAGAGGGCAAGAAAGAAGAGGAGTAGAAGACGCTGGGAGAAAGAAGAAGTAGTCAAGGTATGTGCACATGATCAAGAATTGAGTGCAGGCTGGAGATTAGACACTGTCTTGAAATAATCAGCCAAATCTCTGATCTCAGGCATCTGTAAATCTTAAAAAAAAAAAAAACCTCCTTGCATGGTGATAGTCCCTTTTCCAATTTAGATTTTCAGCGTGTCTTCCTGTAAATTCAGAATATTCTGTAACCATTTTAAAATAGCAATTGTGGTATTTAAAGCAATTCCTTTATATCAATTTTAGATTTCATCTTAAATGAAAGTAAAATCCTTAGAGACCAAGAAGATTTACAGCAAAGATTCTCTCTCAACTAAGTTTTTTTTTAAAAAAGACAAAAACCTGCATCAACTTAAACACCCAGTGTGACTTAAAAATGGTTCAGGTAAGTACCCGAAAAATAGGGATTTAGAAGAAATACACTAATAAAACTCCAAAACATCTATAACCTTAAACAAATATTAAAAAAGATGTTCAGCATTAAGAACCTGCTATTCTGCAAATGAATGAAATTTGCATGATTACAGGACAATCATACAGGGAAGGAATCCACTAGGAAGCCCAAAATAACTACTGCAATTGGAAATGGCAGGACACAGTAAAATAAATATTGAAGCAGAAGGGTGCAACAGTGTTTGGCTTTTTCAATTTTCAAAGCACATATGCCTTTACAAGTAATTCTGATCTTTATTGTTGAAGCTGATAGTAGTAAGGGAGAAAATATGACCTGACTCATTCAAGGGGCATTCATAAGCGCACCAGCGTGCCTATTGTCCCTGTCCTAATGTTTTTTTATTCGTATCCTTTTCATGTATTTTGTTGTGGTCCTCCAGCAGCCTGCGGAGCTGGCAATGGAGTCAGACAGCGAGGAAGAACATGGGCCAGTCCTGGAGGCTGGGGAAGGCCTGGATGAGGGCTCTGCGTCAGAGGCAGAGGTGGGGCCAGGGCATCGGGGAATGATGTGCGGACTCCAGAGCCTCCAGAGGCTGACAGTAGTGAGACAGAGGAACAGGAAGAGCATGAGAAGAGCTTCCAGAAGGGAAGAGCAGCTAAAGCAAAGAGGACGACTCGGGAGTAGGCCCAAGAGATGATAGGCCCCTCCCATAAGGCTTAAAAGAACAGCAACGGCATTTGGGCTCTTTGCCGGAAAGCAATGTTGATAGCTTTGTCTTGCTGCATTTGTTTCTTATCAGAGTCTTTGGCTTTTGAACTTTTGCCAAGAAAAGCCTTTGGCAGTTTGCCTAATTAAGACCAAGGTTGGTGATAAGACTGAGGAATGGTGTTGGGAGGAATTTGCTTCGATTTAGTTTGGACTATGCTGAGAATGAGTTAATTCTCAGCTGTTCTAATAAAGTTTGTTTGTTTTTAAACTGACTGAGTTTTCTACTACCTACTTGGGCCTTGGTCACAACGTATTTATAATTATGTTTACAGTTGTATCTGTCATAAAATACATGCTTGACAAAATAAATAAATAAATAAATAAATAAAATAAATAAATAAAATAAATAAATAAAATTTTGGAAACTTTAACAAAGCTTCAAAGAAGAAATATTTCCAAGTGGTATATAGCAATAGCACTTAGGCTTATATACTGCTTCACAATGCTTTACAGCCCCCTCTAAGCAGTTTACAGAGTCAGCATATTAGCCCCAACAACCTGGGTCATTTTACAGCCCTTGGAAGGATAGAAGGCTGAGTCAACTTTGAGCCTGGTGAGATTCAAACTGTCAAATTGCAGGCAGCCCGTAATCAGCAGAAGTAGACTGCAGTACTGCACTCTAACCATTGAGACAATGTCTCCCTCCAAATGTGTGGTTAACACTGCAGCTCCAGAATCCCCAGGCAGTAGGGCCATTGATTACGCTGTCTGAGAATCTGGTGAGGGGCAACCTTAGCATATGAAGAGATCAGACTGGAAAGAGCAATGTGTTTCTGGCAGGCTAGATAAACACAGAAAATGTGTTCTAAATAATACAAACAGTGGGAAAGAGATGGGGCAGAAAATAGATATGGGGAAAGAAAGACAGGTAGAAAAGAGAAAGATAGAAAAACTTAAAAATTGATAAAGGCCTTAAGTTGCCAATTCAGGGTGAATTCTTTATCTATAAAGTATTGGAACTCCTTGCATAGACAAAAGATATATGGATAATACATTTTAGCGGTGTAAGTTCCCTTGCTGCATTTGATTCAGGAACTATGTAGATGATCCAATATATAAAACCATGGCAAAACCTCAGAAAAGACCCTTAAAAACAGTATTTTGGGATCAAGTCTGGGTCATCACTGGGACCAGAGGTTTAGTCTTCTGGGCTTTCAGACTCATGTTGGAGCCCATCTTCAGGGAACTTCTACTTCCCTGTGTAAGATCGCTCTGGTCCCAGTGATCGACTCAGATTTGAACCTGCAAAATTATCGCGGGACATGTATATTTGCCTTCATTCGAAACAATAGTTCACTCAAATAAGAAATCACCATAACAAGAGTCATGAGACACATTTTCCCATCAAAAGAAGATGTCAAGAAGATGTATATATGTTAATATATACATTAGAATGAACCTTAATGCTATTGAGCCTCAAGCTGGAATTAAGCTATTTAAAATAAATAGTCAGCTACAGTATTTGTTAAGTATTATTCAAAAAGTTATGGACTTTGACATATGCATCTTAAATAAAAGGGCAGTATGTAGATCTCTTGTTCAAAGCAAAACCAAGGAAAACTAATATAATTAAGATAGATATTAATCCCGTTTCAGGTAAGAAAATATATTTTGAATCTCATAAAACACAGCATCCAAATCCAACTATGAAATACAACTATAAGGTCTTCTATAACTTAACAAAGGTACCTGCATATTTCTTCAGTAGTTTATAGCCTTCACAATATCTGCCTCTTGCAGTTGTCATTCTGGCAGTATTTACATATGAGTACATGGCAGCAAAATCAAATACTTCTTTACCATCCCACCAGCCTTTGCTTAGAGCATAATTCCTTAGCTCTGGATGTTCACGGTCAATTTTTGTTGTGATTGATAGCTGGTTGGAAATATTCCGTGTTCCTTCTGTTTAAAAAGGAGAAGAAAACAAGCTATTACACTTCTAAATGTTTCTGCCCCAAACTGACCTACTTAAAAATTATTAACTTCAGATGTCTAAATTTACTGTTAGAAATTTGGAAAAAATCTAAATCCAACAATATGAATGTTGACTGCTTCTTATGAGCCACGGTGGTGCAGTGGTTAGATTGCTGTACTGCAGGCTACTTCTGCAGCCTGCCAGCTGCCTGCAATTTGGCAGTTCAAATCTCACCAGGCTCAAGGCTGACTCAGCCTTCCATCCTTCCAAGGTGGGTAAAATGAGGACCCAGATTGTTGGGGGCAATATGCTCTGAAAACCACTTAGAGAGGGCTATAAAGCACTATAAAACGGTATATTAGTCTAAGTGCTATTGCTATTGCTATTGCCTTACTCCTTCCTCATTTGCAATAATTATACTTGGCCATAATAAACACATTGGGCCAATTATAAACTAGACTTTTTCTCCCAGCTAAAATGGCAAATAACCAACAAGTATTAGCATTAGCTAATATATATATATAAGCATTAGCACTAACTCAATACCAATACTGGAAAAGAGAAATTAAGCACATGACCGGAAGAAAGCAGCCAGGTCTTGGCAACTGAAATGTATGCCAGTTTTTAATATAATGCTAAGATTTTTCATGATAACTGTTCACCAACTTAATTTTTTTAAACAGATGAGGATGAGAAGCATCTTGGAGTGTATCTGCAGGAAGAATAATTTCTAAAATGCTTTCCTTTTCCCACCCATTCTCTTTTTCTTCAGTGCTGAAGAAATCTGAAGAAAGGGATGTACATTGCCACAGAAGCCTTTCAGGCTTAAATGAGGATTATAGCTACTTTTTATTTTTAAAAGTTTGGCTGGCAGAGAATCCACAGACTGTTAACAGGCTTGCTTTCTGTAAAAACTGTAATAGCGTCAGAGACATCAATTTTACCAGTATTGCTCTGCTGAAGAGAGAAAGAGAGAGCGGGAGGGAGGGAGGGAAGGAGAGAGAAAGAGAGAGAGAGAGAGAGAGAGAGAGAGATGATGGATTAGATGATAGAAAGACAGACAGACAGATGATTGATAGATATGATAGACAGAATTGCCCACTGAGACATCTTAAAATTGAATAAAAGTTATTATTCATACCTTTTACTTTCTCTGCAGCCCAGTACTTTCCAGATGTTTCTAGAATCCAAGCTTCTTTTCTGTCTGCTATCAAAAAGCTGTTATGGTAGGTAAATGTCATTTCACTCTCCATACAGTTTCCACCTTGATTATACTTGTCCAACAATTCAACGATAATACTGACCGCTTTTTCTGCAGTATCTGCTCTTTCAAGTCCAAGCCTAAAATCAAATCTAAGTGTTTAGCTTTCTGCAACATTCTTCATCTTCAACTTTAAAAGACAGAATTTGGACATGCTCATTTATTTCTCCATCTGGGCTCATATTCAGAACCTTAAAACAAAGTTTTTGGGATGAAAACTATCACACGCATCTACACAATATCCTAGTAACTACAAAACTGCAATGACACAGGTGACATTTGCCTGTTTGTGCATGCAAAACTTTCTTACAGACATTCTCGAACTGGTAGGCGGTCCGTAGGAAAATCAGATTTTATGAACTGTAATAATCCTTGATTTATGACCACAGTTAAGAGCGGAACTTCTGTTACTAAGTGATGTAGCCATTATGTGAATCATGGCTGATTTTTCCACCTTTTTTTGTTGTAGTTGTTAAGCAAATCACTGCAGCCATTAAGTGAATCCAACTTCCCCCACTGACTTTGCTTATCAGAAGTACCTGGGAAAGTCACAAATGATGGTCATGTGACCTCAGGATGCTGCAACTGCAGAAATACATTCTGATTGCTAAGCACCCAAATTTTGATTATGTGACTGGGACCCTTCATAGGCTGCAAATATGAGGAATGGTTGCAACTCACTTTTTTCAGCACCATCACAACTTCAAACGGTCATTAAACAAAAGTCGTGAGTCAGTAACTACCTGTAATATCTTGTACCTTTCATAGTTTCTAGACCAGGCCAAAGTAATTCCTTCAAAAGCTTATGTTTCAGTTTTTCATTTTAGGAGCACCATTCTGCATTAAGCCCCCATTTACCCATAAACCCTCCAGATCGGAGGTGTCAAACACAAGGCCCATGGGCCAGATCCGGCCCATGGGATGTTTAGATCTGGCCTGCGAGGCTGCCCTGGAAATAGTGAAAGACCAGCCCACAGTGCCTCTGCCAGCAAAAACGGAGCTCAAGTGGACTGCACGCAGCCCTCCTGAGCTCCGTTTTCACCTGCGACAGCTTCCTGCAACCGTCTGCCAGCGAAAAAAGAGCTCCTGGCAGAGGGCTCGGGGCACCACAGATGTCCCCATGAGTGACATTCAGCTGGCCATGCCCACCCCAAGGTCAAACACAATCCTGATTCGGCCCTCAATGAAATCGAATTTGACACCCCTGCTCCAGATCAAATATCAGAGTTGTTTATTTTCCATCTCATACAGTATTTTCCAGAGACAGATGTTTGACAAAGCACCGCAGGTATAAAACAACCGATTAGTTTCCACTTGGTTTCACATCTTATCCAACAGACTTAATAACAACCTGACAAGGTCCATGCCAAGGAGAGCTTCATCATCGCAGACTTCTTCTTTTCCCCATACGGCTTCATTCCCAATGCAGACTCCACATTCATTGGCTCCCATTTCAGCACCCCATAGCCAGGATGGACGGCTCAGGACAACTGCATAGGTTTCGGGTACTTGTTCGATTTCTATGTAGGTACACTGCAATAATGATAATTCCAAAAGTATTTTACGGATTATTTTATTAAATTACACACAACAGATTCAGTACTTCCCATAGTGCTGTGGGGCCCTCAAACCTGTTACTGGAATTATGAGATTCTTTTGAACAAAATGAGGTCCTGGAATTTAGAGGTTCCAGTGGAAGGCAACAAGAGTAAAAATCTGAATGCCCTCACAAATTTGTGCATATTGTCTAAATGTAGCAACTTATGGACTCAAATCCTGCCTTTAAGACCATTTTTCTTATGAAAACTATATCTAAATTCAGCAGAACTATCCAGTGGTGGGCTGCAACCGGTTTAACAACCAGTTCTGTGAGTGCATGCTTTGCGGCGCATGCACCTAACACGTTTGCACGCAGCATTCAAAATACAGCAATTTGAAGCTCAGCTGCTTACCTTCTAAGGCAACCCGGGTAAGTAGAATAGTGAAGGCATGGAAATCAGCTATGCCGCATGAATCAGCTGAGTCAGAAAGAAGGAAATATAGGAAAGGATAGGGTAGGGGTGAGTGAGTGGGGCCAACTGATAGTCAGAACTACCGGTTCGCATGAACCAGCCTGAACCGGCAGCTGCCCACCACTGCAAGATTTTACCTTTAAATTCAGGATAAGGGGCTATAACACTTAGACTTATATACCGCTTTATAGTGCTTTACAGCCCTAAGCAGTTTACAATGTTAGCATATTGACCCCAACAATCTGGGTCCTCATTTTACTGGCCTATACCCTAAAATAAATTCTAAATATTCTAAGATAGAGCATATATTTTGTTGGAATGACCATGAGTCATTCTCACTGTGCAAGGTAAAGAGAAAAATCATTCAAATTTAAATGTTCTGACCCTATACCAAATCCAATATTGTTGAAAAGGATTAAATAATGTATTTGCTTGCAAAAGTTCTTAAAACACCACAGAACTAGGAAAGACTGATGCCTGGAATTATGGAGAACTATTTTGTTTTGGTACAAATAATAGTAACTAGAATCATACATATTGTGCTAAGCAATCATTTGCTTAATTATGGTTTGTATTACAACTGGCTTGGATTAAATAATGAATTACCATTAAATCATAAACCACAGTTTATACATTGTAATGGCTGAGTTTATATAATACACAAAACCCCAAATCAGACAAACCACATGATGGTTAATTGCAACTTTGAGCCAAAACCTGACAGCTAATTTGTATTCTCCAATATTCAGGCTTGGAATAAACCAGATTTTGATGGCTGGGCAATTTCCATTCTTGGTTTACTATTGGTGTCTACTAGAAACCGCAATGATGCAAAAATGATAAAAGATACATCGTGACATCACAAAATAAATATCTCCGTCTCTCCCTCTCTCTTTTGAACCCGTGTCCAGATTTGATTGCAAATTTACAGGTCACATGGTTTGCATCAAAAAACTGCAATGCATGTTTCATCATTTCAATTCCATGTAGATACCTATGCAGGCAAACTATACAATTACCCAAGCATGTGATTTTGGATATAGATATGTTTATTTTATCTTTAAAGTTTCTCAGATAGAACTTCCCAATAGGTTTTATGATTTTTCTAGAATTATTGCTCTTACCTCAACTTTTTGTCCTGGATCATGAACAGCAGCAGGAAAAAACACAATCTCCTGGACTTCATCGGAAGGCCTATCAGAATTTTTTCCAAAGATGATTCGGCCACCTAGTGTGGCTGGAGGCAGAGCCACAAAAGTATCACAGGAAAAGGGTTCAGCAACACAATTAGCCATCCTGAAAAAATAAAGTAATAAACAATCATATCGCTCTGAATGCTCCATAACGGATGAACCACTATCATAATTTCCCTTAAGATAGATATTTTATGAAAAATATAGTGGAATATATGGCACAAGATTACATGTCTCTGTGCAAATTCTCTTTATCATATATATGGAATAAAATAAATCGTTGAGCAGAGCTATGTGTGACTAGACCAATGCTTCCCTACTTTAGCAGCTTTTAAGATATGTAGACTTCAACTCCTAGAATTCTCAGCCAGCAGTTTACAAATACTGACCTAGAGATCAGGAGAATTTTAGATCTTTTAGAGACATCCACCATCCAACCGTTATATATCCAACCACTCTTTATTATTGACAAGGTTATAAAAATTTCCACAAGTTCTAGAGGAAAGATCATTCACGACTCAATTTCATCTTAAAGTGGATCTCTCTATCCACTTGAATTACAAAATAGGGTACAATGAATCCAGCTGTTTGTGGTTTTTTTTGAGGTCAGATGCCAGACATGTAAATGAATAAGTAAATACTGTATATGAAAGCCAGTTTGGTTAAGTGGTTAAGATGCTGACCTAGAAACTAGGAGACTATGAGTTCTAATCCTCCTGGGTGGCTTTGGGCTAGTCACTCTCTCTCAGCCTAACTCAAAAGTCAGCAACCTTAAACACTCAAAGAGCCATAAAGGCCCTAACTAGAAGCTTCCCATTCAGTTCTGGAGCCAACTGGAAGTCCAGTTCCCCCACCACAGAGTCTCCTTCTTGGGCGGCGTCTTTTTTCCTCTACCTATCCTAACCAAAAGCCCTATCAATTGTGGAGCTGACTGGTGACAGGGAGCCACAGCAGAGGGATGAAAGAGCCACATGCGGCTCCAGAGCCGCAGGTTGCTGACCCCTGGCCTAACTCACCTTGCAGCTTTGTTGTTGTGGGGAAAATAGGAGGAGGGAATAGTGTTATGTTTTTTATCTTGTATATAAAAAAGTAGGAATATTTTTTATGGAATAGGCAAGAGGAGGAGGAGCATGTCAAGTGAGAACTGCACTGCACATAAGAAACCAGAAGGGGGAAGGAAGGGAAACACTGTCAGGCTAACATTAAGCGGCTGTCAGAAAGACAGAATAGGCAGATTCTCCACTAGCAGAAGTTAGTCCCAAACATTGCAAGGAGGTAGCTTTTCCCAACCTGGATACTTTTCAGAACTGGGCTGGTGGAAGACCAATGGGGGAAGATTTATTTTCCAAACAACAGCAACCCCACCGCTTACTCACTAGTTTCTTAGGCTGCTTGCGCGAATAAAAACAGACAAACAGGATTAAAAGGTGCCACGACACGGGTGTTAAGGTTCAGGCTCTAGATCCGTAGCTTTTGTCTCCGTGTTAAGATTCATGCCTACCTGGGCATCGGCTCCCTCTTAATCATGCTGGCTTGCCGAGCCCGGTTTTACGGCTTCACGCGTGTAAACCAGACCCTGCGAGTTTGCGCAAGCCACCCAGACCTTTCCCCCCAGAGCCAAAGCCACACCAAACCCGAAGGCACGCAAATTATAGTTTAAAACTTTGCAAAGATTCGCAAAATGGGCCGCGGTGTGGCTCAGGCTGTAAGAAGTCTGTTATTAAAACACAGCTGCCTGCAATTACTGCAGGTTCTAGTCCCACCAGGTCCAAGGTTGACTCAGCCTTCCATCCTTTATAAGGTAGGTAAAATGAGGACCCAGATTGTTGGGGGGGCAATAAGTTGACTTTGTAAATATACAAATAGAATGAGACTATTGCCTTACACATTGTAAGCCGCCCTGAGTCTTCGGAGAAGGGCGGATATAAATGTAAAAAAAAAATGCTGAAGCAACAACAGGCAACAGATCACATTAAGCTGTCAGAAAGACAGAATAGGCAGATTCTCCACTAGCAGAAGTTAGTCCCAAACATTGCAAGGAGGTAGCTTTTCCCAACCTGGATGCTTTTCAGAACTGGGCTGGTGGAAGACCAATGGGGGAAGATTTATTTTCCAAACAACAGCAACCCCACCGCTTACTCACTAGTTTCTTAGGCTGCTTGCGCGAATAAAAACAGACAAACAGGATTAAAAGGTGCCACGACACGGGTGTTAAGGTTCAGGCTCTAGATCCGTAGCTTTTGTCTCCGTGTTAAGATTCATGCCTACCTGGGCATCGGCTCCCTCTTAATCATGCTGGCTTGCCGAGCCCGGTTTTACGGCTTCACGCGTGTAAACCAGACCCTGCGAGTTTGCGCAAGCCACCCAGACCTTTCCCCCCAGAGCCAAAGCCACACCAAACCCGAAGGCACGCAAATTATAGTTTAAAACTTTGCAAAGATTCGCAAAATGGGCCGCGGTGTGGCTCAGGCTGTAAAGAAGTCTGTTATTAAAACACAGCTGCCTGCAATTACTGCAGGTTCTAGTCCCACCAGGTCCAAGGTTGACTCAGCCTTCCATCCTTTATAAGGTAGGTAAAATGAGGACCCAGATTGTTGGGGGGGCAATAAGTTGACTTTGTAAATATACAAATAGAATGAGACTATTGCCTTACACATTGTAAGCCGCCCTGAGTCTTCGGAGAAGGGCGGGATATAAATGTAAAAAAAAAAAAAATGCTGAAGCAACAACAGGCAACAGATCACATTAAGCTGGCAAGCTGTTCCCCCCCCCCCCCCCCGTGCTGAATCCACCAAATTGCTTCAGTTGGCTCGTTTGGTTTTCTGTTGTAAATCTGCTCGCTGTTCTTTCTGTTTCACCCAAGTCCGGATAGCCCTTTATTTTCCCCTCCTGGGCTTCTCTTTACTTAACGGGGAAACTCAGCAGCGCCACACAAAGCCTTACGCGTCAGATCCACAAGTCGGTCTGGCGTCACCGCCCTTTGCCTTGCGCGGAGCAGGCGACGCGCTGATGCTTTTTCCGCCCTCCCGGTCGGCGTCCAATCCCGCTAAGCCGGGGCCGCAAGGGCGGTTTCCCGGCCTTCTCCGGCGTGTAGAAAAACGTCGCCGCGGCTGCCGATCTCGCCCCGGAAGCCCCGGGTCAAAGCCGAAGCTGGGGGCCGGGTGAAGTAAATAGAAGCGGAGGGGAGCCGAAACAGGCACCGGCGCAACGTAAAAAGAGGCGCCGCTTTCTCTTTCTCCGACCCCGCCGCCTCCTCCTCCTCCTCCTCCTCCTCCTCCTCCTCGCCACCATGGGGAAGTCATTCGCTAACTTCATGTGCAAGAAGGACTTTCATCCCGCCTCTAAGTCCAATATTAAAAAGGTGAGCACGGCCCGTCGGTCGGGGCCATTTCCCGCCGGAGAGCCGGAGAGAAGCGCCTCTCCCTGGATGGGGGATGGTTATGTAGACAGGTAGTCCTCGACTTACAGCAGTTCGTTTGGTGGCCATTGGAAGGTCCCTGGGGGGAAAAAAAGAGGGTGGGTGGGGTTTCACACTTAACGATCGTTGCTCACTTGCTCAGGCAACCAAAATTTGGATGCTTGGCCACTGGTTCATATTCACTTTATAAAACACTTTATGTTTTATAAGGCTGTAAACGGCCCTGAGTCCTTCGGGAGATAGGGTGGTATAGAAATTTGAATAATAAATAAATAAAATAAATGAAGGTTGCAGTGCCATGGTGTGAACACCTTCTAATGCAGGGGTCTCCAACCTTGGTCCCTTTAAGACTTGTGGACTTCAACTCCCAGAGTTCCTCAGCCAGCTTTGCTGGCTGAGGGACTCTGGGAGTTGAAGTCCACAAGTCTTAAAGGGACCAAGGTTGGAGACCCCTGTTCTAAGGAGAGCAAAGTCAATGGGGAAACCGGATTCCCTTAACAACTGGGTTATCAACTTAACCACCGCAGGGGGTTCGCTTAACAGCTGCCGCAAGAAAAGCTGTAAAGCGGGGTTAAAGCTCACTTAACAGAGGTCTCACTTATTAACAACAGAACCAGGGGTGGGATTCAAGTAATTTAACAACCGGTTCTCTGCCCTAATGATTTCTTCCAACAACCAGTTTGTCAAACTGCTCAGAAAGTTAACAACCGGTTCTCCCGAAGTGGTGCGAACTGGCTGAATCCCACCACTGAACAGAACTTTTGGGCTCAATTGTGGTTGTAAGTCGAGGACTGCCTGTATTGATTTGTCGGTTTGAAGGGGCTTTCGGAAGTTCTCCCTGTTGGGTTTTCCTTCTTCCCTGGGGTGGGGGAAGAAAAAAGAGCTTTCATCTGAATATGCATCCTGGGTGCAAAAAACAAAAAACAAAACCTTCCTGTCCTCCAAAGTAAATAAATAAATCCTGCATATTGCCAATTTATCCCCCCTCTTCTCCTATCTCTGCTTTGTTTTGTTGGAGTTAATTATCCTGGTAGGGACCATAAATTACTGTTTCATTATGAGTCCTCTTTACTCATCAGAGTGGGACAGGGTGCCCCTTTTATACTATAATGTTTTGATTTGTTTACCAGTTTTAGGCATTTCTTTCCCACAGTGTATCCTATTGAATTTAAAGCGGGTGCCCGCTGTTAGACTCTAGATTTGCAGCTATAACTCGTGTTGTTTTATATGCTTAAGAATAAAGATGGGGCAGAAATAAAGTGGGATGGAGGAATTAGCAATGGAAGAGTTTAGGAGGAGCAACTATCAAATGGATCCCCAGACATCATCCATTAAAGCAGGATCAGGAAATCCTCCAGATACTTTGAAATACCACTCCTACAGATCCTTGCCAGCCATGCTGGCATGAACTGAGGAGAAATGAAGTCAAAAATCACTTGAAGTATATCAGGTTGTCTATCCCTGGCATAGAGCCAGTTTTGTCTAGTGGTTAAGGCATCAAAATAGAAACTGGGAGACGGGGAGTTCTAGTTCACCGCCAAGGCATGAAAGCTAGCTGGGCGGCCAATTACTCTTTCTTAGCCCAGCCTACTTCACAGTATTGCTGTTTTGGGGACAATGAAGGATAAAGGAGCATTACATACGTTTCTCGCTTTCCGTTATTTATAAATAAAGTAAATAAAAAATTGTACAGAATATACATTTATACTGATGCTCAAAGGTTGTGAATAAGTGTCCTGAGTTTGAAGATGTAGGTGTGCTAGCCACAAAGATATCTACAAAATATGTGAATTGGTGCTTAGGCTGTGTTCTCACTATATATGATGTATCAATCCATGTTTCTGGACACTTTGTGCGTAGTATAGTGCCAGATTGGCGTAGTAGTTAAGCCTAGAAACTGGAGGACCATGAGTTTTAGTCCTGCCTGAGGGACAAAGCCAGCTGGGTGACGTTGGGCCAGTCACACATTCTTATTCGTAAGAAGCAGGGAGTTGCAAATCATTTTAGAAAACACTGCCAAAAAACCCACAGGGTCTATAGTGCAGTCAGTTGCCAGGAGTGAAAAACAAAGGCACAAAACAAAAACAACAAAAATGACATACTAAACCGTAAACTAAGTATAATTGCCAGGTTTGTCATTCAGTGTCTATATTAATGAAGCTTTTTAGGCAACAGTCCTTATCTAGAAATCTGAGTCTCACTGAACTCAGTAGAGTTATGCTTTTTGTTCTCAAATAAGCAATCAGCAGATGTTGATATAGCATGGAACTTCAAATTTCCAGTGAAAAAAGGAGAGGGATTTTGTTCATCAACCAAAACACCAGGGGTGTCAAACTCGTGGCGTCACGTTCCCATCACGTGATGCATCGCAACATTTTTCCCTTTGCTGAGCTGGGGTGGACGTGGCCTGTGTGTGACGCATCCGGCCTGCGGGCTGCCAGTGTGACACAGCTGTATTAGACCATTCCTGGTGATCTTTCTGATCACAGAAGTTTTTCCTTTAATTTACCTGCATTGTAAAAAGAGTACTTTACATTTAATCTCAAATTGTTCACAATTATGTATATACTTAAATAGATTACTAATAATATTGATTATTAATAATATATCATTTTATAGAGGCAACGTTAATATCAAGGCTATTTCCGTTGATTTAATCATCAGAATCTGTAAATCCCATCTTTCTGGTTTTTTAATTGCCTATTTCATCAGTTATTAGTTTGGTTTATTTCAAATGTCTTTTTCTTCCAAGATGAACAAATCTGTTGGTTCAGCTACCTTTAGGAGTGTTTTCTTACCAACCCTCAAGCAAAGGAGTGGCATAGAGACTCAATTGTAAAGGTCCCGTGATGGTGAACCTATGGCACGCGTACCACAGGTGGCATGCGGAGCCATATCTGTAGGCATGCGAGCCCTAGCTCAGCTCCAACGCGCATGCACACGGCAACCAGCTGATTTTTGGGCCTTTCGGGCCCATCAGAAGTCGGGAAATAGGCCATTTCTTGCCTCCTGGGGATGGGGGAGCCTGTTTTCACCCTCCCCAGACTCCAAGAAAGCCTCTGGAGCCTGGGGAGGGCGAAAAACGGGCCTACCGGGTCCATCAGTAACATTTTTGCTGTCGTGTGCAAAAATGGGGGGAGCGCGGGGTGGGTGGGTGGTTGCGTGCGCATGCATAGGAGGGGCATTGAATTATGAGTGTGGGCATGTGCATGCACGACCCTCCCCCCCACGCTCCCCACACTTTTGGCACGCGACGGCAAAAAGGTTAGCCATCACTGGTATAGGTTGTCATTGAACACATGTTTTTCTTCTGTCAAATTGTCTCTTGACCTTTACTGAGGTATTAGTATCCATAAGAGGCAAACTATTATGAAATATTCCATGGAGCATAGTGATAGTAATCCCATGTAGCATAGTGAGTAGAATTCATCTTCAATTTCTAGTAAGAAAGCTAACTTCTATATTAAATATTTCTGTTAAAAGGCCCATCATTTCTTACTGGAGTCTTTCAAGAACACCTGGATATTTTTTTTAGTAAGGGTTAAAATTACAAAATTTTAGAGCAGTGTGGATGCAATATGAAATTCAAAAAAGAAAAAGGAGAAATTTTTGCAGGAATGCAAAAATTTTTTTACAAAATTAATTTGTTCTAACTAGGTATGGATGGCAGAACAGAAAATATCTTATGACAGAAAGAAACAAGAAGAATTAATGCAGCAATATCTTAAGGAGCAAGAATCTTATGATAACAGGTGAGATGTGGCTCATTATTTTACACTTGGGTGATAAGAATCTATAATCAAAGTATAACCGTTTAAATTTGTGACTGCTAGTTGTTGTCTTTATTATACATGTTTGTTTTATAATGTTTTAGTTTATGATTGAAATATTTTATTTGCTGTAAACATCTCTGAGAAAGATGTTATTGATTTAATCAATGTATATGGCCATCCAGCTCAAAAATGAGACTCTGGGTGAGAAACAAAAACTCCAAAATAACAACTAATATGGTTGAAAATAATTATAATCGACAATCAGATATAATGTACTCAAGATTCAAAACAATCCATTTCATCATGCAATCAATAGCAAGCAGAAAAAACAGTTCAGTTCATATGACATCCCAGCTCCAGAGCTGAAGGGAAAAGCCAGGTCTTTAAAGCTTTATGGAAGGCCAGTAAGGGGAGGGCTATCCAGATCCCATGGAAGATGCTTTTCCATAGAATAGGTACCACAGCAGAGTACTATAAGTGTGACTCCTAGGTCACTGAAGCAGTGTTATGAAGCAATTTCTACTTTATACAGTCTGCAAATCTTTCTTTGCCGCACTTCCTAGAGGTCTCAGATCACATGCACTGCTCAGACTGAAAGATCAGAGAATATCAGTGTTTTAAAAATTGCATTCAATATGTGGATTATTTTTTTTTGAAAAATGTTTTCAGTCTCTAATGTTCTCAGTTCTCTAATGGTGCATTAGAAATGTGCATGACAATCTAAAATGTTTGGAATAAAAGTTAAGCCTAGGAATACATTTGGAGCTGAACTTCT
Source organism: Ahaetulla prasina (assembly GCF_028640845.1). Lineage (NCBI taxonomy): Eukaryota > Metazoa > Chordata > Lepidosauria > Squamata > Colubridae > Ahaetulla > Ahaetulla prasina. The sequence continues at coordinate 215,355,203 of NC_080539.1, forward strand.
AGTTTAAAAAGTAATTATTGTTTAATCTAGAAGCAATAATTACTTTTTTGTAAACAATAATGAATTATTATGTACTGCAGATATTTTAAATTTTTACTAGTAACGAAATGAACTACGTCTTATTGTGGAAACATGCTACCTTTATTTTAAATATATATTTTGAATCAATATGTATATCATAATTTTATTATATGTTTATAAAGATTGCTCATGGGAGATGAACGTGTCAAGAATGGTCTAAATTTTATGTATGAAGCGCCACCTGGAGCAAAGAAAGGTAATTTTAGTTGTTCAGTAACTAACAAAATATTTACCAACAATTGTATAGTAACTATAACACTCATCAAAGTGTTCTTGATCCTCTTGTTTTAATTGTGACAAATTTTTCCTGCAGATTTTTTTTACACCTGTGCTCATCATTATCTCCCCCCCCCCTTTTTTAATTAAAACTGAAAAGTACTAGAGAATTACAGTTAACACCTGGAGGAGTAAATATTTCCTAGCAGACAATTTCAGTTTTGAGTGTATCCAAATAAGGGTGAGAAAGACCATTCTCTCAAACACAGGAGAGCTGCTGCGGTTGTGTAAGACCAAATGTCTTTCACCTGTGAAGGTTTGACGCCATTTTATATAATCCAGATTTGTTGAGCTTCAATTTCCACTCTGGCCAGGGCTTTTGGGAGTTAAAATCTAACACATCCAGATGGTGTCAGTTTGAAGAGTGTGGAATAGCAACATTCCATTAAGTAGATTAATGATTTGACTTGGTACAAAACAGTTTCTTTATAATAGATGATATTGCAGACTTTAGGAAAGACCATTAGAAACAGTATTAACCAACAATCTTAGCAAAAGAAAAAATCTGCAGTGATGCCCACAATTGATGATTTCAGAAGTTGGAACCTTTGTTGTAGTGAACATGATTTCCTATTCTATTTTGCTTGCTTCTTGTAAACTGAATCAAAATATTGTGATGTGCAGAGCATCTTATCACTTGTAGAACTGAAAGCAAATTTATGAACTGGCAATTGCTCCTCTAATCAATAATGCAGCTCATACTCACTCTTATACCCTTGCTAATCCTCCATGTGTACCTATGTCCCCTCACAAGCAGCTGCGGTAAAGTGACTTCTGGCCACAGGATTTAAAATTAGGAACAGAGTGCCACAAAATGCAGTAATAGTACATTCTGCAATTTGCCATAGTTGGAAGTAGTGTACATTTTGTATTCAAATGAGGTGTTCATTTGTTAACAACCAATTGACAAACACTGCTGGAAAAGTGATAGCGGGCATATATGGGACCCAAATATTATCCATCTTATTGTTAAATGTCATGCAGATGTTGTCAAAGTCTCTAATCAGAGTATGAGCCTCTAAGAAAGACTCCTTACACTGGGAAATTTTTAATCTTCCATATGACCCAAAAAAAAAAAAAGTCTAAAGATCAGGGGTGTCAAGCTCGTGACAACATGTCGTCATGTGACGTATCGCAGCTTTCCCCCTTCGCTAATCCGGGGCTGAGCATGGCCAGCACGTGATGCATCCGGCCCCTGGGCCACGAGTTTGACCCCCCTGCTATAAATGCTATATAGGAAGTTGGAGAGGATCCTGTATTCTTGTCAAATATGCTAGCTAGAAGATTGATTTTAGGCAAAAAGCTGAAATGCTTCTTATGGTTCAAACTTGAACCTTGCAGATTGGTCATACAATAGTGGATTAAATATTCTTGTTCTTATATAGTATTTTTGGTTTTGTAAAAAAAATCCTGAAATAAGTATCAGATTACTGAAGAGTAAGTCTATATGTAGTGAATTTCTTGAGTATGATTACATAAAACTGCAGTCTTTATTATAAATTTATAACTCACACATTTGGTTATGCATAATTAAAAAGCAAAAACTAAATTTCAGTAGATTAACTTTATGAAATAAGATGTTTTTCAGAGGTTTGTGAATGTTTTTGATATCCCGGTTGCCTACTATATGTCTCATCTAATGGCCTGCCTTATCCTATTCCCTGCCATTTCATCATGATCATCAAACAAGAAACCAAAGAGGTAATTTCAATGTTTAATTTGTCATGTTTTCTCATATTTCAAAATCTCAATGTGTATATAAATACCAGCTTGAGTTTATGTATTGTTGTTTAGCAGGAGGGAGAAACTGATTACAAATTTGAATGGCAGAAGGTAGCTCCACGTGAAAAGTAAGACTTATTGCTTTATAATTTGATTAATGTATGTTGAGAGCTGTTTTCATGGATGTGTTCTTTAAGCAAGAAGCTTGTTTTGTCTCAAGTTGTATATTTTACAAAATAAACAGAGGCACTGCCTTTTCAATAGACAATACCTTTTGTATTTTTTTCCTCACAGAAATAGATCAGCTGAATACATGAGTTACCATATCAGATCTTAGAATAAAATGTTGGAAGGATATAAATGGAAGGAAAGTAAAAATTAGCCAAGAATATTATTGAAGCTGTAAAGTACATATTCTGTGTTTAGATACTGCTTTCATATAATACCTAGGATTTTTCTCAAGGACTTCATGTTACATAGTTTCTCTTGTTCTTTGCTGCCTATCTGGAGTTCCCAAATCTGTCTCAGAACACATCTCAACCTTCTGAAGCAGATTCAGCGGAGATGAAGTCTAAAGCAAGAGAGAGACAGAGCTATTTGCAAGTATCGTAGAACCTCCAGTCACGACCATAATTTGTTCCATAACTTTGGTCGCAAACCGATTTGGTTGTGATCCGAACCTAATTTTGGAAATTTGGTGCTTACAAGAAGGGGAAATCGGCTGCGGGGAAAAAAATTGTGAATTTTTTAGTCGGAACCGGATTTGGTCATGTCAAAAGCGTTCGTGACCAGAGGTTCTACTGTAGTTCACTCCATCAGCAGATACATAATAAGAACATTCAAAAAGTATGAACAAAGTTCCATATTTATAAAACTTTCCCTCTTCTGAAATGGCCCGGGATGGAGAGAACCGTGAAAGTCAAGGAAACCATCTTGCTAATATCTTTCCTGTGGATATATTTATTCAAAATGTCAGCCTATTATTTTTCTGTGTAAAAGATAAATACTGCAGCATCCCAAACCGAGAGTACTCAAAGTCTTATGCAACTTAAATTTGCATTAAACCTGAAGCAGCTTAACCACAAAGAGCAGAGGCAAGAGGTGCATAAAATAGAACAATAAAAACTAAGAAGCAGTGGTGTTCTATTAAAACAGTAATAATAATGAGTAGAGCAGGAAAGCAAATAAAAACAATGAAAGCAGCACAATTTTAGATGGCTAAAAATCCATAAGCATCATAGCCTTGACATGGTGAATGTGGCAACCTGAATGAAAAGGGTGAGAACAGATCTTCCAAAGGTTAGGTAATGGTTGTTCTTGCCATCTAATTAAGGCTTCCCCAGGGAGCAGCGATCTTGGGATCTTATTTAGAAATCATGTTAAACGAACCTTAAGTGCAGATTTCTCTTTTTATTCAGCCTTTTGATGTCCAGAAGAACCAAATCTACTTATATATATATGTTTTTTGGATAAATGTGAATAAATTAGAATTCAGAAACATTTTGATGCTGTGATTTCTGCATCTTTGATAATTAAAGCCATATATTTTGTCTTGTTTGAATCCCCAGTAACTAGTAATTATAATTCTTTGTCATGCATAAATAATAGATGCCTCTTTTTTTTAATTTTAACAGATATGCTAAAGATGACATGAACATTAGAGACCAGCCGTTTGGCATCCAGGCAAGTTTTATGCATTGCCTTCCTTCTATTTTAGGTGGATTTCATGTATTAAGTAGTGACATTCGGTTTGTTTTACGAAAACTTTACTTTGGATTTAATGTGCTGCACTGAAATGTGAAATTAAGTCAATATGAATCATTTTCAGGTGAGGAATGTGAGATGCATTAAATGTCACAAGTGGGGCCACGTCAACACAGACCGGGAATGTCCTTTATTTGGCCTTTCTGGAATTAATGCAAGCTCCGTTTCTAGCGATGGCTCAGGTAGGTGTCTAAAATGTATTTCGGTCAGTTTGTCAAATAATGTCGAGTTCTATTTATCTATGTTTTATTGAGCTCAGCGACGATTGGGTGCTTCACTTTGCGGGATTCGAATCGAAGGTCTTCTGTAAATGCTTTCAGGTCTCTTAGGTGAAGAGAAAGTATGTCTGTGTGCTAATGAATTTTCCAGCCACTGTGATTCAGTCAGTATTCCAGTGCTCAGTCTTTGCATGGAGTTCTCTATGAATATTATAACCACCAAATTGTGGTTCGTGTTTGTATCCCACCTACAAACAGATAACTGATCCCATGGTAATATTTCGGAGAGAGTGATTTCAGGATGATTGCATCCAAACTATTGAAAAAAATGTCTGTAAGGAACTAATGAGAACTCTCTGAAAGTACTTTAAAAGCAAAATTGCTCCATACCAAGTAACCAACAGAAGTAATACTCTTATTTGCGGTAGGATTTTTTCCCTCCTTATTCCTCGACTGTAATGCTAATCCATTTGTCGATTCAGACTTTTAAAAATATAATCTTTTCACTTTCCAAAGTCTCCTATTGAATAATATATCTTGCCGGTGAATGGAGATTATTTTTGCAATAAGGCAATTTCACTGGATGTGGTTATCATGGGATAATCACACCCCTGGGGTACAGCCTTGGCCGTAATCTCCCAGGACTGTAATTATTTCATGACAACTGTACTCCCCCTGATGATGCATTTATTTCCATTATGAAATCTTAGTCTGACATATAAAGTAACTTACTTTGATCATTGGAAACCATGTAGCAGTGAGAGAATGTTCCAGCTGTGCGGTTTACCGAGACCCACTGTAAGATTGACTACATCCTTTATAAAGTTAAATTAGGCAATCAAAATGCTGTTTTACCCTAAGCTGTGTTTTTTTTTAAAAAAAATAATACCGATACTAACTTTTACCATTCGTAATAAAAAAGGCAAAACTTTATGCTTACTTTTCTATGTGAGTTGGACAGCATTGGCACGACGTGTGATTAATTAGGCAAGAGTTTCCTCATTGAAAGCAACCATTTGCTTTCTAACAGACTATTGTTATCAGTTATTACTGTCATCAATCCATGACAGAAATGCCAGAAAAACACAGTTCTGATTCTTTCAGCAGCCAAACTGACATTGCCGGTCAGATGCTGATCATCCAAAGCTGCTGCGAGTCATCTCTTCCGCTATATATGAAAATAGTAGAACTTAAGCGATGCCATGTTGTTTCTCAAGGGGGAAGGGGCATTAGTGTTGCAGTTGTCTTAAAATTTGCCATAAGACTTAGTTTAGTCTTAATTTTACATTACATGATGTAGAATTTGAAGTAGAGTTTACTATTTCTAGCAGCATTTTCTATCCCCAGAGGTGGTTTTCAGCAGGTTCTGACCAGTTCTGGAGAACCGGTAGCGGAAATTTTGAGTAGTTTGCAGAACCGGTAAATACCACCTCTGACTGGCCCCGCCCCCATCTATTCTCTGCCTCCCGAGTCCCAGTTGATCGGGAAGGAGTGGAGATTTTGCAGTAACCTTCCCCTAGAGTGGGGTGGGAATGGAGATTTTATAGTAACCTTCCCCTGCCACGCCCACCAAACAATGCCCACCAAGCAATGCCACGCCCACCAAGCAACACCCACAGAACCGGTAGTAAAAAAAATTGAATCCCACCACTGCCTATCCCCAGGGAAGCTTTTACTCCAATTATTCTTGCTATAATACGTTCAGTAGCAGGAATAATTAAAATAAGAATGCATTGGATTATAATATTTTTCATTTTGCTGGGTAGAACTGATAGGAGTTGGAGATCAGAAACAGTTGGAGGCTCATACCGATGTTTATAAAAGGACTAGAGCAACCATCCTTATTGGAGAACTGAAATGGAAAGTAGTGGCATCAATCATTTTAAGGACCTCACCTTTCAATGGGATGTGCAGTGTTTTCTCAGCGCAAAGTGATACTGAGATATTGTGCATCTTTAAGACACCTCAAAAGGATGCTATAGAGCACTGCATAACAGAATAACTAGACACAAGAACAGTTTTTTCCCGAACACCATCACTCTGCTCAACACTGTCCAAGTATTCACTAAGTCTGCACTACTATTAATCTTCTCATCGTTCCCATCACCCATCTCCTTCCACTAATGACTGTATGGCTGTAACTTTGTTGCTTGTATCCTTACGATTTATATTGATGTTGTTTCCTGATTGCTTATTTGTACCCTATGACTATCATTAAGTGTTGTACCTTAGAATTCTTGATGAACGTATCTTTTCTTATATGTACACTGAGAGCATATGCACCAAGACAAATTCCTTGTCACACTTGGCCAATAAAGAATTCTATTCTATTCTATTCTATTCTATTCTATTCTATTCTATTCTATTCTATTCTATTCTATTCTCTACCTTCCTGTATGATAGCAAACTCTTTATATTTTCCCCTCTGCTACATAGTCACTCTGTTACCGATGATTCTAGAAAAGTTATTTTACAGCATTTAAAATAATGTGAAAATGCTGAAAAACATAAATACAACAAGTATTTAGCAACGTAATAAGTAGAGCCAAAGTAGACTTCTAAATTTTTGCTAGCAAAACCAGAATAAATAAAACAACACGAGAGAAATCGGTCAAAGTTATTCTACAGCAAGTCAGAACATTCTGTAGTTATTCTACAGCAAGTCAAAATTTTGACACATAATTTGAATTGTCTGGATGAAGATTTTTTTTTAAAAAAAATTAACATGGTTTTTAAAAAAGGGTGAATGATCTTCATTCAGAAGGCCATGGTGATGACCGCTTTTTTCCTTTAAGGCTCCAGGCAACCAGATCCTAATCCAGTGCATGAAATGCAACATTCACAATTAATTTTCGAAATACAAGTTTTAAGGAAACCTTTGAATCATAATTTCTGCAGATACTCAGAATTATAGCATCCACAATAAATGACTGACCATTGCTAGTCTCCAGGAAGGAAATCTCCCTGGCTCTCCTGCCAAACTGCTCATATCATTAAGAATTTTATCCTAAATTTCTACTGGAACTTTCCCCTCTTATACTTTATGTACAATAAAATAGATTAACAGAGTTGGAAGGGACCTTGGAGGTCTTTTAGTCCAACCCCCTGCTTAGGCAGGAAATAAATCTCCTGGCCAAACAACTATCCTTTGTTTGATAAATCTTATAATGCTTTCCTGCACTACATTTTCTCCAAACAAATTATCAGCCCACCAAGATCGACCAAATCAGGAAGCAGATAACTGCAAGCACTACCCATTGTACAGGAGGGGCTAGGACAGCTTGGCAGGGACACTCTTTGCCCAGCAACAAACATGGCAAGATGAAATAGTCGGTGACATGTGCTCTCCTTCTTGGCCGCCAGAACTTTCTGAGCACCCAATGCAAAGTTTTGAACACTACCTCTGGCCTTGGCAACTTGTTATGGCAGAGTCGTGCTTATTCTGTAAAAGAAGGGGAGTATTTTAAATGGCTATTTTGAAGCCGTTGTTCTTCATTAACAGAAGAGGTGAAGCCTCACTCTCCCTGGTGGTCATTCATCCAAGCCCTGTTGTTGCTATACTCTAATCTGATGTGAAAGATGTGGTTATTTGTTCACCCAGCTCTTATTTATTTATTTATTTATTTATTTACATTTATATCCCGCCCTTCTCAGAAGACTCAGGGCGGCTTACAGTGTATAAGGCAATAGTCTCATTCTATTTGTATATTTACAAAGTCAACTTATTGCCCCCCCAACAATCTGGGTCCTCATTTTACCTACCTTGTAAAGGATGGAAGGCTGAGTCAACCTTGGGCCGGGCTTGAACCTGCAGTAATTGCAGGCTGCTGTGTTCTAATACAGGGGAATCTATGAATCTAGGTTTTGGAGCAATTTGGGCACTTGCTTACTATGTGCCTTCAATTCCACAGCTGACTCAGAAGTTGGAAATAGTAAGTCTTGGCTGTTGGTTCTGCACCTGCACAGGAGAAATATGAATCAAAGTCTTTTCCACTGCTGAACATTTTTGTTTGCATGAGCTTTCCAGTGCCGACATCCAAAGAGGCAACAGTAGGGTATAAGAGAGGAAGAATGAGTGAAGAAAGGCTGTAAAACCTCCCCTTCTATAAAACCTTCCTCCATGCCTCAGTTTTCTAATCACACATCAATTAACATGCAATGTTGGAACAGTTCTTCCCAATTCCCTGGTGTGACTTCACTTACTAACTTCATCTCTCATTTCATCAAGTCCTTCTCAAAACTGGTCAATCATTCTAGACCGCCTCTCTGGCAGATAAGTGATAATCCAATACGTTCTCACAACCTCTGTGTTCAGCTTATTGATCTCTCAGTTGGGCTTTGTCTCCTAGCTGAATCATCAAATACATACAGCTCTAAATCTCGGCATAAAGTTCTGATAATTATTCATCATGGATCACGGCTTTCATTGAGAAGCACAGACCATTAGGCTCTCTTCCTTTGGCAGACCCGGAACAAAAGAGCCGGAACAACCTGGAGAGATCCATAGGAAATTCTACTAGCTGACCTAAACAATTCACACCGAGTTGTAAAAAAATAAATAAATCAGAAATTGATCCCGGGCTTCCAAATTTTTCTTTCAAAGGTCCATGGGAGTGAAGAAGTTCTGATTGGGCTGTTGGTTATCGAACCTTGTCCCTGTTGCTCTATATCATGACATTGTGCAGGACTGTTATTTTTACAGCCACGCAGTTTATTGTAACAATACATCAGAAAGTTGTGCTGTAGACAGCAGAATGTCCTGAGGATCTGACGCCATCTCTACAACCAAAAGTAAAGTTCAGTGCCTTTCAGAATAGAGAGTAATGAGGCTCTCAAAACTGAGGTCAGCCTGGAGAGGAGGTCACCACAAGGACTAGTGAAACCCTAGTTTCTTGCTGTGAGAGATAATAACAGAAACTTGAAAACCTGTCAGACTTTCCTCTGACTCCTTTAATGCCCTCAAGACAGGTTTATTTTCAGTCTCCTTCTCATGTTCTCTCCTTTCTCAGACCTGAAACCTACTTTACAATCTGCTAATAGTCCTTGAATACTCTTGCCAATGTTTCTGTTTTCCTCCACACAAACATACCTCTTCCATTTTTCCTCCCCCCCACCCCTAAGAAATTATTTTCCATATTTTTGTTCATCCAACATTGCTGTCTTCTAAGCCTGCTTCAGTTTGTCCATCATTTTCTTGAGGGGGAACTCAAGACTCCAGATAGAAATCCAGATAAGAATCAATGTGGAGTCAGAAGATACTGTAGGGCTGGGATGGAAAGAGCCTGATTCAAGTTAACCACCTATCAAAACTCGGACCAGCCATATTCTTCTTGGAATGTTCTTTTTATTTGAGAGTTAAATTAATCAGGAAAATAGTTTGCTTGCCATCTTGATCTTCTGGTGGAGAGGTATATTATAAACATAACAAATAATGAAAGAATAATAAACTGAAATGACTTCTTATTGTTTGAAAAATGTGATTTTGTTAATACAGATAAACATTTTATTAATCTTGTTTTTTTAATGGCATTACACTGTTGATTCAGCTGGTGATTAACTGTATCCCAGTCAGCTTTTACATAGCTTATAGTTGTGTACAGTAACAGTGTGGTGAATTAAGAACCTCACAGCCAGAAAATAGGATCAGCCCGATTCTTGCTGTGAAATAACCAAGCCATAAGAAGATGCTTAACTCTCAGCAAACATTGATACTATAATATTAATGTAACACATTTAATATATTATATATTAAAACAAACAAATTCAGAATTTCTTATGTAGGAATTGCTTTTCTACTTGCAACAGTACCACTTTAGATCGAGTCTGGGGTGCTAATCATAGGATAAATAAGGCAAGTTGGTTAAGAAATCAATCTTATTAAAGTAAAATTTCTCTGCACAGTATGTAGGGAAAAAAAGCCAGTGTATAGAAATCTCTTTAGTTAAAGGAAAGAAAAAAATGTATATTGTTTTGGATCAGAGGCAGTAAGTAATAAGAGCAAACAAAATGAATTCTGAACACTTTCATAAATATATAGACCTTAAATCCTTAAATAAACTTAAATGCAGAGTACACCTTAAATAAACTTGGAAGCACTAGCTAAACTTTAAAGGCAAAAGAATTCAATCTTAAAATGCCTACGATTTACACGTATAAAATGTATTTTAATTTTTAAAACTGTTTTCACAAGGATTTGTGCTAAGCTAAGACTTTTTAAAATTTTTAATGTTTAAACAACACATCTAGTATTTATGTTTTTAAAAGTGCTCTAAAACCCTTTGGATTTTTAGGCATGATGTTGTAAACAACATCTGATTGACTTTGAATCGTTTTGGGAAAAACTAAGCAAGACCGAACTACATTAACACCATTAGGAAACACTAGGCTGTGAATTAGAATGGCAGCTTGAGAAAACATGCCAATAACTACTCGGCATGGTGATGTCCACAAAATTTCAAAAAGCTGACCTCAGTTTATCCTATGCTAGTTAAAATTATGTGATAGTGCCAGAAAGGAGATCTCCCCACGTTATCTCCTAGTCTTGATCTATTTAACATTTGCTACCTAGAGATTAGAAGCAATTCCTCTAAAGCAATGTTCTTTGGGAATATATTGATCCCCTAACAGGATGAATGAATTTAATAATAATAATAATAATAATAATAATAATAATAATAATAATAATAATAATAATAATAATAATAATAATAATAATAATAATAATATTTTAATTTGTATACCGCCCTTCTCCCGAAGGACTCAGGATTTGTCTGACGCCATAAATAAAACTTATTTCATTGGGTTAAGGTTAGGGCAGAAATTAAACATGCTGCATACTTCTAATAATGAATCTATATATTGCCAAGGGTTCTTTAACTTTACAGTCCTATAGCTGCATGCTGTACTGTAGAAACACTGTCTACTTGGTTTTCTGCTTGAATTGGAAAAGTAACAGCAGAGCCCAAGGAGAATTGTAATTTTGTTGTTAGTTGCGAAGTCGTGTCCAACCCATCGCGACCCCATGGACAACGTTCCTCCAGGCCTTCCTGTCCTGTACCATCCTCTGGAGTCCATTTAACCTCACACCTACTGGTTCAGTGACTCCATCCAGCAACCGCGTTCTCTGTCGTCCCCTTCTTCTTTTGCCCTCCGTATTAGGCTCTTTTCCAGTTATTCCTTTCTTCTCATTAGGTGGCCAAAGTATTTCAGTTTCATCTTCAGGATCTGGCCTTCTAAAGAGCAGTCAGGGTTGATCTCTAGGACTGACCGGTTAGATCACCTTGCAATCCAAGGGACTTGCACAAGTCTTCTCCAGCAGTTCAAAGGCCTCAATTCTTTGGCGCTCAGCCTTTCTTATAGAATTGTAATAGGGGGAGTGTTTTTTTAAAAAAACGTGACTCTTTTGGGTTGCTCAGGACCATAGACATACACACATGCAGCTTGTGGAATACCTGCCCTAATGCATACTCTTGATGTCAGAAAGTGTTTTCGTTTGGAAGCTGGCTTGCTGTACTTCAATTTATGTACTTGTATCAAATGCTTATAGCCAGACCTTACCTAAAATAGATTGCTTTCAATGTGACAAAGTTACATAAGAAGAGAAACCCCTTGCACTTAAAGAAAAATGCAATTATTTTCTATTCTGAATCTCCAGACTGCTGTTTTAGAAAATCGTATCTGATTATTTGCTCAGCAGAAGATTATTGCGTTGATTTAGCTATGATTTTACTTAACAAAGCTTCCACTGAATTTCCCACTGTGTAGTCCAAAAAAGGTAGAGAGATATAAATGATACATTCAAACTGTGTTTTTGGTGAACAGGGCCATCGATGCACCCCTCAGAGCTAATAGCGGAGATGAGAAACAGTGGGTTTGCGCTGAAACAAAATGTACTGGGGAGAAACTTGACCGCAAATGATCCATCCCAGGTAATGATCTTTTTATCAGTAAGCTGAAAATGTGTGTAAATCTAAATGTGATTGGTTGTGAATTGTTGCTTAATGTTTTTGTAATATGCATAACCATAGGAACGGCAGATAGGTAGAGAAAGCTCTGGGTCTCTTAAAATACCGTCTGTTTTCCCACTTTTTTTGTTAGCTGGAATGATAGTCTAGAATTTGCCCAATCCATAGTTTAATAAATGAAAAGCCTCCCGCAGGTTAGTAGAGATTTATTATCTACCAGAGGAAATGGCTTTGACTTTTCTTTCCTTGCTTATGATGGCAGCTGCTTTATCTAACTCTATCCCTGGGTGAAAAATAATGACAGTGCTGACCAGGGGATGCCATACTTTGGAGGTGCAATTCTGAATACGGCCCTGTGTGTTGCTGGAGATTGTATCATTTCTCTCTGCGTGGCTACCAGAAGGGAAGCTCGACAAATGTAGGGTAAACCCTTGCTTATCAGAGATGGGGATATGTCACCAGAGCTAGAGTTATTGCTGCTATTTCTTTTGTTGCCGTCCTGCTTCTTGGATTTTACCTCACCACAGCATAGTTAAACCACCTTCAGACAACGGACAGAAGAACATGATGCTGTGCTTACCGGTCAGAGACCTTTCTCCTCAGAAGGAGCATCTTAAGAGCAAGATACACATTTGTAATAAAGGAGAATATTTGTAGCTCAGGGTTGGAATGAGGTGCTCCCTGAGCTTGGTTGTTTTCTTGCAGACACTTCATTACCCCAAATAGGTAACGTCATCAGTGCTAGTAAGGAGTGCCGCCAAATCAAAAAAAAAAAAAAACTAGCCAGGGAATTTCTAGAAGCCTGACACTTTGACAAATTAGCCATCAATAGACACATAGACATTTTTTTTTATTGAAAAAGTTTTAAAAAACAAAAACATTTTTCCCCCTTTTTCCCCCCTCCCTCCCAGAAACCCCCCCTCCCTTCCCCCCCCCCGGCTTCCCAGGTCAATCACAAGGTATTGTTATACATAAACCAAACATAGAGTAAAATTTTCCCTTCTAATCCAATTAACCTCATCCAACCCCCTCCCCATTACATAAAATAATACTTCCTAATTATTCAAAGGCAATCTGATATTTCTTAATCTGATATCTGTTTTGTAGATAATCAATCCATTTTTTCCATTCAATTAAATATCTTTCCTGTGTATTGTCTTTTAAAAAAGCTGAGATTTTAGCCATCTCAGCCAAATTAATGACTTTCAATATCCATTCGACACATAGACATTAACAGTATCTATAGACTATGCAAAAGAGACAGTCAACCAGCCGAAAAGGGTACAAAAAGATCCAAGCGCTTCTCCACCCAGCAATCGGCACCCAGAGCAGCATAGATTAACTCCAATGTTAACATCAGACCAACATCAAGTAAGCAACACCCCAATCAAGAAACTGCCAAAGAAGCCAACAGTAAACAGCCCAACCAAAGAAACTCTGAGGGGGGGGAGGGAGGAAGCATCTGATGGGTCCTAGGCTCTCTTTAAACTGCAGTTCATATGAGGACAAAATATAGGTAGCCCTAGACTTACAACACACAGGGCAAGCCACTAGAATACAAACTGACAGCAAACGGTGCTCCGTACTAGCACTGATGATGTTACCTAGGTTGGGAAATGAAACGACGACAAGAAAACAAGCTCAGAGAGGACCAGGGACCCCTCATACAAGGTTCTAGATGCTTTGTGTCCTTAAGGTTCAGCTTCTTCTTGTTGTTGTTGTGTCTCTTACGAGCTCCGTAGCACAAGATCTTTGTAAATGGGACCGTCAGGCAATACTATTTGAACATGGTTTTTCTAATGTCCTCCAAATTGGCTATTCAGGCTGGAAATTGTGTGTGTGTGGGGGGGGAAGCATCTGATGGGTCCTAGGCTCTCTTTAAACTGCAGTTCATATGAGGACAAAATATAGGTAGCCCTAGACTTACAACAGTTTGTATAGTCACTGCTCAAAGTTATAATGACACCGAAAGAAGTGATTTGTGAACATTTTTCACACTTAGGACAGTTGCAGCATCCCCATGGTCATGTGATCAAAATTCAGATACTTGGCCACTGACTTATATTTATGACAGTTGCCGTGTCCCAGAATCACGTGATGACCTTTTGCAACCTTCTGACAAGCAAAGTCACCGGATGGGCCAGATTCACTGAACGATCGGGTTACTAACTTAACAATGATTTGCTTAACAACTGTGGCAAGGGAAGTCATAAAATGAGGCAAAACTCACTTAACAATTGTCTTGCTTAGTAACAGCAATTTTGGGCTCAATTGTGGTTGTAAGTTGAGGACTACCTGTAATGTTAGGATGGTTGCAGATTAACGCACTTAAACTGCTCCAGTTGGGTAAAAGAGGGCTTAAAAGAAGTGGGGGGAGATGTGGCTGAAAGGAACTAATCCCCTTAACTAAGCCAGCCTTAGTCATAGGTTGACCCTATTCCTGTGTATTACCTTGGTGCTCTCTTCTTTATCGCAGCATTATATGTTCTGCCTCTCAAAACAATATTTATTCAACTATTTTTAAAAATATATTATTTATATTCTTTAATCTCCATACTGTCCCTTCCATCCATGTTCTATAGCTAAATTTGAGCCACGGTGGCGCAGTGGTTAGAGTGCAGTACTGCAGGCTACTTCTGCTGACTGCCGGCCGCCTGCAATTTGGCAGTTCAAACTGCAGGCTCAAGGTTGACTCAGCCTTCCATCCTTCCGAGATGGGTAAAATGAGGACCCAGATTGTTGGAGGCCACATGCTGATTCTCTAAATTGCTTAGAGAAGGCTGTAAAGAACTGTGAAGCCGTATATAAGTCAAAATGCTATTGCTATCTCCCAATCTCTCTCTTTTTTAGGAATACGTTGCAAGCGAGGCAGAAGATGACCCAGAAGTAGAATTTCTGAAATCCTTGACAACGAAGCAAAAACAAAAACTTTTGAGGTAATCCTATCGTGAGGATGTAGAGGCTACTAACAAAAGTTATTTCAAAGTAAAAAGCTCGGCTTTTATCTATTATAGAATAATAGTGCCGAATATTTAATTGTGGCTTATCTTTCCCCATGATTTTAAGTCCATTATCATTCATTGCTTGTTTGAGTGGGATTTGCTGAGAGCCGGGGTTATTGGGGTTCTGAAATCCCTTCCTCTTGCTTTACTGTGTGAGCAGCACATCCTTGAATCTTTATATACTTATCATTTGCAGAATGTGATTGCGTGATCCTTAAACTGTTCCCGTTATAATACTATTTTATATGCTAATTTGTTATGAGGAGAAAACACATAAATTACATTAAGTAATTCTATACTACAGCTGAAAGATAATGGATTATTTTTAACAAAAAAATTACATTTGGAAATATCTCATTTGCTCTTAACTGGATCCAACATTAGCCCACTCTTATTTTACCATAGTTGGTAAAATTGGTTTTTAGGAAAATAGAGCTTGTATATAATTGATTCATTTGTTTTATATTTTGTTTGTACTACTCTGATTAAATATCTAGGTACCTAGTGAATTGGGACAGATAAATGAAGGATTTAAATGATAAATGAATATATGCACTCCAATGTAAATGTGATGTCTAGGACAGAATGCATGTATCCCTTGGATTATCTCCATCTCCTTCGCAGGGAGAGGGAAGTGAGGCACCTTAAGCAGTGCTTTCTCCACCAGTGTATTAGCAATAGCATTTAGATTTATATATCACTTTACAGCCCTCTCTAAGCGGTTTAAAGACTCAGCATATTGCCCCCAACAATCTGGGTCCTTATTTTACCCATCTCGGAAGGATGGAAGGGTAAGTCAACCTTGAGCCTGGTGAGATTCAAACTGCCAAATTGCAGTCTGCTGGCAGTCAGCATAAGTAGCCTGCACTACTGCACTCTAACCACTGTGCCACTGTGGCCCATTTAATGGTTGTTTATCTCCTACATGTCCAGAAGTAGCTGCTGGATCTGGCTGGGAACTTTGCAGGTAGAGTGCCTCATGTTGACGATCATGTTCCAGTTCACCCATTGCCCTGTTATTAAGTGAGACATTTGTTAAGTGAGTTTGCCCCCATTTTCTTGCCACAGTTGTTAAGTGAAGCACTGCGGTTGATAAGTTACTAACAGGGTTGTTAAGTAAAATGTGGCTTCCCCGTTGACTTTGCTTGTCAGAAGGTCACAAAAAGTGACTACCTGATCCTGGGACACCGCAACCATTATAAATATGAACCAGTTGCCAAGCATCTGAATTTTGATCATGTGATCATGGGGATGCTGCAAAGGTTACTATGAAAAACAGTCACAGTTCACATTTTTCAATGCCGTTGTAACTTTGAACGGTCATTAAACGAACTGTTGTAAGTTGAGGACTACCTGTAGTGCTCTGCTTTTATAGCAATCATGCTATAAAATCATGACTTTTTGAAAATTCTAGGACAGGAGTGGAGCCATAATTGTTGGACACTAGTGTCAAGTTTGCTCTAAACCTTTTTTTTTTTTAAAAAGATGATTTATTTTATTTATTTATTTATTTGATTTTTTATACCGCCCTTCTCCCGAAGGACTCAGGGCGGTGTACAGGCAGAATAAAACGAACAATACAAAATACAATTAAAATGCAATTTAAAAAACTTATTTAAATTAGCCTGAAAATTTAAAAATTTACCATACACTAAAAAAACCCATTTAAAATTAATAAAATTTGACATTTAAAATTCAATTTAAGCCAGCCCCGCGCGGATAAAAAGATGTGTCTTCAGTTCGTGGCGGAAAGTGAACAGATTTATTAGATCAGGATATACAATATCAAGGATGGCTTTAAAAGAGGCAAGAGGCAAGTTTGGGGATGGATTCTTTTTTTAAAAAAAATAAGCTTATCATAATCTAAAATTACAATGTAGGGTCTACTTGCCCTGTTATGCCACTCTGTTTTATTGGTTGATTTTTCTGTGTTCAAAATCAAAGAAAACTAGATCGCCTGGAGAAGAAGAAGACAAAAAAGAAGAAGAAAGACAAAAAGAAGAAAAAGCAGCAGAAGCGAAAAAGCAAAAGTAAACACAGAAAACGTAAGAGCTGCAGACCCTCTTCCACATCCTCCAGCGAGTCTTCAGCAAGCAGCAGCGACAGTGAGAGCAGCAGCAAAGACAAAGCCCCTGGCAGAAAAATAGCTTCTCAGAAGAAGAAAAGGAGAAGCCGGTTTTCCGAGAGCGACAGCAGTGATTCTGATGATGATGAGAAGGGGAAGGAAAAACTTTACAAAGATCCCTCCGGCAGCCATGATAACAAGGACAAAGATAGAGAGAAGTCTCGGCTTTTAAAGGAAGATCATTCTTGGGAGAACAACAAATGGGGCTCCAGGGAGAGCAAAAGAAATCCCGCAGGCAGAAAGGAAAACTCAGAGGGGAGAAAAGAATCGGAACGACCCGGACATGCAAGCAGGAGCCACAGCAAGGGGGAGAGGAGCAGGCAAAGCTCTGATTCAAGGCAGCGGGCGGAACGAGACAAGAGTAAGGAAGTAAAAAGCCACAGTTCAGAGGTAAGCAGAGAGCAAAGGAAGCGTAAAGAGAGACACCCTGATGAATACAGCAAGAAGGAGCACCGAGAAAGAAGCAAAGAGAGGAGAAAATAGAGGAAATGGGTGACGCGTGCATTTTTTTCCCCTTTCTTCCCCCGCCCCCAACATCTCTTGGGAAGGGCTCCAGTTGTGCTCTTCTACGTCTCAGTAAATCTCAGCTTCACACTTCAAACATTCTTATATACTTAGTTTGTATCTATCATGTAAGAAGTAAATAAATACAAACCAGTTTTTCCGTTGGAGTTATTTAATTTGGAGGTGGAGGGGAGTGGGAAGAAAAGTTATTTGGGTACATCTAGCTTTCTTTTGCCGTTGATATTAGTGTGCAGTACTGGAGTTTCAACAATAGCATGTTTCTTTCTTTAGATAATATATCTAGACAAGCCTTTCAAGAAACAAAAGAAGCTGTTCCAGAGACATGGAATTATTTTGTTGGCATTTAATGTGATTTGGAATAAAATTCCTGTTAAGAGGCGTAAAAACTGGATTATTTTGATCTGAACTTTTAGTTTCCTTTTTGAGGATGGTTTCCTAAGTTAAAGCAACAGAGGAGCGTTGTTCAACATAGGCCAATGTGTTTTGTTCTTGTGCAAGTGTATTTTCATCACAACCATTTAAATGTGTGAACTCCCATTGGTATCACAGGGTCAGTTATTTTGCAGCACTTGAGAAAAATATATTTTGTGTTAAGAATTTCTAAGTGTTTTGTGCTACAGAAAGATAACGTCCATTCCAGCCCTGTCTTATTAAACTGCAGATCATTATTGTTAAGATTTGAAAGATGTGGTAGACCTCATTAGTGGGACACCAAGCAATTTTGCAGTCCTGCTATAGTTTAAATCTTCTTCATTAATGCTTGTTTTTCTGTACTGTTTTTGCATCACCATGCTGAGATTTTTGCATAAAAACGAAATGTGACTCACTTTGCAAAGCTGAGCTTTGATGTATGTTACATCTTTGCCTTTTATCATAAGTTTTATAATAAAACTTACACAATTAAACTCTGTGGCCTTTGAATGCAAAGTAATAAAGTGGTGGCATTTTCACAGAATGAAAATACATTCTATGGCCTTATTATCAATAAAAATAATATGTAAAGTAGATAGTGCTGTTTTCCCCTCTTACTTGAAAATTAAAATATTTGACTTCCCTGTAAACATTGGGGCTATTGGTGAAATTGGACAGTTCTTATTTCTTGTATATAATGTTTCTGAATGATAAAATACATATCTAGTCTATCCCAGTAAGGATTTGTGACTTTAGTTTAAAATAATAATAGTAGAAGTTAATGTCAAGAGAGGATCTTTCAATGAAACTCACTACTCTATCATCACTACTGTTTGTTACTGCATTGACTCCTTCGTCAACAATACTGAAGAAGTCAGGCCATGGCTATCAAACATCAAAAACATCTTCCAGACTGTTGCACCTTCTTTACATAAACAATCTGAAACTCTTTGGACAAACACCATCTGAAAAAGAATCACTTCTCAATCCCTGTCATCTATACAGCCAATATATTCCAAAGGAGTTTGGATTGGAAAATGTGCCACCTTCACCATCTACGGGGGGGTTGGGGGGGAATAGTGAAAACTGAAGAAATCAAGATGCCCTATGGAAATAACATCAAGAGTTTGGACAAAGAAGATCATTACAAATACCTGGGCATTGTTCAAGCTGACAACATCAAGCACACTGAAGTCAAGAAGAAGCTTGATCTTAGTCCAAATTCAGTGGCAGAAATACTATCAAGGTAATTAACATCAAGGTAACTCCAGTCATTAGATACACAGCTGGAATAGTGGATTGGACGCTAAAAGCCCTGAATAGGAAGACCAGAAAAATAATGACAGTGAACCATGCCCTTCATCTACACAGCAATGTTGACAGACACTATATAAAAAGGAAAATAGATGGATGTGGAATGTTGCACAAATACACCAGACTGTTGAAGAAGTTAAAAGGGTATTGGAAGAATATCTGAAGGACAGTGAAAAAAATGCACTAAAGTTAGTAAACCGTGGAGGCTTACTGACTATAGAAGAGATCAACCTGGCCTACAAAAAACACCAAATAAAAAATAGAAGAGAAATAGAATAGAATAGACTTACATGGCTAGTACCAAAAAAAACCCACCCCAAAACTAGCAGGCAAAACAGAAAACAATAAGACTCATGGCTAAGAGCTGGAAAGTTGAAGAAAGAGAAAGAGGAGCTTTCTTCAAGACCAAACCTTATCAGCATATAAAACCAGAATTGTGAAATGAACGACAGATAGCAAATGCTGCCTCTGCAAAGAAGCTGAAGAAAGAATAGGAAGAATAAGAATAAAAATAATTTAATTTCTATACCGCCCTTCTCCCGAAGGACTCAGGAAACAGTGGATCACTTAGCTGGTGCAAGAAGATTGCACAGACTGACAACAAACAGCATGACGAAGTATCAACAATTTGAATATCTGCAAGAAATTCCATTTGCCTACAGGCAAGACCTGATGGGCTACAAACTAGACAAAATAATGAATGAATGAAGAAGCTAAAGTGCTCTGGGACTTTAGAATTCAAATAGATTGGCATCTACCATTTAACATTCCATGCTTAACAGTTGTCGATAAGAAAAATGTTTATTATTTATTTAGCATACGGCAATAAGAAAGACAAAAAAAAGTCTGGAAAGTGGACATTGCAGTACTTGGAGATAGCAGAAGAGAAGAGAAAAAACTGGAGAAAATCGCAAAATGCAGAAACCTTCAAATAGAAGTAGAACGACTGTGGCAAAAGAAAGCAAAGGTAGTACCAATAATAATAATAGGTGCCTTGGGTACAATCCCAAAACATCTGGAGCACCACTTGAACACCATCGGCATTGACAAAATCGCCATCAGTCAATTGCAAAAGGCAGCTGTATTTGGAAGAGCTTTCACCTGTCACGATACCTTTAATATTTTTAAACAACACCCTCCTATCCCAGATCCTTGGGAAGGACTAAATAGGTGGATAAAAATGCCAAATCCAGTCTAAACGTCTATTGACTTTGCAACCAACCATAATAGGAAAAAC
The DNA here is from genome assembly GCF_028640845.1 of Ahaetulla prasina. Classification (NCBI taxonomy): domain Eukaryota; kingdom Metazoa; phylum Chordata; class Lepidosauria; order Squamata; family Colubridae; genus Ahaetulla; species Ahaetulla prasina. The sequence goes on from NC_080539.1 coordinate 215,375,842, forward strand.
ATTTCTCACAGTTATAAAATATTCATCAAGAACATATTGGTTGTTTTTGTGTAGACTTTACCATCAGTACAGTCCACACTGTACTGCTTAGATACAGTGTGTGGGTTTTAAGTTTATGGGGGCGGGGGGGGGAAGCAGCTCCAGCATTTGTGGCTACAACCTGCATCTCTCTTTACTGACCTAGACAATATAAAGAGATGCTGCAAGATGCAACAGTCAGCTCTTACGTACCCGAATACTTATTTTCCACAATACTGCAGTATTTGTTTCTAAGATGAAACAAGGATAAGAATTTAACAGGAAACATCCGTGGCTTATTTTTGTGGCTTGTGTATTTGAGAACACAGGAGAGAGGACAAGAAATCATTGTTCAGCAAAACCTGGGTTTCCGCCCCGGAAAATTTATGACCCCACTTTGAAAAGGCCTTTGGAATAATAGATGAGTAGTACCAGACTTTTCTTTTTCTTTGCAAAGAGCAATCTCCTTTTTTCCCCCTCATGTATATATATATATTTGTGGTAGGTAGAAAAGGGATATTTGGTTCAGCCTTTTCTGCACTGGCAACATGCCATCCAGTTGCTGCTGTTACATTTCTCTCTCACACAAGAGAATTAAGTGTACCGGTCCCTCTATTCTTAGCAAGCATTTCACTTGTGTTCTGCTCTTGGTTACTGTTAGGTGAGTTTAGAGAGACGTGGGTGAGCATGTGCCTATAATTTTGTGCTCCTGTTGTTTTTTTATTATTCACATTTATATCCCGCCCTTCTCCGAAGACTCATGGCGGCTTACATTGTGTAAGGCAATAGTCTCATCCTATTTGTATATTTATATACAAAGTCAACTTATTGCCCCCCCAACAATCTGGGTCCTCATTTTACCTACCTTATAAAGGATGGAAGGCTGAGTCAACCTTGGGCCTGGTGGGACTTGAGCCTGCAGTAATTGCAAGCAGCTGTGTTTAATAACAGGCTTCTTACAGCCTGAGCCACACCGCGGCCCAGGCTACACCCTGTTGATTGGAAAGCCTTGACTCTGCCATCCAGTGTTCTCCTTCGCTCACTAAACCGGGTACTTCTCTCAAACAGAAACTAGACCAAAAATAATGCCCAGTGTACAGGTAACTTTTGCTTTCTAGGACTGAGGACCTTCTGCTAAACAAGGAACTGCTGACATTCTTGTTTTTGCCACATTTTTTTTGCAAGATTCAGTCCCGTACTAAGCAACAAACATTCACATCCCCAAGGAGATTTTTTTTTTTTTTTACAAAGTGGACACCTTGAAAGATAGTAAGATATTTTAAGCATATTTTGTAAGGTCGCTCTTAATATTGAGAAACTTTGGAAGAATACATAAAAGAGATTTAAGTGTGCAAAGACTTTATTTTAAAAGATAAAAGATTGCGGCACTAGAAAAAGGGTGATTTAGAGTAGTACTGTAACAGAACTTACCTTGTGAAAGAGGTGAGCTGGTCGTAATGGAGATACAAGTCACTGAAGTGTGTTGTTTGTTGGCAAATCTAACATTGTAATGTTAAAAAGAAAATCAGCTGTAGACAATTGTTGAAAAAAGAAGGAAAAAGAAGAGGGACACAAAAGTGGTAAATTGCTTCTAGCTATGTTAACTTGACAATATCAAATTAAACCCTGTAGGAGGTGCTGTTGGTTTACAAATGTGCACAAGCATCTGGGATTAGAATTTGCTTAAACAGTGCAAACATAGCCCTCTGGTTCCTAGCCACAAGATGAAAGTGGTGCATGGTGCATTTTTTTAGCAGATCTCTACCCACAGAACGCTCGCTCATGGGAAAACAGAACAACTGCAGTAATAACTTTCTGTGCCTAACTTTAAAAAAAAAAGTCCATGATAGCATCTCCTAAATATACAAATCTGAGACCAAAGAATGTTCCACAAACTGGTCTTTTTTTTTTCTGCAGAGAAAAATGGCTAGATGGTTCTTGCTTCAGTCTAAGGCTTGGGATTATGTGTTGTTGGGATTATGTATCGAGATCCAGATATGTTCAACCCACCCATCCCCAAAGATACAATTCCTAGACATGTTTTGTTTTCTTTATTTCAAGCATGATTGTCTTCGTTGACCCAATTTTCTGAATTAGGAGAAACATTGCACTCTGTACATACAGGTTAGATTCACAAGGCTAACACTGAAGTCTTCTAAAGCTGGCTGAGGGACTCTGGGAGTTGAAGTTCACAAGTCTTAAAGGGACCAAGATTGGAGAGCCCTGTTCTAAAGCAACTTCCCCCAGTTCCCAATTTGAGGCCTAGTTGAAGATGTTTGGGAACTCCAGCATCTCCCTAACCTGGAGGTACTCAGAACAGAAATGCTACTGCACATCTAAAAGGCACAAGGTTGGAAAATTTCCCCAGGATATATTTGCCAAACCTTCTGACTGAACATACTACGTGTACTTCTAGAAAGCATTTTGGGCTTCTAGTGAAACTAGGGTCTTGTGCATCTTGATAGGTTGATACCATTTGGTTACTCTGGAACAAGGTTCTTGAGATACTGTGCCTTGTTAGGGACCAGAAATGAGATAACTTGAATGTACTTTGGTTGGGGGGGGGGCGAGGGCATTTAAAGTTTTAGTCCCCAAACTTTAGTCAAAGCATCTTGACTCTTTGAATCCTGCATAACTGCTTAAACCAGCTTCATGCCATTTATTTATTAAACTTCTATGCTGCCTGTCTTGTCATGGGCAACTCAAGGCAGTTTCCAAGCCATGACTGCTGGTAATTGCATTTTAGGCCGTCATGGTTATTTCTTGGCTGGCCATGCCAGGAACTTGAAGAAGTATTTGCAGTGCAAATCAGGGAGCTCACATTTAGACACCTGCTGTTTTTCTTTTACCTATAAAACATTCAAAGTAATTATCACTCTCTTGGAGGGTGACCTTGACCACTGTGCTTCAGCCAACAATCCCTGTTCTCACACTTAATGGAAAGGCAGGGAAATAATTCCTGGCTCTTCTGTGCTGTGTGTGTGTGTTATTTGCTGAAGGATGAGAGGGTGTTTTGTTTTTCCTTCTGCATCTTTCCAAACCAGATTCCACAGTCAGCCAAACCGGAGTCTCAAGAACACCTCTTTGTTCCCAGGTATTTCAAGAGGAGGCTGCCTTTTGCAGACTAGATATTAACCGATTTTAGAGCGGGTGCTGGAGGCAGAAAGGGTGCCTACCGTTTAATTCTCCATAGAGCCTGGCAATGGAGGAGGGATTCAGCCGACAGCGCCAGAATTTAGATGGTAAAGGAGAATAAATTATTACTAATTGAAAGGTGAATAAACAGGTGACTTTTCAGCTCAGGCTCCCTCTTGGATCGTTGCAATAAATATCCCCGAAGGAAACTCTCTATTTATGTTGTCATTGATTAATGCTCGCTACCTCATTTGATTTCGATTTAGAACGATTTGATTCTAATTTAATTAGCATGTAATTTGGATGTACATAATTACTGTAATTATGACATTCAGGTAAGGCAGCTTTAGGCTGAAAGGCAAATTTATTTTTTTTTATTTTTTAAAAAAAAATAATATATCTTTCGTCCCGCTCTCCCCGCAGCAAAAACCCTATTTTGTAAGTAGGTAGGACGGACGGACAAGGACTTTGCAGCCCTGCTCTCCAAAGTATGTAATTAACACATCTCGGAAACAGGCAGCTCCGGGATGATGGGCTTTAAAGCGCGGCGAGCGGAGCCCGAATTCGCTCGAGGTGCGCCCGCCGGTGGAGGCGGAGTCTCTGTTGGGTGTGGATTGGAACTGCTCCGGGTTGCTTTCACAGATGGCCGCCCCGCAAGGCGCAGCTCCCGCCGCTCTTCCCCTCGTGGGAACGCGTGTGTGTGAGTGCGTGTGCGTGCTAAGTTCTACGGGTAATGCTGGCTGGGTTTAGGAGAGGGGCTCCCCAGCAGAGGTCCGCTCCGATCTTCCTTAAGTGGGAGAGGTTTAGAAAGTGAGTTTTTGCTCGGGGAGGCGGTGGGAGGGAGCCGCTCCTCAGTTTAAAAAGGAGGTAAGCGCGGCGTTGTCTCTTTCTTAAAACGATCCTCGATGCTTGTAGGCGGAGAAGAGGATTAGCAGGGAGAGGAGGGGGGGGATTGGGTTTTAATAACCGGCACGAGTGTGTAGTCTTTCCTACAGATGACCCGATCTCCTGACAAGCGATTGGCCGGGTTCCCCCCCCCCAAAAAAAGAAATCTCCATCCCATCTTCTCTTCCGCGACTTCCCCGCGACTTCTGCTGCTGGGGCACCACAGGTGCGCCTGAAGGAACCCAAAAACGTGTCCCCCCCCCCGTTTTATCGAAAAGCTAAACACGGAGACTTTCTCCGGCTCCGATTCCAAACTCTGGATTGTTGACCCGTCAGTGGAAACTTGGAGGCGCGCTTCCTAGGTAGAAGACCTGAAATGGGCAGGGTTTTTTTGTGTGCATTGTGTGTTTTTAAGCAAGGAAAACAAACCTGGTTCGGGTTACAAAAAGGACCTCTTAATTATTTTCATTTCTTTCTCCCCTTCCCTTTTAATTGGATCCGGCCCAACTCGACCTGCGTTTTTGGTAAAGAGAGGCTTGCACCTTTACCTGTGTAAACTCCTATAGTAGTAATTGTACCTGTGGCATGTCAGAAGATCCAGCGCTTGCTTTGGAAAACACTAGTTTCGCTGGAACGCCTCTCAGGATCGAATATCGCTCTATATAGCTCCCAATTCAGGGAGGTAAAGGAATTATAATAGCTTGACATAAATATATATTTTAAAAATCAGCGGGCGGGGCAAGGGTGGAGAGAATAAAGGATGAAAACGCCCTCCAAGGCTTAGTAGTTCCTAACGAATTCTATAAACAAATTGTCGTCTGGAAAAAGCGTATCTATCTTCGCTGCTTCACTTCAGATTTCAAGGCGCTGATCTAACTTGTCTTTTTAAAATAAAAAAAAAGATTTATATCTTAATTCTTATCGGAATAGGGAAGTGTTGCTTTCGGGACGAGATTTGCTCTAGATGGCGCCAAAGAGTCGGAAATTACAAACCCCCCCCCCCCGTCCTTTCCTCCCCAATGACTCAGAAGTGACTGTCAAACATAAAAGCAAATCAGAGTTTGCGGGGGAGAAGAGAATTTAATATGTTAAGAATGTTATTCCTTAAGAAAATTTGTAGCTAAATTATTCTCACTTAAAATAAACACTTAGTCTACCAATTACTCAAATAGGCCGGATTTTCCGTGGCGTTCTTCCCTTCATCTGCATTTATGGAACATAGCGAAGTATATAGCTGGGGTAAAAAATACTGCGAGCGGCTGCAGATAAAATAGAAGCCTCCACGTGCGGATTTCTTTTTTTCTTTTTTTTTTTAAAAGGAGGGAAATTTGATCAGTTGCCTCGGTTATCCAAGCTGTACTATTTACAACTTCCTAAGGCGGGAAGAGGAAGGGGGGGAAAAAAACAACCCTAAAGATAGAGAAATAGCGGGTTTAAAGAAGGGGGCAGAGTTTCCCCGCTTTCAGGTCCTTTTATCGCTCGTCAGATACTGTGTGGGAGCCTCCCTTCGCCGGCCTCTTGATGTGTCTCTTAACTTCCCCTCACCGGAAGGAAGAATACCCGATCTCCATAAAATGGCCAGAAATCGTTTGCTTTGCCATCTTCTTATATGGGACGCAATGCATTATTGTCCGGCTGAAAAGAGAGGCGGGCTAAGGGGTTTGGCAAAGCCTGTCTCCTTCACCCTCAATGGTGTACCTGCACTTTCCCGCGCATTTTTCTGGATTTCCGAGTTTAAGCTCGGGTTGGGGGTGGGAGAGCCCCGCTCAGACAAGCTCTCCTCGTCCAGGATCCCTTCCGGGCGGCCCAGCTTCTCCTTCATTATGCATTCAAAAGCTGCCACTTCAGCCTGCCCCGGGGATCGCCTTGGAGGATTGTTTGACGCTTTTCCCTTTGCCCTCCGTGGCTCGGCCGGCCCCGAAGCCGAGAGGCGCGAAGCGTTCACATTGCCCTCTCTTCCTTTCTGGGGGAGTCTGTCGATGATGGACGATTTCTGACCCCCGGGGAGGGGGAAATGGCGAGGGGGGGGGTCCTTGATCACCGAGCTGAGAACTTGTAACCCTGTCAAAAACTGGACCTCAACGAAAGGGCCTCTGATCTGGTTTATTAGGGACTGGGAAACAAAGCTGACTCCTGCCCAAGGCCCAGTGAGAAGGAACGCATTCCTTAGAAAGCCCACAATGACCGCCCCGACCGAGAGAGGCGGGCGGGGGGGGGAGAGAGAGAGGAGCCGCATCCTGTCGCTGGCCCAGCTCTGCTCTCTTCGACCTCTGCTTCTCCCACCCAGCCTCACCTCCCCACGCCCGAAGACACCGTCTCTTTCCTCCCTCAGATCCAGAGCAAAAAGGCTCCAAAGAAACAAACGCTGTGGCTAAGGGAAGCGGGGAAAGGTTAGGGAAAGAAATGGACGTTCACGAACTTCACACCCATTAGGTCGTCTTCTGCAAGTTTAGGCTTACGACCGAATCCCGAACCAGCGGATCAGACGGGCGGGCCAGCCGGGGAGGAGAGAAAGATTGCTCGCGCCTTTCGCCTTCACCAGATTAAAGAGGAAATAATGAAAGAGAGAGAGAGAGAATAGCCACCAACGCATAAATCAAAACTGTCTTTCGATTCCCCTAAATATTCCCCTTCCCAAATTCGGTTACGCCGTTTTTACCAAGCTTTGGGAAATATGTTAGTTCCCTTCCTACTGTATTTTTAGCACAATAACGACGGAAAACTCAGTGCGAGTTTTCTGCCCGGGAGATGTAACAGATGTTTTTTATTCAGAGCCTCCTGGCAGCCTGGTTCTTCTTCCTGATTGCCAAGAAGAAAGAAATATATGTCAGCCTACACATACACAGAAGTGTCCGAGCTTTCCCTCTGTGTGTGTGTGTAAATTTCCATAACCAAATGGACAGAAAAGCCAAGAGTATACTTTAGCCTTTCATTCTGAAATGTTCAATTTAAATTTTCTTTCAATTTTTCCCCCTTCCATTCGTTTCTCTCCCTCTTTAAAGTAGCGCAATTAAGGAGACGATTGGAACGATTTTCCTCTTTTAGAAATACACGGTGGCTTTTAAGTTGGTGGTCAGAAGACAAAGGGAGTGAAAATAATTTTCATTTCAATAATTGCCTTCTGGTCAATTTAACTGTGCCTTATTTTGAAAGAGGCTGTCTAAATGAGATTCCTGTCCCAAATGTGTTCCCAGGCCTTATCCCAGCCTTTAATTATTCCTGAGGTCCCCCCACCCTTTCCTTCAGAATAAGACGCTGCACTGCGTAATCACAAAGAAGTCAGAGAGCATCCTCGAACCTTTTCAACGGCAGAGCCACTGATATTCAAATAACATGCAAGGGGCATTTGACTGCAGGGGGACATAAGCATTTCCAAACCACGATTTGCATAGATCAACTATCTTTTGAAAAGAAAAAGAGCAGTTGTCCTCCATAACATTAAAAAAAGAGAGAGAGAGAGAGGCTCAGTTATCAAATCAAGTGCTGAATTTGGAAGGCTTTTAAAACGATTACGTTTTATCTCGCCTTGCCCTTTACCGTTTGACATGCAAATTTGGCGCAGTTCATTTCAACAATTAAAAGGATCTTCCAGGGAAGCTTTGTCACTGAGAACATTCTGAGGGGTTTTCCCCGTGGACCAGCTGAGATAAAGTTGGCCAGAACAAATGATGTCTAGGAGATTAATTAGATATTTGATAAGACATGAATCTCTAATAAGGGAATACAAGGCACAGGGGGCTGCTATGTGCTCCAAGTCAAAATTAATAACATTTAACAAGATTTTCATTTAGGCATGAAATGTCTCTTGCGATTTATTCCCCGTGGGATTGCCTTCTGTAACCTGAGCCACCTCGCTGTAAGATTTCACATGCTAGTTTTAATAAAATGTTTGCTCGGCCCACGTTTATCATTTCAAAATCTTTCCTACGGGCGCTCAGTCTTATGGAAATGGCCTTTGATATCCGGGATGAGTTTTAGAGGTTTTGCCAATTGCTTTAGCAAGTTGCGCTCCATATATGGCTCAGATCAGTGGGGCTTGGGAATTGATTTAAAAGGGGTTCGATCCCATTTTTCCCCTATAAGGTGATGGAAAATTGACTTAATTAAAATTTTGGCACCCATCATTTAGACTTCTTAAATGAAGTTTGATCTTTAGTATGAACTGCGCACAGTATTTTAATTCACCTTTAATATATTTAAATCACAATCACAAGCATGTTTATTCAGAATAAGTTGTACTGATTGGAATGGGATTTATTTCCTAAATCTGTATAACATTGCAACTATTGCTTTAATCCCCTCAGTGCAATATCTATGACGAGGGGGTCACTTTTCAATAAAAGAGAATAAACGTCGGGATTGTCTAGGGGAAAATGAAACCCCAGAGCGCATTGTTCAGAATCCTTTAATAATACCAAAGTGAAAATATGTCAAGATTTTTTTTCCAATACAGATAAACGCATTAAATCTCTTTAAACAACCTTAAATTACTGGTGCGAGTGAAATGTTAAACTCAACATTTTAAATATATTTTACATATATACTGACCTCCACAAAGTGCATCAGAAATAATAATTAGAAAAAAGAATTCCTCTGAGTTTCAGGAATTCACCCCTTCCCCCCAAATCAGAACTGACATTTACAAGGGGGAAAAAGAGAACACAATGGGGGGGGAGTGTTTTGGGATCCTACTTATACATAGCTTTGATGAATCACAAGAGATAAACCGTCTCCGGGTATTTTCCAGTTTGGTTTCTCACCTTCAGCCTTTGTATATGTGTCTGGGTGTATATACGGCGCACAGGCGCGCCACGGGAATTTTCAGATTTAAATATAAAAGCATCATTGTAGAATATTTCACCAAATAAGACTTTGCCGTTTGTCTGCAGTAAATTTAGATTTATAACTATACTATAATCACTCCAAAAGAAAAGCACCGTAGTCCCGGGTGGCGAGTTCCGTTTTTCTGCGGTTGTTCGTGGGGAGTCTTGTTATTTTTTGGGGGGGGAGAGAGAAAGGTGAATGCGCTGACAAGGAGGGGTTGGGAGAGAGGACAAAAATAATAATAATAAATCTCCGGCCGCTTGTATTGCTCTTCGCCAGGAAGATGAAGCTCGTTGTTTTATTGTTTGGGGGAATGGTTGTATTGTCTCTGCCTGGAGGGCCGGGTTCAAGGTCTCTCCAAAAGTCTGGAAGTCTTAACAGCTCGCCCTCCGCGTCACCTTTGCACCCATCCCACCCCGTTTGCTTTTAAAAAAAAAAAACTCGCGGAAGAGCCGAGGCCAAGTGGCGACGCGGCCGCCGCCTTTGGCTTCTCCCCCCCCCATCCCCGCCCCGCGCGTCTCCTTTCTCTCGCACTCTAGTTGGCGGGCTCCCGTCCCGCCAAAAACTTCTCCGGCCGCCGCTCGCTCTTTTTTTTTTAATTTTTAAGAGTCATTGGGCCCCGTTGTGGAGTCTTTGCCTCGCGCCTCGTGCAGGATAAGGTCCGGCGATTCGGATCTGGGCGTCTCCAAGTTGCTGGCGTCCGTGTCGCTGTCGCTGCCCTTTTTGCCCCCGCCTCCCCCGTTGTGCGTTTTAATATGTTTGCTCAGGTGGTCGCTGCGCATGAAGCGCTTGTTGCAGACCGGGCAGGCGAAGCGCTTCTCGCCGGTGTGAGTCCGCAGGTGCCGCTGGAGTTCGTCGGAGCGCGTGAAGCGCTTGCCGCAGAAGAGCCAGTTGCAGACGAAGGGCCGCTCGCCCGTGTGCCAGCGCAGGTGCGCCTTGAGGTGCGACGTTTTGCCGTAGACCTTCCCGCAGCCGGGGATGTGGCAACTGTGCAGCCCTTTGCGCCTCAAACTCGCGCCCGCCGGACCCAAACGCTCGGCTTCCTGGCAGTTGGGGCAATCGCAAGTGGCCCGGCCCGAATAACGCCGGGCGGAGCGCGCGGAGCTTCCTCCAGCCGCCGCCGCGGCCGCTGCTCCCGAGATCATGGCGCTGGCCGCGGCCACGGCGGCGCTGGAGTCCGTGTAGGAAGGGAGCACGGGCTTGAATCCCTCCTGGGTTAGCAGGTGCTGGCTGGTGGAGAGCAGGTGCGAGGCAGCCGTGGAGCCCAGGCCGGTGGAGCTGAAGGCCGAATGGGTGAGGGAGCTGAAGTCGGCCGGGTTATAGGTGCCCAACTGGGAGTGAAGGGAGGCCTGGGGGGCGCCCGAGTGCAGCGAGCTCTGCAAGCCTCCGGCTGGGTTTTGCACCTCCAGCCACGAACTCGGGTTGGTATGCACGTCCCACCACGACGAGGCCGCCCCGTTCGCCACTTCGCCGGCCGCCAGCGTGGAATGGAAGCCGGACTTGTACCACGATTCGTAGGGGTGCGCCATGCCCACCCGCGGATACAGGCTATCTGCCGCCGAGCTGTGCACTTTGGAGATGAAGGCCGACTGTCCGCCAGGCTCTTGCGGGGACACGCCCGTCGCCGCCGAGTTGGAAAAAAGGCCGCTGTAATCGCTGCTGAAGGCCGAAGAAGTGGGCGAGGTGGAAGCCAGGCAGAAGGCGCTGTTGGCTGTACCGCTGCCGCTGGCCAGCCCGCTGGAGCCCCGACTAGTAGCCACGGTGAAGCCGGACAGGCTGGAGCCCAGGTTGCAGCTAGAGGTGGAGCGTTTCCAAGGGTGGAAGCTGCCCTTGGCGAAGGCGCTGGACTCGGGCAAGGTAGTGAGCGGACTGGTGTTCCCGATCTTGTTGCAGGTGGCGGCCAGCATGGCCAAGGGCGTGGTTCCAAAGCGTGGCTCTTCCTGTGGGGGAGACACAAAACGAGCCCGTCAATCTCGCCCTCTAAGCCCTAAGCATCGGACACGGCCCGGCTTCTTTCACCCGCCGAGACGCTCACAGGAGGAGGCCCCGGATGCACCCAAATCAGAGGCGTCCTTGCCAAAAGTTGGGGCGCTCTTTAAAAAAAAGCAAACAAAGGGAAAACTCCAGGTTCAGTCTTGTCCCGCCTAGCTCGATCCAGACAGTCACTTGCTCCCCGGGATGGTGCTGAGCAGAAGGAGAAGGAATTTAAGAAGGAAACTCCAGAACACCCTAGGGCAGACGGAAGCGAAATGAAGAAAAACACAAGCAAACCGCAATAACTGAGTTTTTCTTAAAGAGAAGATTGAGGTTTGTCCATTTCTCGCATAATAATGGCTGACCAAACCGATCTTAAAATCAAAATCAAATATACCTTGGAGCGGGCGGCGGCGGCACTCTGCTCTCTCTAAAGACATTAAGAGAAGGCCATCTTGCTAAAAAAAAAAAAAAGGAAGCACGACGAACCGTACACGCGGTCACAGGACTTCCCTACCAGGTCGCCAGTAAATCTGAGCCTGTGACGGGGTCAATTTAAGATAATGAAAATTGGGACGGGGGGGGAGAGAGCAGTGAGTACCAGGACAAATTAAAGCAGCGAATAAAGAGGGTCGTAAGCTGAAACGGGAATTCAAAGAAGCCCTCAAGGAGATGATTGGCTTTCTTTTATCATACAGTTTATATAACCGCGTCTCCTAATTGCAACTACGAACTGTTTCCTGCTGGATCAACACTGTGGGTCAAAAATGGGGGAGGGGTGGAGACGACAACGAAAATCGACCTCCGTGAGTATAAGAAGCGTCCCCTGACTTACCCCAAGGATAGACGTAGCCATAGCCAAGTCGCTTGGCTGGATGAGCGGATCGGAAGGAGGGCTCTGCCTTGAAGGGAGGCTGGCGAGTGTGCGCGACGTCCTCCCAGCTTCCCGCTGTACTCCAGTGCACTAAGTACACTCCTGTCTCTGGACCGCTAAACTCAGCCTAAGTGCAGAGAGCGCCTGCTTTGAAGTACCGCTGGCTGGGACTCTTACCCAATGAGGGAGGAGAAAGGACAAGCAGGAGTTGCCCTGCAGCCAATCAGAAACTTGAGATGCAAGAACCAGGGCTCTGAGCGCGTGCCAGTCAAAGCCGTGCCGGTGGGGGGGGGGTTACTAGTGTTCTTTAGTCTTTTAAAAGCATTATACTGCAATTAACTCTTTTTAAAAAAATAAATAATGCCTAGGTTGAAATACCGCTAAGGTCATAACAGGAACGAACAATAGGGATGCTACTTCTGCTTTCGTGTTGATTTCTACGATGGGAGCACAAAGGGCAGGGTATAATGGCAAAACGCAGCCGGAATTGTTGTAGTTCAGATTATTTCTCTCCCCCCCCCCACCCCGCTCCCCGCTTTCGTTTCTCCCCCTTATCCCGAATTAATTCTCATTAATTCTCCATTCATTAAAATAAACTAAAAGAATAATCATTCACCGTATAAAGCCTTTTTCCTTCACCTTGGTCTTGCCGCCTATAAAGGTATAGTCGCCTATAAGGCATGTGGTGCAGAACATAAAGTGATGGAACTGTTACACACAACTTTATCTCAACTACCGGCAGCATGTTGGCAGTGCTTGTGCGGTGTATTTGCTTGCTTCGATTGGAAAATTGAAGCAAGAGAGAAATTGTGACCGCCTTTACATAGAAAGACCTGGGACGAAACTGCCTGCATCTTAGCCTCTGGTGTCTGTAAAATTCCTCTACCTGCGAAGAGCAGGTTATGTAAATTGTGAAAAGACAGAGCCAATGTCAAATTTGCTGGCTGCATTACATTTCCCACTGGCCACTACTAACCGGGTGGAGAAACCATCCAGCCTAACCATTCCTCAAAACGTTGAACAAAATATGTCTCATCGTTTTGTTACAAGTGAGAAGTCGAATTAACATCATACCAGCTCTCTGAATTTTGACGAGGGCAAGTGGCAGACTATTCCAGGAAATTGCGACCAACTCACCAGTTTTATGCCTGACTGAAAGATTAACTATAAAACAAACGAATGAGCTCTCATCTGCAATGCTGTGGCTGTTCGCTTTTGTTTATTGAACTGCCCAATCTTCCCTGCTGTTAGGAGGGAGGGAGATAGGGAACATAGGGAGGTAAAGTGCCTTTATTTTCCCCCCCCCCGTTAATTCTTCTCTACTGCCACATCTGTTGCGTCCAAACCTCATCAGTTCGCAGATGCAAAATACACGTGATTCAAAGAATCACAATTTATCTCCATCCCACCCTACCACTTGAAAATCCTCCGTCTTGTTTAAAGAAGACGGGGGTGGGTGAAGGGGGGGGGCGACCTGCGCGGAGATATTCAAAGAAGAAACTAATTTTGTCGCTGGCAGTAAACTCAACAGCTCAGCTGCAATGTGGATGTTGCAACCTCCTTTGTAACGTTTTAGCCCTGGCTTGCTCCGTTTTGTTGATGGCTGGAGAAGTAGACAAACAAAAGGCTCAAATGTGAATAGAGGGGAGGGGAATCCGTGCCCCTCTGGCTGTCCCCAGTCCTGTGTGCCATCATTTTTACACTTAGCAATGACAGTGGGGCACGTGGGGGGAAGGAGGAGGAGGAGGAGGCGGAAGAGGAGGAGGAGGAGGAGGAGGGCTGAGCAGCGAAAAGCAAAACATAATTTAAAGAAAATTGAGCAGTGAAGTCTCTCAAGGCTGACATGTGTGAGTGTGTTGTAGGGTAGTCACTGATATTCAACAACGCGTTGAAGGGGTGTGAAGGGATGGGGAAGGGAGTCCCATGGGACCTCCGTCCAGAAGCCATCACCCAACAAGTGATAATCTTCCTCCTCCCCCTCTTTTAGTAAAGAGGAAGGCCAGTTCTCCGGTCTAGTGCTAGAATTCGCCCCTGCATTTGCTAAAAGAAGGGAGCGCTAATGACACTAAGGCGTCTTTTCCAACTGAGGGCAGCTGGAGAGGAGAAGGAGATGGGCAGATAACGAGATACACGGAGACCCTCGTCTGTCTAACTAGCGGAAAAAGGAAGGTGAGATATTTGTTCGGTGCAGTTACACATCTTTTAGTCACTGACTTTGGACGAAGCTTTGGAGGGCACCACCCGTTTGCCTCAGCAAAAGCACGCGCCGTGCCCCATGAAGTTCATTACACATTTTCATCCGCCTTATTTTCAAATGCGCAGGGCGCCAGGCGGCTCCGCAAATTAGTGGCCGAGCAATTCTTCTCTTTAAGTAAAAGTGAGTGAAATGAACTAGAACTGGAGCAGCGGCGCCTGTCTGAAAAGAAGGGAAGCCATCCAGCGTTGGAGAAACAAGAAAAAACCTCTTCCTAAATCTTTTTTTTTTGGGGGGGGGGGTTCTGTCAGATTTCTTCATACTCAAAAAAATCTAGTTTTTAAACAAAGATCAGTGTGTTATGCTGAAGTGTTGAGCTGACTGTTAAAACATTGGCGAAGGGGGGGGACAATGTTTGACAATGTAACAAAGGGCCTGGTTTGGAGTGAATCATCACCCTTTTAAAAGTTAAAGCAATTTTCAGGAGAATGGCTTTCAGCAGCCGCTTTACATTATTCAAAACGGCCAAATAATGCTCTATTATAGCGCCTGAATGCTGCCAGTCAGCCCATAAGTGCAATTTGTGCAAAGGCTCGGTGCCTTATCTCTACTTCTTTATAAAGAGGTGAATATAAAACAATTTCTTCCAAACCCAGACAGAGAGCATGAAAATTGCTTCCCTTTCTGCAATCAGGGCAATTTAACTGGAGTGCAATTAGCACTATTAAATGTCGATTCTGCATAAACAAATCTGACTAAGAAGCGAAAGTGGGGTGAGAACCTCATATAAACTGAACTGATTTTTTAAAAATTATGTATCCGGGTCCTTTACAATTGATCCGTGACGGGATTTTTTTTTGTCTCGGAATATATTTACATCGTAAATAACACGGTGGCTAAATCAACATGCAACTCTCTTTTTCCCCTCCCTTCCCACAAATCTCAATATGAATACTAATAAAGAAGAATGGACTAATTAAAGACATCGGCCCTGCTCCCTTACAGCAAATTTGGTTTTCCCAGATTTCCCCCTTTCCCTGTGCCTTCCGATCTGCAGCGACTCTGAAAGTTGCAATCTTCAGGAGGTAGAAATACGAAACAATTGGTTCATTAGAGATGATTGAGCTGGGGGAGGAGAGGAACAACGCGGGTTTCGTATTCAAGAGCCTTCAGATGAAACGGGCTCTTTTCGCACAAACGGGGCGGGGGTAGCTATTGCAAATCAATCGATTGAAGAGCAGTTGTTAACATGCCCAAGAACCCAAGGATGAAAGAGTTCCTACAGAGATGGGGATGGGCGAAGGCGCGCCCGTGCCAACCTTTCTGAAAGGAGCAAGCGCACCTTCAACCAGATGGTGGAGACGGGGGGGGGGGGAGAGGGAGGGATGCCCCCGATCATTTGCACCAATAATTGTGCCCCCTTTTTCCTTAAGCAGCAAGCTCTCTCTCCCCCCCCACCCCATCCCCCAGTCTCGGCTACTCCGCACGTTTCCCCGAGACAAAACTGGCCATGGATGCCAGGAGGAGACAGTCCCTCCAGCGGAACAGGACGATTTTCAGGACGTGTAGTTGAAGGGGGAGGCTTCCTCTAGATTCCCTCAAAGGTCGAGGTAATAAAAAGGAGTGGAAGGGGAAACTGGAGAGGTGCCCTGAGGTTAGGGAAACCCCGAGGAGACATTTTTTTCCTTTCTTTCTGGTGGAAAAACGGATCCCCTGGAGGAGGAGGAGGAGGAAGAGGAAGAGACCGTTTGGGTTTAGAAGCAAATGTCTTCTGGTTAAGAAAAAGAAGGGGATGGTGGACCAGGAGAGAGACAAAAGAAAAGGAGTCTCCCCTCACCAGGTGTCAAACTCTGGAAGTGAAAGGAGGGGTTGATGGGGCGCTCCAGATCTCCCTGAGCCCACACGTTCCTTTCCTTTCCTGCTTTTGGGAATCCTGGTGCGCTTCCACTGCCAACAGCCGGGCAGATTGTCCACCTCCGCCGGGCTGGGACGGGTCACGCTGCAGTTGCCTGGAGAGGCCGAGCTGTGGCCTTGGCGCTTGGGCCTGAAGAAGGCCAGCTTCGAAATGCCTGGGCTTCCCAGCGCCCCCTTTTCACTAATGGATCACCCGCCAGGATTGAAGAAGGGGGCCTGGCTGGCTGGCTGCGCCGCCGCCTCCTCTTCCCGCGCCCCTCTCCCTCGTCTGCCGAAGACACGTGAACAATTAACAAGGGAAGGCTCTGTTGTGTCAAACGAAGGTGACTGGATGATGATTTTAATTACTACAATTACGAGAGATTATTCAACAAAACGTCTTTAAGAAGCTTGTTTACTGCGCGGGGAGAAAGACCTCGTCGCTGTCGTTTGACAGAGTTTCCGGAAACTCCCAACAGGCCACAAGTTGGAGACGCTCTTCTTTGCCCAGCCTAGAAAGCAGGAGCGGCGGCGGCGGGGGGGACGGCCAGGGCAGGCCGGCGCTCCCCGCGAGGGCATAATCCCTCTCGCCTTCGGCTTGGCTCAGGGTCCCGATTGTTTCCCCCGCAGGCAGCCGCTGTTGGGGCCTATTTACTCCGCCGTCGGGAAGGACGCCTCCTGCCAAGCCGGCCATAGGCTGGATGTCGAGATTGTCTCCTCACAAACAACTTGAGGCCTTCCCTACAGCTCCCAGCAGGCCCTGCATCCGGGCCCTGAGGAGGAAGGCGGGAAACTAGTTCAGCAATATCTGGAGGCCCTCTAGTCGCTCGCCCTTTGCTAATGAGGCCTAGTTTCCATGTAGTAATAGTAATGAGTCTTTTCCTCTCTGGCCAGCATAGCCAGGACATTGATTACCCTGGCTACAGAGAATGGAGTTTCAATACATTTGGAGGGCAGCAAGCTGAGGAAGATTATATCCGAGGTTGGACTAGGAGGATCTTCCATTTCCACTTTTAGTCATACTGGCTGTTGCTCACCTTTGCTAGTTCTCAGTTCTGCCTACTCACAGGATAGTGGCGAGATCTTTTTACAAATAAGACCCTGCCGCTGAGAAGTGGGCGGACTCGGCTTTCTCGGCCTGGGTTTCCTGGTGGCCTTTTCCCAAAAGGAACTCATAATTACAAGCATTTCCTACAATGGTTTGGGGGCGGGGAGAGAAGAAAGAGGGGAAAAGAAAAACACATCTCTCGGATTAAAAAATTGAAATTACCTTTCCACGAGGAGGAGGAGGAGGAGGAGGGGGGGGAACCCACCTTAAAATGGCCTTCCTTAAGAAAGCCTGATTTTAACAAAGAGCTGGGCATGAGGGTTCAACTCGATTGAATTGGGGCCTTTGGGTTTCAGTCAAAAAGGGAACCTGAAAGGTTGGCAACTCCATGGAAGCTGCTGCCTGATCCACTGAGGCCTCTCTCTCTTCCTTTCCTCTGTGGAGAAAAGGAGTGTCGGAGACACCATGCAGTGAGATCAATATGACATAGTGGGTAGAGTATCTGGCTTGGCACTGAATAATCAGGTGCTCTTTGAGCTTGGCTGTTTTCTGCCAGATGTTTTTATTACCCAAACTAGATAACAACATCATTTCTGATGCTATTACCCAGTTTGGGTAATGAAACATCTGCAAGAAAACAACCAAGCTCAGAGACCAGCAAGGATCCCTCCTGATTATTCAGTGCCAAGCCAGATACTCTACCCACTATGTCATACTATCTGATCTCAGTGCATAGCGGATCCCTCATTTCACTTCATTCGTGAACTACACATATATCCTCCATCGGTACTGAAGAATCATTTTTTTTGCTCCCTCTAAACTTACTCCAGACTCCAGAGAGTTTCAGGGGAAAAAGGCCGGTCGGGGAACCCTTTAATTTGGGAGGAAAGGGTAGGCAAAATTTCAACGGGGAAGGTCAAGCCTTGCTTTTAATGCTCGGGGGAGCTTCGGCGGGCTTGGCTTCGCCAGTGGCGTTATGTCTTCCCTTGGCATCACTCAGGCCGGTTAATATCGTCCGGGCCCCGCGGGTCGACCTTTCCTTTCCCTTTTGTGGCGATGTTCATTTGGACGCTTCAGGTGAAGTCTCCCCTCCGGCTCCGCAGCTCTTCTCCTCTGCAGCAGTTTCCTCCTCGCGGTAATTAGGCGTCTATTACGAGCCATTAGACGGATCAATGTACCTTAAACAACGTGAATGATTTATACCGCCGAGAGCCTCACCCCCAAGCCCCGCACCGCCAACCTTTACCTCGCGCTTTTTCTAATGTTTCAGCAAAGCAACCTAGCGCGGGAGGGGCCCATCCAAGCTTTCGGCTGCGGCAGAAAGCTGTTCCGAAAACTTGCCGGGAAGGATCCGGCACCCGCAGGCGGGAGGGCGGCGTGTCTCCCTTCTTTTGCACAGAAGAGCTTTAATTCCATCCCACGCCCGATCCCCTCTGCGCCTTTTGTCTTGGTGTTGCTCTCTGCCTTAAAAAGGAGCGACAGTCGGAGAGAGGAAGCAAAGAAGGAGGGCTCGGGGCGCCTGGTTTTCCAAAGAAGCCCCTGAATATGTGTGTGTGTAACTGGTGGCTGTTGAATCGCCATCCTACCCTCCAGAAATAGAAACCACCCGGCCCTTCATCGGTTGATCAACTCCGTTTTCAGCACTGCCAGTCAGCATGGCCAACAGTTCCTCCTGATCTAGAGAGTCTGGATTTCTTACCCCTGCCATCGTGGCTCATTTGGGAGAAAATTCCTCTGAATTCAATGGAGTTTTTGTTAAAGGTGATATTATGAGTCTAACTCTATCTGAAGTGGCTGTCAAGTAAAAAAATGTACTGGACTGAGGCAAAAATGTGGTCTGCTGTATACCCTTAGTCACTGAAGCTATTACAGCAATACTTTCCAAACTTTTTCCTTTATTCAGTAGGCCCCCCTTTTTTTTTTTGGTAAGAATGACATTAGGAGCCTAACTTTCTTTATTTGAAGTGGTTATCAAATTTTTAAAAAATGCATCAGACTGGAAGATAGCCTGCTATATTCTCTAAGTCACTGAAGCTATTAGAGCAGTACTTCCCAAACTTTCTTCTTCATTATCTTAAACTGCTTTTAAAGCCTTACCAAATTTTGAGGCTCCATGGTAAGTCACTTCTTTCAGAACCATTGTAACTTGCTGAAAGAATGGTAATAACTTGAGGACTACCTGTACTATAAAAACAATATCACAGGATTATCTTTGTCAATTCTACAAATTATCATTGATAGTCGAATTGATGTTCATTTTAATAATTTGGGAGATTTTCAAATGTATCTTAGTACACATAGTAATCTTTAGGGCAATTTAAATGTTCCTGTTGTGACGGATGCTGGGCAATGGGTTCATGTGTCATTACCCAAGGAAAAAACACTTTTACCCACTTTTGGATAATTTATCCAAGTTTTGGGAAGCACTATGTTAGAACATCGACTTCTTAGTCAGGTCTTCCAGCATGCTTGATTTATGGAGAGATTCCTGGTTGCTTGCAACTCTGCCCTCATCTCTCAACTCCTTTCTAAAGTTTCCTCCCTCCAAGTGTTTTGATAAGATTCAATTTCTATTCAAGTAGCATGGGAGATCTGAATAATAAACATAACATTTGAGACATCCCTACAAGCCATTTAAGCATTTTTTTTCATATTACTAATACCATTCCTAAAGCCAATTATCCAAGAGTAAGCATCACTATGAGTAGATATGAATAGGAAGGGCATTGGTAGAAGATGTAGAGCAAACACAGACAACATTTACTAGGCATTCTAACTGCAGCTCCCCAAGTCCCTTGCTGTTGGCCATCGTGGTAAAGCTGATGAGTGTTGGACTCCAAAATCTGTGAGGGGTTTCAGGTTGTCCCAACCTCCATTAAAGGAATGAACCTACCCTCAGACAGGTCAGTCGTGCCTTTGAACAGTCGCGAAGTGAGCAGTTGTGGCAATAGCAATAGCATTTAGGGTTATATACTTCTCCATAGCACTTCATAGCACTCTCTGGGCAGTTTACAGTGTAAGCATTTTTTGCATATTGCCCCAAACAGTCTGAGTCCTCATTTTACCAACTTCGGAAGGATAGAAGGTTGAGTCAACCTTGAGCCCCAACAGGATCGAACGCCTATTGTGGGCAGAGTTTGTCTGCAATTACTGCAGTTTAACCACTGCGCCACCAGGGCTCTTCCTAAGTCAAGGACTATCTGTAGTTCAAAACATTGGAAAGATTAAGGAAAGTCACATTGATGAGCAATGTCGGTGGGCCTTATTTCTGAACCCATACATGATTGTATTCAAAGAACATCTTACTAGGACCTAAGGTTCAAGACAACATGCTAGGGCCGTTTAAACCAGCTTTATCCAACCTGTTTTCTTCAGAGGTGTTGTCTTTGGCTCCTGTAATTCCTGGGCAGCATGGCCAACTTTAGACTGAATCTTTAAGTGCCTACTTGTAAGCAAGGGTAGTAAGTTCAATAGTTCTCCCTGCTCTTAAGTGCAATACTCTGTGACCTTCAACTTCCAACTGATAGAAAAAAAACGTTAAGTCCCTGTCACACCACATGAGGGGTGGCAGTTTACTTTTGAGTATATTGGCATAGATTGGCCTGTTCAAGAGAAGGGAGGTGGAGAAAATTTCAAGAGAGTCCTGCCAATTGGCTGCCAAATTTCCAGAGTTGCTTTGAAGAAGGGAAACAAGAAATGCCTTCCATTTCACATCTAACTACAGGTAGTCCCAGGCAGTTATGACTCTAATTGATCCCAAAACTGATATTCTACGTGAGAAATTTGTTAAGTGAGCTTTGTCCCATTTTCTGACTTTTCTTGCCACAGTTGCTAAGTGAATCACTACAGTTGTTAAATTAGTAACACGGTTGTTAAGTGAATCTGGCTTCCCCATTGACTTTGCTTGCCAGAAGGTCGCAAAAGGTGATCACGTGACCCCAGGATACTGCAACTGTCAGGAAGATAAATCAGTTGTCAAGCATCCGAATGTAAATCATGTGACCACTGGGATGCTGCAATGATCATAAGTATGAAAAATGGACACAAGACGCTTTTTCAGTGCTGTTGTAACTTTAAACCGTCACTAACTGAACTGTTGTAAGTCTCCAAGCTGGGCTGGTTGGTTTATGGTTTCTTTTCTAATGGATGAGGATCCAAACATAAAATCCAATATAACTGGCAGTTATATTGGATCTTATGGCTGCAGGACCAAGAGTGGGGCTGCTGATTGTTCTAAGCATCACAATATTGGTCTAGTACACTTTCACAGTCACGGAGCAGGAGAGTATACTATGGAGTTTCTGCTCCATGTCTTTGGAGTACTTTTGACCTAAAAATGCCAAATGGTGATATCATAACTTTGTTTGCAGATGAGTTTAGGGTATTGCCCAGTGGTGAAATGTAAAATTTGTTACTACTGGTTTTGTGGGCGTGGTTTGTGGGGGTTAATGTGACTGGGTGGGTGTGGGCCAACTTTTTTTTCTTTACTTTTAAAAGCATTTTTTCTACAACCACTTCGGCTGAAGAGGTTGTAGAAAAAATGCTTTTAAAAGGCTCCTCTGACGATCGCAGCTGAGTTGCCTGATCATCAGAGGCTTTTCTTTTAAAAGCATTTTTTTTGCCTTTAAAAGAAAAAAAAGCCTCTGACGATCAGGCAACTTAGTTGGGATCGCCAGAGTCTTTTAAAAGCATTTTTAATAACCTCTTCAGCAGAAGAGGTTATAGAAAAAAATGCTTTTAAAAGCCTCTGATGATCCCAACTGAGCTGCACGATCATCAGAAGCTTTTTTTTTTTTTTTACTTTTAAAAGCTCCCTGGGAGGAGCAGGGATTTTTGCTGCCGGTTCTTCAAACCACCCGCCGCCATCACTACCGGATCAGGCGATCCAGTCTGAACCGAGAGCATTTCACCCCTGGTATTCCCTATTGACTGGGCAAAGTGGGCATTTCATGGCAGATATGTGTTTGCCTCTACATGCCTCATGGCTTTGCCTTAAGGTAGCTTTTCCCAATCTTACATCATCCAGTTGTATTTTGACTTCAACTCCCAAATTTCTGAGAGTGCTTTATGTGGTGATTATGATGCCTTGTCAGATGTGCTATCTGTTTCTTTTTAGATTGTTGCAGCCAGGAGACTCTTGGCTGTTTATAAGGAATGAACATCCATAGTACAATATACCGGTAATTATAATACTTACAATAAAAATGATCATATTTTTTGTTCAATCTGCAGGGTATAAACCAGGACTCTCCAAAGTAGTCAATATCAAATTCCCAAAGGTCAGTGGGATTATCCAAACGGTCATTATTGTTCATAGTACTATTTCAGTTAGTATTACATTATTTTCATATAATACCGTAAATGTTTGGGGGTTAATGAACAATCTGAAATTTCATCAAGGGTCAATGAGCCAGAGAATTTAAGGACCTCTGGTATAAACAATTCCTATGGCACTATCCTAATCAATTAAACAGACCCTCCAGAAAAGCTGTTTTAACCTCTTCCAGAAGACAAACAGGGTTGAGACAAACCTAATCTTTAGCAGTAGTTGACTGGGGACAGAGGTTGGCCAGTGGAGCAGCAGAGTGCACATCTTTCAAACATATTTGACCTCACTCCATTCCTAAGGGGACTATAAGGGGCGTGCATAAGAGCACAATAATGCCTACCGTTCCTGTCCTATTGTTCCCTTCATTATATCAAATTAAAATTATTGATGCATATTTTTTTACTTATATATTTTCTTCAATACATGTTGTTTTATCTATAACAATTGTTTGTGTATACTGTTGTGACAAAATAAAAAATAAAAAATTAGCTCCTGGACCCCATGATGAGGTATCCGGGGGACTTGTTATAAGCAGAAATTTCTCACAGTAGTTAAACCCATTGTTAAAACAAGCTTGCTAGCAGACTGGGCCAATGAATGGGTCAGCTGCCTTGGTAAAGCAGGATATTTCTGCTTTCTTGGGCACCTTTCTCACTCTGTGCGCCAAGCTTATTGGTGGAATGGTTTGGATAGCACGTTTGTAGTTTGAAATCTGTAGAATTTTGAAAGAGGGCTAAATCTGAAGTGAGAATAAGCCCACTGAAGAGCTGATGGAGAAGCTCTATGGTTAGGTGGGCGAGCTGACTTTATTAAAACCTTGGCGGGCAGGCTAGGAAGGGGGCAGTATTTTGTCCTCCAGCAACTCATGGATGCCCTCCATTTATTAGCACCCAACACAAGAGGCAGCTACTTCCCTTTTCCTAACAGTAAGGCCTCTTCCTCTTTGCCATCTTCCTCTTGTCCTCTCTTCCTTTCTCCAATCTTCCTCCACAGAAAACAATGAGCCACCTTCCTACTTGGCTGAAAAGAAGAGGGGTGGGGGCGTTCCCCACTGGGCTGGAGCTACAGATTGCCTGCCTGTGTCTCTCCAGGCATTGCTTTTACATCTGGCTTGCATTGCCCTTTAATGATCAGCCTTTTCATTGTGATCAAGTGAACTTTTACTAATCTTGCTCCCCCTCCACCCCCCTCCTTCTTTATTGTACAGAGGAAATGGATGCTGTGGTTCATCAATGAGGGTGGGGAGCCAATCAGGGAGCCCCAGCAGAGAGGCTCCTCCAAGTAACTTAAGTCAACTGTAAAGAGTTCAGCAAGGGTCTAATTACAGAGGAAGGCAAAGCTGCTCTCTTCAGACTCACCCAGGATCTCTCTCAACTGAATTAGGGAAAGGTCCCATTTCCCCAGCCTTCTTGCCCCCTCCCCAAGGACACTGAGGTTAAGAAGTAGCAGCTACTCCACCCCAGGTGAACTTTAGCAGCTCCAATCTTGCTAGGTGAGTACTTGCAGCCAAGCAGTGTACTCCCCAGTCAGGGTGGTGATGATAAAAAGTGAGTGAGTGAGAGAGAGACAGAAAAGATTGATTGCATCTTGGCCCTACCATTAAATGAGCCATTATCAGGAGAAGCTGCAATAATGCATACAGTCAACTTGAAAAGAAAAGCAGGTTTCCTTGGCGAATACACCTATTATTTCAGCAGTTCTCCAGCAGTGTTTCAATAGTGTCCAAGCTTGCTGCTTATTTGAAATACATTTGAATTGAATACATAGAAACTGAGGCTTGCAGGGAGAGAAGGGGGGAAAATACAGAAAAGGGAAAAAGGAAATAAAAGTGTATGTGTGTGTGCACGCCTGCTGTGGGGGGGGGGGGGAGAAGAGAGCCAACAACATATTTTTGCTGGAGAAGTGCCTGAAGTTCTCATTGAAGTTAGCATTTGGAAAAAGCAGATTAAAGCAAAATGGCTATTTGAGAAAAATAGACCGGGAAATGATTTTGGCCCTTTCTGATCTAGAGGGTCAGAGGAGGGGAAGCGAGTGATTTGACAGCTACCCAGAGATATTTGTCCTAAGCAGGATTTGCTTAGCTTCAGTAGCTAGACATAAGGAAAACACTGTGTGTTGAAAGATACCGTTTATTTTTATAAGAGATAGCAAGTAATAAGACCTAGGGAATGCTAGGCTTCTCTCCCCATGGACACAGATTATGTTCCATGTGTCCGGGTTATTGGCTAGTTTTTTAAGGGGCCACAACATTTTTGTTTGCATTTCAAGTTTGCTTTTTAAAATATTATTTGAACCGATTGACAACTTAGAGAATATTTGGAGTTCATGGCTGAACTATGGGGACTTTGGTGCTTTTTGAACCGGATTACTTTCTTGCATACATTTTATTACCAAACTAGGTAATATCATCAGTGCTAGAAGGGAGTAGGGTTGGCTCTTATTTTATATATATATATATATATACTAGTGGCTTGCCCTGTCGGTATTGGTGGGGGGTGTTCTTGGTGGTTCTTTGATTAGGCTGCTGTTTACTGATAGCTTCTTTGTCTGATAAATCCACAATCCTGGTTTAGAACATATTATTGAATAGACTGCACAATCAACAAATTAATAATCAAGGCTTCTGATAAAGAAGGGAGTATTCTTTTAACCTTTCTCTTCTAGGAATCTTTATAAGTATTCTATTTTATTTTTACTGCAGTTACAAACATCCATCTTCCTTTCCGCAATGATAGCACAATGGATTTGTTTAAAATAACTCCCAAACAATATTTATTTATTTTGTCACAACAGTATATATAAGCATAAGCATGAAATAACTATACAATATATAAGCATATATATAAGCATAAGTATGTAATAACTATATGAATTGGATATAATGGAGGGAAACAATAGGACAGGAACGGTAGGCACGCTTGTGCTCTTATGCACGCCCCTTACAGACCTCTTAGGAATGGGGTGAGGTCAATAGTAGACAGTTTTTGGTTAAAGCTTTGGGGATTTTGGGAAGAGACCATAGAGTCAGGTAGTGTGTTCCAAGTATTAACAACTCTGTTATTGAAGTCATATTTTCTGCAATCAAGATTGGAGTGGTTAACATTAAGCTTAAATCTATTGTGTGCTCGTGTATTGTTGCAATTGAAGCTGAAGTAGTCTTTGACAGGAAGGACATTGTAATAGATGATTCTATGAGTTAAACTCAGGTCATGTCGAAGGCAGCGGAGTTCTAAGTTTTCTAAACCCAGGATTTCAAGTCTGGTGGCATAAGGTATTTTGATGTATTCAGAGGAGTGGAGAACTCTTCTTGTAAAATATTTCTGGACATGTTCAATTGTACTGATGTCAGAAATGTGGTGAGGGTTCCAGACAGGCGAGCTGTATTCAAGAATTGGTCTAGCAAATGTTTTATATGCTCTGGTTAGTAGTGTAGTGTTTCTGGAGAAGAAGCTACGCAAGATTAGGTTTACAACTCTTAAAGCCTTTTTTTGCGATGTAGTTGCAGTGGGCTTTGGCACTTAGATCATTTGATATTCATGCCGAAGTTTGCAGGATATTTAAACAGGCATGACTGCCTCTGTTCTTCCATGCAATATGGAAAGTAATTGAAAATGAAGTGGCCCTCTTTATATAACAAATATCTCCTGAATTGTAATATCACAGAAAAGAGGAATTGCGTGGTCACCATCTTCCACTATTCTCTTACTTTGCACCTTTAAATGCAACAAAGAACTCAGACAGTCTGGTCATTCACCAGTGCTTCATTATGAATATGTTTTGTCTAGAAATCTGATCTTGCTAACTTTTGATTGGTTGTTGAGCGGTAGTCCCCTCTTCCATTTAACCCAAATTATGGTTGATATCATTGGTTTAGAACCAATTAAAACTACAAGGTTTTTTAAAAAATTAAAAATATTGCATCTCACAAAATATTTATATAACAGATATAAGAGCTGCTATTCTCCTTTGTCCTCTGACTCACAATTCAGGAAGAATGAAGGCAAAAATGCATCTGCCTTTCAATTCATCCTTATGCCCATCATCGGTATGTTTTCCTGCATAAGGCCATGATGAAACAAAGTACCGTATTTTTCGGAGTATAAGATGCTCAGGAGCACCGTGTTTCCCCGAAAATAAGACCCTGTCTTATATTTTTTTGAACCCTGAAATAAGCAATTGGCCTCATTGCCATGCGCTCAAAAGCCTGATTGGGCTTATTATCAGGGGATGTCTTACTTTGGGGGAAGCAGTGTATAAGATGTACATTAGTGTTTGGAGAGGGAAACAAGAAAAAAAAATCTGCTTCTGCTACCAGCATACATCGGTATTCATTGGGCTAGGGTCCTTGCAGCAAACATCAAACAGCCTGGTTAGCTTCAGCACGTTATCATAGCCTGATTTAGCATGAACAGCTGATTGGCGGTTGGATCAGCCTCCTGGAATACCGCCAATCAGGTGTTCCAGGCTGCAGAAATCATCAGAGCCCATCGCTGCCTCCATGCGTAGTGTTTCTGGCCTCCACACACTGCGGTTTTGGCCTTTGCACGCTCTGCTTTAGACCATTTCCAGGCTGCAGGGATCGCCACAGCACATCGCCACCAATTGCCGCCTTTGTGTGTTGTATTTTTGGCCTCTGCACGCCCCGTTTTTGGCCTCTCTGCATTACATTTTCACCTGTCCGGGTGAAAATGTGATGCACGGAGGCCAAAAATGTGGCATGCAGAGGCCAAAAATACGATGCGTGGAGGCGACGATCAGTGGCGATGTGCTGTGGCGATCCCTGCATCCTGGAACAGGTCTAAAATGGGGCGTGCGGAGGCCGAAAACGCAATGCGCAGAGGCAGAAAATGACCAAATGGTGGGGGCCGGTGAGTGTGCAGTGCGTTGCCAACCTTCAGTGTATAAGAAGCACTGCAATTTTCACCCACTTTTGGTGGGGGGAGGGAATAATGCGTCTTATACTCCGAAAAGTACAGTAATTGCTTGGCCATTTCTGTAGATGGATTTTCAGGACGGCAAGATCTTGAGCTTTGTTACAGTGAAACAGCAAATAAGAGCTAGTGGATAGCGGGGGGAAATAAATGTTCTTAATATTATCAATCTTTCCAAATCACAGCCATCTCAAATGCCATCTTCCTTTTTTTATTTCTAAGTTACATAAGTGAACAAAATATTAGATCAAGCCTCTCACAGCAGCAATGCTGAACTAGAAGGGGAAACTCCAGTAGACTGTAATTCTTGGCCTGCTGTTATTCATCTGCAGATCAATGTTCCTAAAAGCTTCGAGTCTATTGTCCTGGGTCTGTTTCAGTCATTTTTTTGAAATGATGGAAAAATTAATATTATGAAGTTTTCCTTCAGTCACAGCAAGGGAGAAAAAAAAAATTAACTACATATGATAAACCCCAAGCTTTTGAATGCCACAACAGTATATCCTAAAGCATATGATAGGTTGTTTCCATGCTGAGAAGTCTGAATAGACAGAAATTCATCTTCTGTTTTCTAAAACAGCTTCTCCGCTATAATACTTTTCATACAATTGGTGAAAATGTGTCAGCACTTCTAGCATTCAACCGAAGGTGGTTATGAAATAGATTCACCTTCTTTTTAATTTTCTGATGTGCCATCTACACCCAGGACATTAAAACTGGAACATTTTGCCTGACCGGGCAAAGCAAGAGGCAATCTTCCCAAACACACAATATTTCAGTTATCTTCCACATTCAGCAAAACTGAGGGTTTTATCCTCAGAAAAGGAAGGGAGGGAGAGAGAGAGAAAGAAAGAAAAGTTAGAAGGATCCGTCTAGCCACATTCGAACTGGAGACCCAGATATTTGTTCTCCAACCTTCTATCATTAAATTTTGAATATATCCTGAATCTCAATATATATTCAAGGAGGTAGCTGCTAATGTAACCTGTATGACAATGTTTGCATTATTTGGAGTTATTTATTGTGGTTGTTGCCTTGCTTTGTTTCCCTTGTGTTCCTCCTATAAATCTAGTGATTTGGCTTCAATGGCTTAATAAGGAATTTCTTATTCAACCTTCCCCACATGTAGGATTGTACTGTTCTACAGCTACAATCCAGGGGAAGGTTACTGCAAAATCCCCATTTCTTCCCAATCAGCTGGGACTCGGGAGGCAGAGAATAGATGGGGGCGGGGCCAGTCAGAGGTGGTATTTACTGGTTCTCCAAACTACTCAAAATTTCCACTACCGGTTCTCCAGAACTGGTCAGAACCTGCTGAAACCCACCTCTGGTAAGGATGATGACCCTTGCATCACCTGCCTGATCTAAGACTGAATTTACAGTATCTCTTTGTGCAAGCAGTCATTCTTTATCAGATGTGTAGGACCATCTCGACTAATGCACATACTGCAGAATGTTCTGGATACATCCTGGCACATCTCTGTGGCCAAATAAAGCTAAAATGAGCAAATAAGAATTGTAAGGCTAAAGCTCCCTCTGAGTTAAGTTCGACTCTCACAACCCTTTGGCAATGATTAAGGGAGTGGCTTAATATTGCCTTCTTCCAGGATATTTCTTCACCTTTGTTGTGCCTCGCCCGCGCCCCTCTCCACAGCCGGGCTCTTCACATCTCCTGCCAACGGAGCCAGAGACTGATAGTGCAGAAGAATGTCCTGGCATGCCTCCAGCCCCCAGCCCTGGCACCATGCCCAGACAAACTGAGCAAACAAACCTCCCTCCGATAGCATGTGCGCCTGAAGCCAGCCACGAGCTGGAATTGCCGGCAGCTGGGGACGAAATGATGCAGTGGACAGATCCTCGCTTCTGGAGAATGGAGAGGCGACGTCAGCCAAAGGAAGGGAGGGGCAGGCCTGGATAAGTGCTAAGTCATGGAACCACACCCCATGGCCTATATAAAGGATCTGCTTTCTGGCATTCTTTGAGTCAGGCAAAGTCTAATCTGGATTGCTGAAGTCACACCTTGGACTCCTGCCTGCCTTGAGAACTCTGACACGAATATGGCAAAGCTGCAGAGGCTTTGTGGCCATGCTTGATACAGACTTCCCCGACCCGGCTGTCAGAGGAGGAGTGGGGCACGACATCCTTCCCATTTTAACTGCACCTTGTTTTTCCCTGGTGTTACAAAACCAAGGCCTAAAATATCAGTTCTGCATAAAATTGTATCAAACAGGAGAGAATATATTTCACATAGGAAAGTTACGTGCCTAAATATCGAAGATGGGACCATGGGATATTAATCCAGGCTCTAAGGCAAAAAATAAAGAATATATAATCTTAGAAATCTCTAGTAGCCTGTTCGTTAGCCCAAATAAATCAGCAGCTGCAATACTGTTAGTTGCCCCTACAGGAAAAATAAATAGATAAATCTCACGAAGTGGACAATAACTTTGAGCTTTCACTTCTAATAGAGTTGATCTATGGTGGTACCCAGATGGCACTAAATACCATACATGATGCTGAAAGTAATTCATTTGCAGCTACTTACCATTTTATTTTTAACTCTTTCCCCTATCCAAAGCAGGGAAAGGAGGATATCTTGGTATAGAACCTTGTTTCCATATAAAAAAAAATCAGGTTTATTGAACTTGTTCCACAGCAGAAAAGTAAGCTCCACTCACCACACTGAGGGAACAAACCAGCATTGTTTTGCAAGGAAAGAGCCTGCATATTTGAGAGGACAATATCTGAGAGAAGCCCGTTTTTTAGAAGATCAAACACTCACTGGCTTTTTAAAAAGAATCAACATTTTCAATTGGGGGGGAAAAACATTTTTGTCCTTTTGGGATGCAGAGAAACTCTCATGAATGTAAATAGCTTCAGTAATTAGGTTCGTTGAATATGTAGTACTGGGGAAAGTAGAGTTCATGAAATTTTCATATCAATGAGTAAACTATATTTGACTTTTTTTCAACTGTGGAATTACCATGTTTGTATGCATAGAATGCAAATGGGAAGAGGAATGTAAAATTCTCTCTCTCTCTCTCTCTCTCATGATTCCAGCACTTGTACTTTAAAGCAAACCCTAAAGATGAAAGACAGGCTTGGGTGGGATCCTATTACTAGAATGCTGATATCAGCGTGGTCACATTTACTTTGATCCACAAGAAAAGTGGATTTAATTCTCAGGTTACGCTCCATTTTTCAATTTGCCAGTGTCTCCTTGTGGTTAAGGTATCGGATTATAGAGCTGAGAAGGCCCAGGTTCAAGTCCATGCAATTTGCTGGGTGACCTTGAGCCAGCCACTCATCCTACTGCTCTCCCAGGGAAGGAATGTGAGGATGAAATGAGCAGAGATCCTTTTCTAAGCCATCTTGAGCTTCTGAAGGAAAGGTGGGATAGAAATATAAGAAACAAGTAAATATATTCTCTTGATAAGCAGCTGTGATGCTGCAGACTGAGGCTGCTACATAATGACTCAGTCAAGTATGTGTTCTTAGATGAGTGATGTATGTACTGGTTTAGATAGTAGTCGATTCTGGGAGAAAAGGTAAAATACATTGATTATCTTTGTAGGATTACTAGTCATTATAAACCTGTATAATCATCATTAGGATATGAAGAGGTTCACCTCACTCAGACCGCTACTGTCCAGTTTTCCATCCATACTTTTTTCACTGAGAAAATCTGGCTTAAATAGTGTTTATTTATTTATTTATTTTATTTTATTTTATTAGATTTTTATACCGCCCTTCTCCCAAAGGACTCAGGGCGGTGTACAGCCAAAAATAAAACCCACAATATACACACTTAAAACAGAATTTAAAACAAAGCATATTACAAAAATGGCCGACATTTAAAAATTTAAAAACTCTAAAATTAATAAATAACCCCAATTAAAATTAAATAAAACTTTTAAGCCAGTCCCGCTTGAATAAATAAATGCGTTTTAAGCTCATGGCAAAAAGTTTGAAATTCTTCTTGGGATCAATCAGGCTATTGATTGCAGATAAGGAAGTCAAATCAATTGCTCACAGATCAAGCAAGCTGGAAAGAAGGCAACATAACAAGTGTCAGAATGACTGGATTCATGCCAAGATTTGACACTCTGATGTTCTCCAATATTTGGGACTTCAATTTCCCTCAGTTCCTAGTCCAGGTCAGGAAGCAGACTCCATGAACTTGCCTGGAATTGTCCTTTATTGATATGGGTTCTAGTAGCAAAATCTTGAAATCCTGATTTGCTCCTCCCTCTCATACTACAGTGAATTGAGAAGGAATACATATGAGTTGCTTTTTTATCCTTTCACTATTTCCCAGGCTTAACTATGCTTTCGTTTATCTAACCACCATTGTCTCTGCATAGAATAGAATAGAATAGAATAGAATAGAATAGAATAGAATAGAATTTTATTGGCCAAGTGTGATTGGACACACAAGGAATTTGTCTTGGTGCATATGCTCTCAGTGTACATAAAAGAAAAGATACGTTCATCAAGGTACAACATTTACAACACAATTGATGATCAATATATCAATATAAATCATAAGGATTGCCAGCAACAAGTTATAGTCATACAGTCATAAGTGGAAAGAGATTGGCGATGGGAACTATGAAACGATTAATAGTAGTGCAGATTCAGTAAATAGTCTGACAGTTTGAGGGAATTATTTGTTTAGCAGAGTGATGGCCTTCGGGAAAAAACTGTTCTTGTGTCTAGTTGTTCTGGTGTGCAGTGCTCTATAGCGTCGTTTGAGGGTAGGAGTTGAAACAGTTTATGTCCAGGATGCGAGGGATCTGCAAATATTTTCACGGCTCTCTTCTTGATTCGTGCAGTATACAGGTCCTCAATGGAAGGCAAGTTGGTAGCAATTATTTTTCTGCAGTTCTAATTATCCTCTGAAGTCTGTGTTTTTTTGTTGGGTTGCAGAACCGAACCAGACAGTTATAGAGGTGCAAATGACAGACTCAATAATTCCTCTGTAGAATTGGATCAGCAGCTCCTTGGGCAGTTTGAGCTTACTGAGTTGGCGCAGAAAGAACATTCTTTGTTGTCCTTTTTTAATGATGTTTTTGATGTTAGCTGTCCATTTGAGATCTTGCGATATGATAGAACCCAGAAATTTGAAGGTTTCTACTGTTGATACTGTGTTGTCAAGTATTGTGAGAGGTGGAAGTATGGAAGGGTTTTTCCTAAAGTCTACCACCATTTCTACGGTTTTGAGTGTGTTCAGTTCCAGATTGTTTTGGTTGCACCACAAGGCTAGTCGTTCGACCTCTCGTCTATATGCGGATTCATCAGTGACCTCTACATCAGATGAAAGTGTTTAGTCTACAGAAAAGACTGTGGAAAAGTATGATGGCGGCCTTACAAATATATGAAGAGTTGTCTTACAGAAGGAGGAGTGTGCTTACTTTCTACTAAGCCACAACTAATACGTTAGAACAGCGGTTCTCAACCTGTGAGTCGGGACCCCGTTGGGGGTCGAATGACGATTTGCCAGGGGTCGCCTAAGACCATCGGAAATATGGGAAGTATACTTGCGAGTCGAAGAATCGCACTCCAATGGTTGACTCCACAAGCCAGCTGCAGGCTCTTCAAATCGCTAGCCGAATTTGGCTTCAGGCGCGATGAATTAAAAAAGAGAGAAATCTTTGCTCTGATGTCTCCCTCTCAAGCCAGCTGCAATCACTCCCAATCGCTAGCCTAATCTGGCTTCAGGCATGATAAACTTAATAGGGGAGGAGTCTCCGCTTTAATGCCTCCGTCCTCAAGGCAATCGCAAGCAGTTCAGATCGCTAGCCAATACGGCTTCAGGCGCGATAAATTCAAAACGAAAATAATTTTATGGTTGGGGTCGTCACATCGTGGGGAATTGTATTAAAGGGGTCGCAGCACTATAAAGGTTGAGAACCACTGCGTTAGAAGGAGGGTAAGGCTAAACATCAAGGGGACTACCAATAAAAGGGAATATTTATAGCTCAGGGTTGAAATGAGGGGTCATTGGTGCTCTCTGAACTTGTTTTCTTGCAGATGTTTCATTACCCTAACTAGGTAACATCATCAGTACTAGTAAGGAGTGCTGTTTGCTGTCAGTTAATATCAGAGGTCTTCAAACTTGGCAGCTTTAAGACTTGTGGACTTCAACTTCCAGAATTCTCCAGCCAGCATAGCTGGCTGGAGAATTCTGGAAGTTAAAGTCCACAAGTCTTAAAGCTGCCAAATTTGGGGACCCGTGGTTTATATTCTGGTGTCTTGTCTGTCTGTGTGGGTGGGATCTGCCTTAGAGATTCTTTGATTGGCTGTTTACTGATGGCTCTTTGGCAGTCTCTTGATTGGGGTGTTGCTTACTTGATTGTTGGTCTGATGTTAACCTTGGAGTTAATCTATGCTGATCTAGGTGCTGATTAGTACTGAAGTCTTTTTCTCTTTTAGGCTGGTTAATTGTCTCTTTTATCAACCAGCCCAAAAGAGAAAAAGACCCAAGTACCTTCCACCCAGCAATCAGCATTCAGATCAGCATAGATTAACTCCAAGGTTAACTTCAGACCAACAATCAAGTAAGCAACACCCCAATCAAGAGACTGCCAAAGAGCCATCAGTAAACAGCCCAACCAAAGAATCTCTAAGACTGCCCCCCCTCACCATGCAGACAAGTCACCAGAATACAAATTGACAGCAAACAGCACCCCTTACCAGCACTGATGATGTTACCTAGTTAGGGTAATGAAACGTCTGGAAGAAAACAAACAAGCTTAGAGAGCACCAAAGAAGTTCCCTCATCAAGGGAACTTCCTGACTCCACCAACTCAATAGAATGAGCTGCCTTAAGATATGCTGAGTTCTCCTTCGTTGTTGTTGTTAGTTGTGAAGTCGTGTCTGACCCATCGCGACCCCATGGACAACATTCCTCCAGGCCTTCCTATCCTCTACCATCCTCTGGAGTCCATTTAAGCTCATGCCTACCGCTTCAGTGACTCCATCCAGCCACCTCGTTCTCTGCCGTCCCCTTCTTCATTTGCCTTCAATTGTTCCCAGCATTAGGCTCTTCTCCAGTGAGTCCTTCTTTCTCATTTGGTGGCCAAAGTATTTCAGTTTCATCTTCAGGATCTGGCCTTCTAAAGAGCAGTCAGGGTTGATCTCCTCTAGGATCTGACTAGTTTGTTTGTTTGACCTTCATTAGCGGTCTTCAAAACAAACTGGATGATCATGATAGATCTACACTGAGGAAGGGGTTGGACCAGAGGTTCTCTTTAAAAAAAACCCTCCCGCTATGTGACAATATAAATGAGTGACATGCAGTCCAAATTTCTACAGCGTACCAAATTGCCTAACTCCAATTCAAGCATTGCACTCATTTGGTTAACCATGGTTTAATGGTAGCCATAACGGATTGCATTCATATAAAGTGCTAAACCCAAACCAAGCAAACCACATTATAGCTTAACCCACCGCAGGAATACAAAGGAATGCCAAACTGAAGAGGGACAAAAACCAATATATTTCGACCAAAATAGTAAGAAATGAAGCTGGGAGTTTCCAATAAGATTTTCCATTCAAGTACCTGACATTCCCACTTAGCGTTTCACGATCAGTCAAGGAGCCACTCAAAGCAAATAATTTGAATGAAAGTATACACTGAAATACACCTTTGGCAGCATGCTTTGGTACCTTCAATCCCTGCCTCCCCCAAAGGCAGCAGTCATTTCTCTCATTTTCTGTTTATGAAAGTCAAAGAACCTCGAGAATTTATTAGGTCATTCTGACATATTTTTTTTCTCAGTATGGGCCAGATTCTTTGAGAATAAATCCATTTAAAGCAGGAGTAGGAAATCATTTCACAGCCAGGAATAGATATTTTTTATTTGGTTACTTCACCTGGGTCTAGTGGCAGTGACAAAAATCACACCTTGGAGCAGAATGTTTTTGACCCTTTTTTCTATGCTGGTAAGAAAATAAAATGTCCTTCAAATCAAGTTCAATAACTGGTGATCTTATATGGATACATTTATGTGTCAGGCCTGGAAGCCATCTTTTGCATTGGGTCTTCAAGCCTGCCACATTTACTGCTGTGGGAAATTGGGAGAGGGGATTGTATGGAGCAAGGGTGATATATAGTCATAATAACATTCCTTTTTCAAAGAGTCAAGGACATCTTGCCCTGCACCTGGAGGGCTTGAACTGGGAGGCATCTCCAGTTGGGATGATGCTTCAATTGGACCATGTGATGGACATGTGGGGTGCTGGGCAGGGACTTGGACTTTCCTTTGGGTGGGGAAAACCCTGGAAGCTTTCAGATTTGGGTTTTCCCAGATGTGCCAATATGACATTTCTAATAAAATAGAACTTAGAAGAACTTCAAGCCTCGGTGTCTTCTTTCGTTGGGGGTGTTACTTGGAACCTGACATTATGCTGGGTTTTTGGCTATGATACAAAAAGGGTTTGCCAGTCTGTACAGGTAGTCCTCAACTTACAACAGTTCATTTAGTGACTGCTCAAAGTTACAATGGCATTGAAAAAGGGGAATGTTGACTGTTTTTCAAAGTTACGACCATTGCAGTATCCCTATGGCAGGGGTGAAATGTAAAATTTGTTACTACCGGTTCTGTGGGCATGGCTTGGTGGTGGTGATGGTGAGGGTAATGTGACTGGGTGGGCATGGCCAACTTTTTTTTTTTACTTTTAAAAGCATTTTTTCTGAAGAGGTTGTAAAAAATGCTTTTAAAAGCCTCTGATGATCAGGCAACTCAGCTGGGATCGCCAGAGGAGCCTTTTAAAAGCATTTTTTCTACAACCCCTTCGGCCAAAGCGGTTGTAGAAAAAAATGCTTTTAAAGGCTTCTGACAATCCCAGCTGAGCCGCGCGATCATCAGAGGCTTTTCTTTTAAAGCATTTTTTCAGCTGAAGAATTTTTTCGGATGGGGGGGCAGGTTTTTTTTGCTACTGGTTCTCCGAACCCACTGCCACTGCTACCAGATCGGGTGATCCGGTCCAAACCGGGAGCATTTCACCCCACCCTATGGTCATCTGATCAAAATTCAGAAGCTTGGCAACTGGTTCATACTTATGACCATTGCTCTGTCCTGAGGTCATTGGATCCCCTTTTGTGACCTTTTGACAAGCAAAGTCAATGGGGAAGTCAGATTCACTTAACAGCCAGTTATTAATTTATCAGCTCCAGAGATTCACTTAACCACTGTAGCAAAAAAAGGTTATAAAATTATGCAAAACTCACTTAACAATTGTCTCACTTAACAACAGATATTTTGGCTCAATTGTAGTCATACGTCAAGGACTACCTGTGTTCATCCTCATCATTTAATGACCCCATAATCCCTTGCAAGGTGGAGTCTGAGCAACTGAATGGAGCTGAGTGTTTACTGGCCGGATGCCCTTCCTGTTGCCAATGCAGAGTTCTATTCAGCAGATACATTCTCATTGTGCCCAGAGAGAGAAATATCTGCCTCTACCTAGGATCGAACTCACAACCTCCTGATTGTGAAGCAAGAGCTTCACCTCTAGGCCACCGAACCACTTGAGGGCTACCTGTATTGAGGACTGTTAATTTTTGTTGTTAATTTCCCCATCAAGGCTGCAGCCCTGGGATTCCCAGGCAATCTTATCATCCAGATACTAATCAAATTCAATCCTCTATAGTAGTGATGGCTAACCTTTTTGCCATCGCATGCCAGAAGGGGGAGCCAGGGGTGGTGGTCATGCGTTTGCATGCCCACACCTATAATTCTATGCATCTCGCTCCCGCATATTTGCATGCGACCCCCACACTTTCCCCCCCCCTGCTCCTGACACGCAATAACCCGGTAGGCCTGTTTTTCTCTCTCATCTGGCTCCAGAGCCTCTCTATGAGTCTGGGGAGGGCAAAAACGGCCTTCCCCACCCCCCGGAGGCCAGAAACAGTGTGTTTCACAACGTCCAGTTAGCAAGGAAGTGACTTTTTTGCTATCCCCAGCCTTCTGAAACTCCTAGAGAGGCTCTAGAGGCTGGGGACAGCAAAAAATGTCACTTCCTGTCCAACCAGAAGTTGGGAAACGGGCCGTTTCTGGCCTCTGAAGGGCCTGGGGGGTGGGGAAGTCTGTTTTTGCCCTCCCCAGACTCCTAGAGAGGCTCTGGAGCCAGGTGTGAGAGAAAAACAAGCTTTCCCCATCACCCCCAGGCCCTCTGGAGGCAGGAAATAGCCTGTTTGCCTACTTCTGGTGGGCCCAGAAGGCCCGAAAATCAGTTGAGCTCGCGTACCCACTGACATGGCTACATGTGCCACCTGTGGCACGCGTGCCATAAGTTCGCCATCACGGCTCTATAGCTTTGCTGAGGTCAGTTAGTTGCTGCTACCTATTTGGGGCCATTGGGATTGTTATTATTATTTTATATAAAATTGGTGTACTAGAAACCTACTGAAAGTATTTTAACAATTTTTCAGGAAGATTCTCTCCTAGTTTCTGTAAAAGGAATATTTGTAAGTGCCAAGCTGTGTAAAGACAATGCATCAACACAATTATACACAACTGCAGTTTAGAACGGTTAAGTGTAATTAGGCAGAGAGTTAGGGAGAAACTCCTTTATTACATAATTGTGTTTTTTAAAAGAATATCCTATGAAGATTTTTTTTAGCAAATTAGCATAAGCAAATATAAACACATGGATTTAATTAGAACAACATTGAGACACTATTCCAACAGAAGGAACTGTTCTGGATATTCAATAATTCGATGCAACCCGAAGGTCTCAGAACTAAAAACTGGATACAATTATTTCAAGTAAATTGTAAATACCTTTGATCTTCCTTTATCTAGTTAATCTTCTGTTAGATTAGAGGATCGTGCCCTAAATATATAATTTCCATATAAGATGATACCCTTTAATGATCAAACTCACAATGGCATATGTGGGGTTTATACTGTATGTGTCTCCCATCCAGCTTCGCAAACTGAAACCATCTTTATCTATTGGACCTGATGGACTATGTACATACTTCTTAAAAAAGCTTTCCACTAATATAGCAGAACCCTTAAGCATAATCTTTGAAAAAGCTTTCACGACCAGTTCCCTTCCCAAATGTTGGTCTCTAGCCACAGTCATCCCTGTCCTCAAAAAAGGAGACCCCAGCCTAGTTGAAAATTACAGACCAATCTCTCTATGCTGTGTCACCTGCAAAGTAATGGAATCTATCATCAACCAATCCATTACCTTCCACCAAGAAACAAACAACCTACTCTCTAATAAACAGTTTGGCTTCAGAAAAAAATTACCATGTAATTTACAACTTCTTCACTGCAAAAACATATGGACTACAAATCTTGATCAAGGCAAAGCAATAGATGCAATCTACATAGACTTCTGTAAAGCTTTTGACTCAGTAGTACATGATAAACTTCTCCAAAAACTAAAATCCTATGGCATCTCAGGACCCCTCCACAATTGGATAACAACTTTCCTGACAAACAGACAACAGGTGGTCAAAATTGGCAATGCTATATCAAATCCTGTTCCTGTCAAAAGTGGCGTTCCCCAAGGCAGCGTTCTTGGATCAACACTCTTCATATTATACATTAATGATCTCTGTGACCAAATAACAAGTAATTTTGTTCTCTTTGCTGACGATGTCAAACTATTTAACACCACCAATAATACAGCTACCCTTCACAAAGACCTTGACTTTGTATCTGAATGGTCTAAAATTTAGCAATTCCAAATCTCTACCAGAAAATGTTCAGTCTTGCATATTGGAAAAAAGAACCCAAACACTAAGTACAAGCTTGATGGACATTACCTTACAGATGATCCCCACCCTGTTAAAGACCTTGGAGTTTTCATATCAAATGATCTAAGTGCCAAAGCCCACTGCAACTACATCGCAAAAAAAGCTTTAAGGGTTGTAAACCTAATCTTGCATAGCTTCTTCTCCAAAAACACTACTCTACTAACCAGAGCATATAAAACATTTGCTAGACCAATTCTTGAATACAGCTTGCCTGTCTGGAACCCTCACCACCTTTCTGACATCAATACAATTGAACGTGTCCAGAAATATTTTACAAGAAAAGTTCTCCACTCCTCTGAATACATCAAAATACCTTATGCCACCAGACTTGAAATCCTGGGTTTAGAAAACTTAGAACTCCGCTGCCTTCGACATGACCTGAGTTTAACTCATAGAATCATCTATTACAATGTCCTTCCTGTCAAAGATTACTTCAGCTTCAGTTGCAACAATACACGAGCACACAATAGATTTAAGCTTAATGTTAACCGCTCCAATCTTGATTGCAGAAAATATGACTTCAGTAACAGAGTTGTTAATGCCTGGAATGCACTACCTGACTCTGTGGTCTCTTCCCAAAATCCCCAAATCTTCAACCAAAAACTGTCTACTATTGACCTCACCCCATTCCTAAGAGGTCTGTAAGGGGCGTGCATAAGAGCACAAGAGTGCCTACAGTTCCTGTCCTATTGTTTTCTTTCATTATATCCAATTAATATAGTTATTACATACTCATACTTATATATATGCTTATATATTGTATAGTTATTTCATGCTTACACTCATATATACTGTGTGACCAAATAAATAAATAAATAAAATAAATAAATAAACAGATCCACACCAATTTAGCTTCAGAGAAGAATGTTGTCAAATACTACAAACACACATCTTACACTTGTTCTGAAGCAATACCAGGAATCAGAACTATTTCCAACAACAGAAGAAGGGACCAATTCTTAAGAGATTTCTTTTTTAAATCTATTTTTGTATTAACTCCTTTTAAGTGTTTTTAAAATAAAAAGAATCTCATCTCATCTACATTAGAATGCTTCAGCTTGTTAAGTATTCTACTTTTCCCAGACATTTAAGCATTTGTATTCCTCTTTTATTTGTATTATTTTTGTGCTGCTGTTATAGACTGCTGGTTTTATCATATGTCCATTTTGTGTTATTTATGTACAGCAATTCACCTTGTTAATTTATCTAAAGAACATAATATACATTGTGGATACAACAACTCAGTGTACAGCAGCCCACCTTGTCAATGTATTTAAAGAGTAGAATATGCATTGCAGATACAATTAAGTTGCAGGGATCACAAGTAAAAGTCAACTACAATAAGGTCTTTGGTGATCTCTGAGTTGGTTACTTTCTTAGGGACATTTCATTACCAAACTAGGTAACATCATCAGTACTAGAAGGGAGTGGGGTTTGCTGTCATTTTATATCCTAGTGGCTTGCCCTGTCAATGTTGGCTGGGGTGTTCTTGATGGTTCCTTAATTAGACTTAGTTGCAACATCTCATGATCATGATTTGCAACTTTCCTTGCTGGCTTCCCATAAGCAAAATCAATGGGGAAGCTGGCAGGGAAGGTTGCAAGTTGCTCAGATAATTGTCCCACACCTGGACAGCCTCTCCCAGCTCGTATCCACTCATTCCCTGTCCCCCCCAGCCATTTTCACACCCTTCCTGGCCACTCGTGCACCTTCTCCCAATCATCTAACGGCTTGATCTAAAACTTGGCAACTCCAAATCTCAACCAGCAAATGCTCAGTCTTGCATATAGGAAAAAGAACCCAAACACTAAGTACTCGCTTGATGGACATTACCTCACAGATGACCCCCATCCCGTTAAAGACCTTGGAGTTTTCATGTCAAATGATCTAAGTGCCAAAGCCCACTGCAAATACATAGCAAAAAAGGCTCTAAGAGTTGTAAACCTAATCTTGCGTAGCTTCTTTTCCAAAAACACTACACTACTAACCAGAGCATATAAAACATTTGCTAGACCAATTCTAGAATATAGCTCACCTGTTTGGAACCCTCACCATATCTCTGATATCAATACAATTGAACGTGTCCAGAAATATTTTACAAGAAGAGTTCTCCATTCCTCTGTAAACAACAAAATACCTTATCCCACTAGACTTGAAATCCTGGGCTTGGAAAACTTGGAACTCCATCGCCTTTGACAAGACCTAAGTTTAACTCATAGAATCATCTATTATAATGTCCTTCCTGTCAAAGACTACTTCAGCTTTAATTGCAATAATACAAGAGCAACCAATAGATTTAAACTTAATGTCAACCGCTTTAATCTAGGTTGCAGAAAATATGACTTCTGCAACAGAATCATCAGTGCTTGGAATACTTTACCTGACTCTGTGGTCTCTTCCCATAATCCTAAAAGCTTTAACCAAAAACTTTCTACTATTGACCTCACCCCCTTTCTGTATGATAGTTACATATATTATTGTGACAAAATAAATAAATAAATAAATAAACAATTCCACCCACCCAGCAGCAACCACTCCAAGCCTGATGTACTGGTGCTGCAACTCCTCCATTTTTTGTGCACCCTCCCTCACCTGGCAGTGGCCTTTCCAAACCTTGCCATGCTTATTCTGTATCTTCCCTGACACTCACACACCCGCCTAAGCCTCACTGCGCTCAGATCATGCCTCCCCAACCACTTGCATTCCCTTTCCCAGCCACAGCAGCATCTCCAAACCCAGCCACACGTGTGCCATGCCTTCCTGGTCACTGGCATTTCTTTTTGCTCCCTGTCCCATTCAACCACAACCAGTTGTGAAATCTGAACCGGTTTACTCCCAGTTCTCTGGCTGTGTGCCAAAAGGAGGTATGAGGTAAGTATAACAGCGCACGGGGTGTTCTACGAATAGGTTGTAAATAAATACTTTTAAAAGTAAAAAAAAAAAGGCTCTGACGATCACGCGGCTCAGCTATGATCGTCAGTCTCTTTTTTTTAACCTTTTAAAATAATTTTTTAAAAGAAGGAGCAAGCGGGCAAGCGGGTGACTGGGTGGGCAGGAATTTTTGCTATCGGTTCTCTGAACCACCCGCCACCATCACTACCGAATTGGCTGATCTGTTCTGAACCAGGAGCATTTCACCCCTGGCCACAACCACTTACCTGCCTGCCACCTGCTGGCAGGCTTCTGAGGACTAGCAACTTCCTGCCGTCTTCCCCATTGACTTTGGTTATTGGAAGCCGGCAGAAAGTTGTGAGGAGGTGCTCACTGAATGACAATTTTCACTTAACAATGGCAATGGGGGACTGCAGGGATTGCCATCGCTACATGACATTATGCTTTATGAGAGCATTGCTTAGCAATAGAAATTCTGGTCCCAATTGCCACCCTAACTCAAGGCCTACCCATATTGTGATTCCGTTAAATCTCTAACCCTTAAAGACTCTCCAGAAGCTGTAACTGATTCAGAAAGCATCAGCACCTGCAGTTTGGGGTGCCCTTTGATTCACCCAAATCCAAATAACGTTACTGCTGCATGAATTGCACTGGGCCTGGCTCCCGGTGGCCAAGTGCAATTCAGTATGCTGTTATTATCTTTAAAGCTCTTCATGGCATGGGACCAGGTTATTTATGGCAATCACCTCTCCCTGAGAGAGTATCTGCCTGTTCTACTAAAAGGTCCTCTCCCTTAAACGTTGCCATCTGATAGGACCGTGGAGGTTTGCCTTCTTGGTGGCTGCCCCAGCCCTTTGGAATAGCCTCCCACCTGAGATTGACGGGATCCCTAGTCTTTTAGCCTTCTAGAGGGTTGTGGTTCTTCCCCCAAGTATTGAACATTATAGTTGATCTGGGAGGCTATTTCATCCAGGGCCTGGGTAGCAGGGTGCTTCTTTTTTAAAACTTTGTTTAATGGATTAAATTTACTATATGGCCGTGATGGTGAACCTATGGCACGTTTGCCACATGTGGCACGCATAGCCGTATCGGTGGGCACGCAACCACAGTTCCCAGCCTTATGGTCCCACCAGAAGTTGGCAAATGGGCTGTTTTCGGCCTCCAAAGGGCCTCCGGGGGAAGAGGGAGGCCTTTTGTGGCCTCCCCAGGCTCCTAGAAAGGCTCTGGAACCTGGGGAGAGAGAAAAATGGGCCTACTGGGCCCACCATGCCATTGCATGCCAAGAGCAGGGGGAGTGCGGAGGCGGGGTGTCGCACACACATGCACTGGGGTGGGGTGCGTAGAATTATGGGTGTGGGCACGTGCGTGCACAACCTCCCTGCACTCCCCCTGCTTTTGGCATGCAATGGCAAAAAGGTTAGCCATCACTACTATATGAGATAGGCAGCCATACAGGACCAAGGCTGGGCAGGAAGAATGACTGGTTTTGGATTGGCAGAAAGATTGTTTTTAACGCACAAGTGTTTAAAAACAAGAGTGGTAAAATTAATTCTTCTCTATCCTACACTGCCTATTTGAAATGAAGAACGTTTGAGTTCCTAGGACTGGATTTTTCAATGGGAGGATTATAAGGTTAGTTTTTTGATACTAGGCTCAGGCTAATTAATCTCTGGGTGCAGGAATCTTTCTTTTTCTTTTTCACATGCGCAGAAGAGTTTTGATGGCGTTTGGGTCAGTGGACGGAGCCTCCCGCCAGTTTTACTACTGGTTCTATAGAACTGGTCCGAAACGGGGTCAACCCACCACTGGTGTGGTTTTATATTGGATATAGTGACCAGACGTCCCACTTTTGGCGGGACAGTCCCGCTTTTTAATAATTTGTCCCGCGTCCCGCGGCAATTCCAAAAAGTCTCAATTTTTTTGTTTGTTTCACTCCCATTCTGAAAATGGGGGGTGGCAACGCAAGAGGAGGAGGCGGAGAAGGGGGAGAGCTGCCGCTTGACTTCACCTGAGAGGAAGAGAAGAGCCGAGAGGAGAGCTGAGGAGAGCCGAGGAGAGCCAAGCCTGCCTGGAAGAGCCGAGAGGAGAGCCGAGCCTGCCTGGAAGAGTGGAGAAGCAGCAGCCGCGCCTCCTCCTTCAGGCAGGTGGCAAGACTCAGTGCGCATGCGCAGCACCCCCCCCCCGGTCAATGGTGTCCCACTTTGCCATCGCTGAAATCTGGTCACTTTAATATTGGAGGATTTCTCAGCTTCCTATCCTTCACTGATTTAAGGGATGGGGGTTT
This sequence comes from Ahaetulla prasina, assembly GCF_028640845.1. Lineage (NCBI taxonomy): Eukaryota > Metazoa > Chordata > Lepidosauria > Squamata > Colubridae > Ahaetulla > Ahaetulla prasina. The sequence goes on from NC_080539.1 coordinate 215,419,902, forward strand.
GAGAAATGTGAAGAAGGAGGCAAGGCCATCTTCCTTTTCATAGCATTCTTTTTGTTCCTCATTTTTTTTTTCAGTTTATTGAAGAGAATGGCGCAGTACATATGAGTTTGTGAAGCAAATTAAAATAATGAAGGAACATTTAGCATTATATTTAACTAGTTAGGAGGGGTTTTTTTGGTTTGTTTTTAATGAAAATCCATCTGATATTTCCAAAGCATGTACTGGAAGAGCAACCCCCTCCCTTCCCTTCATGTTTGGGACCTAAGCAACGGTACCCTGCTAAAATGCCCTGGTTCAGCTGTACTGAAATTATAATTTGTTAGAGATTGGAATTTCAACTGCCTAAATATTGGCCTAATCCTCTTATGCTGTACTCATGGTAGTACGGTTTATTTAAATATTTTAGCTGAGAATCAATTAATAGTGATTTAATATCCATATTCAACGAACACTGTAGCTTCGAACTTTTTTTAAAAGACAAAATTGCACCTGTGCTTTTTCTTTCTTTTTTTTTAAAAAAAGATTCTTCTGTTTATCTCCCCCCCCCCCAAAAAAACCCCCAAACTGCTTTTCCTATTATGGAAACAAATTCTGACTAGCTATTACATTTGACAAAAATGGCCTTTGTGAAGGCACAATATGTTGTCATTGAAAATGTGCAAATGCAGCACTCCCATTGACCAGCTATAGCATAATGATTCCAACACAAAGGACGAAATGCGGCGTTTGAGCCTTTCAGGCATGCAATCGTCATTGATACCAATGGGAAGTTGGCATACGACTGAAAATAATTATAAGGTCACACAGATGTGTATGGTTTAGAGAGGCATGCAGCATGGAAATAGGCTTTATTTTCCGCTGGTAAGTTTTTATGCTTTTTTGCAAAAACATATTTCTTCCTCTGAGCGCTGGCAACTGTTTCTGTAAGATGATGCAACAGTTTAGGGATGAAAACAGTGGAATTTCTAAGATTAACAACACGCAGCTAGATCTGAAGAATTGAATCCTACAAAAGGAAGTCAGCTGCTCTTTCCCAAACAGAAACTGATGTAGAAAATGACCAGACTGAGACCGAGGGAGGAGTCAAACGCGTCATAAGTCAAGAGTCTCTGTGTGCCCGCAAGAGATCTAAGTCCAGCCACTTTGAATGCCTTCTTATCTCCCGCTCATTTCCCTTAATGGCCAGTTGGTCAGATTCTTGTAAAGTGCTTAAGCTTGCAATAAATCCTGATACTCATTTGAACTGCCTGAATCTCCTGAGTTCCCCAGTGCTTGACAATTACTACTGTCCTGTCTCAACTAAGCAGCTTATGGGATCACACCAACAAACATGACTTGTACCTGCACTCTGTGCCCATTAATTGGCTCACATCCACCTTGCTCTACCAAATGCTAGAGCTTGAATTTAACTATAGATAGTTCTCAACTTACAACCATTCGTTTACGTTCGAAGTTACGTTGACAAATAAAAAAAGTGACTTACCACCATTCCTCACACTTACGACAATCACGGTATCCCCATCATCATGTGAACAAAATTTGGGTGTTTAGCAACCGGCATGTATTTATGGTGGTAGCAGAATCCTGGAGTCACGTGATCATCATTTGCGACCTTCCCAGCTGGCTTCCAACAAGCAAAGTCAATAGGGGGAGCCAGATTTGTTTAAGGACCCCACAATTCAGTTAACTGCAGTGATGTGCTTAACAAGCACGGCAAAAAAGGTCGTAAAATTGAACTCACTTAACAACCGCTTTGTTGAGCAAGTGAAATTCTGGTCTCAATTGTGGTTGTGACTCGAGGACAATCTGTATTGTCTTGGTTTCATTGAGATTATTTCACCAGATGCTGCTTGTTCAAACTACTTGTTCTGACCTAGGTTTCCTTAGAAAGCATGAAGCAGAGTCTTGGTCCTGGCAAAACCCCTTTTATTTACACGGCTGTGAATTCCTTTCATTCACAGTCAGCAAGGCTTGGCAAACAGTTTTTCAGAGGAATATTTATCAACACAAACCTTATCTCGCTTGGAGAGCTGCCAGATAACTAGTTTCCAAATGCAGGGCAAGGCAAAACTTGGCACAGAGTCTCTTAGAGTCAGGAACAGAACTTTCCACTCTTGAAACGAATGAATAAATGAATTGTTTCCTGCAAAAGCCCCCTCCCCGTTTGCTCCTCTTTTGTTTCTCATGGGAAGGGCCAATCACCTTCAAGGTGTGGCTTTACTCCCAAGTCGACCCTGCTTCCTTAATTGTTCTTGTCTTCTAGCAGCTCTGCACATGCACACACTGGGAACAGTCTCCAGCTGTTCCTCTGCCTCACTGCTGTCTAGCTCCCACTTGGCCTCCGACGCAGAGCCCTCGTCCAAGCTTTCCTCAGCCCCCAGGACTGATCCATGTTCCTCCCCAAGCTCTTCACTGTCCAACTCTGCTGCCAGCTTTGCTGGCCACTGGCAGGCCACAACACTACTGTGGATATTTGCTCTGGATTATTATTGTACATAAGCAAAGAATAAGTGGAGTATTTTTTAAATACTTCCACAAGATGTCTGGTGATAGGGAATTATGGACTTCCACATGACCTGTTTTCATTCTTCAGTCCCTCAAGCTGCTCATAGTTATCTCCTTTGCTGTCAGACTCAGGTTTTCTGTGGACCCTACTTATTGTGGGTTCAGTGGTATTGTTTCTGCACCTGCTTCTGACAAGCAAAGTCAATGGGGAATCCAGATTCACTTAATGATCATGTTACTTACTTAATAACTGCACTTAACAACCCTGGCAAGAAAAGTCGTAAAATGGGGCAAAACATAGTTTCACTTAGCAACATAAATTTGGGGCTCAATTGGTGTTGTAACTCGAAGACTACCTGTATTCATTCCATGCCACATTCAGGTGTTCTATGCTGCAGTGCATTGCCAACTGGACCAAATAGCCATCCATTAGTAATAGAAGTCAAACAATGCTCCTTTGCCAACAGTTCTTATAAAGTTCATTCTTACTCTTATTCGGACGGTGCTTTGGCTTAGTTATTAGACAATTTGGTCCACCAGTCCTCCCCCTCCCCCCATGCCTGTCACACTGTCAAGGATCTAGGGCTAGTGACTACTTGCAATGAATGGGGAAGGCAGTTCCCATTCGGCTCCCTTTCATTTCTTCATCATCCCCCAGGTGGGAAGATTTGCCAGATGTTCTGTAATCAGTATTGTTAACAGATGTCAGGTAGTTCAGCTCCATAGAATTTCGCTGAATGGAAATCTTGTATTGAATGAAATATTGCAAGATCCACAGTATATCGTCCATTATTTTAAAAGTTTTGATCTGCAGCAGTCCTAGCCAAAGAACCATTATGTTACCTCAAAAAAAGAGCGGAGCCCAAAGTTTGCTTTAAAACGGAAAATTGACTGGAGGTTCATTATCTCTGGCTGGGACAGAGGCTTTGGGGTTAGATTGAAAGATTTTTTTAAATGGAAGTAATACTGACTACAAGAAAACCTTAGTACATTTTCATGTTAAAAGTATTATAACAATAACACTCCTGAATTTTTGGCTAGGAGAATCTTGTTTGTATGTCAAAATAAAGAGAGGTCACTTTATATATATCTAGTCTCTGGAAGGTCATTAATTATAAACAATGTATAATTTAAACTTCATAATCGTACAGCAAATCCTCCTTTAGCATCCATTTGTAGTTATGATGGTGATGAAACAGTAATTTTGTGACCAGTCCTCTAATTTATGACAATCGCAGGTCTGTAAAGCAAAGGAAAGCTGAAATAGGATCATAAGCATAGTGACAGTTTCACTTAGTGCCCACCTAACGACCAAATTGCCAATGCAGCCATGATCACTAAAGCCGGACTATCTGCAGGGTTAGCAAGCAAAGCCAGTATGAAAAATTAGCCTTCTGCAGATATAGCAAAATATAGAACCCCTTCTCCATTGTTATAATGTTCCAAGCTTTATTGATTTTTCAGAATGAAGAATATAGAGACACACCGAATGTTTAATCCATGATTAAGTAGCTCATGAACCCAAGAAGACTGGGCTTGTCATTCTAATTCGGTGAGATGCAAAAGCAAACAATGTGTTCCAAAAGAATGAATCCGCTTAGGAGGTGAATTCCTTTGCTATTTTAAAAGTTTGTGAGTTTGTCTAGAGTTGAAAGCAGGCTCTACTTAATTTTTCAGAAGGATGTTAGCGGGGATGTGCTTTCGATTAAACCAAAAGTTTTAAAACTTTTGAAATGTTCTATAAATGTGTGGGATTAGCTAGAAATCATATTTTGGTTGATACGGCCCAGTACTCTCCACAGCAAAACTTGAAATCCCAAATATATTATACCCAGAGTAGGGTATACCTTCCAGAGTAGCCAGCAAATTGTAATTGTGGAAGGAAAGGGAAACAATCAAATAATCAATCCTTAGTACTCGACTGCTTTGAAACTCATCAAATGTGGTACTCGATACATTTTGACGCGAAAATTTTATCTCAGTACTTGTTGTGACCGAGGCCCAAGTAGTGATTACCAAACTCAATTAGTCCTGAACAAACTTATTTTATTAGAACAGCTGAGAATTAATGCATTCTCAGCTTAATCCAAAACAAATTCTTCATAAACAGTCCTTTGGCTTTATCACCAACCTTTGTTGTCTTTGGCAACCTGCCAAAGGCTTTTCTTGGCAAAACCCCCACAAAGTTCAAGAGATACTGACAAGAAACACTGGAATCAACGTTGCTTTTCTACAAAGAACCCAACGGCTTGTTGCTGCTCTTTTAAGCCTTATGGGAGTGGCCAATCATCTTCTGGCCTTACTCCCGAGTCGTTCTTTTTGCTTCAGCTGCTCTTGCCTTCTGACAGTTCTTCTCATGCGTGCACTAGGAACAGGCTTCTCCTGTTCCTCTGCCTCTCTGCTGTCTGCCTCTGGAGGCTCCGGAGTCCGTCCATCGCTCTCAGATGGCCCTGGCCCTATCTCTGCCTCCGATGCAGAGCTTTTGTCTGGGCCTTCCCCTAACTCCAAAACTGGCCCATTGTCCTCCCCAGCCTCCTCACTGTCTGATTCCACTTCCAGGTCCTTTGCTATTTTAAATAGCAAAGGAATTCACCTCCTAAGCGGATTCATTCTTTTGGAACACATTGTTTGCTTTTGCATCTCACCGAATTAGAATGACAAGCCCAGTCTTCTTGGGTTCATGAGCTACTTAATCATGGATTAAACATTCGGTGTGTCTCTATATTCTTCATTCTGAAAAATCAATAAAGCATTATTTCTTTAGTACTCGACACACAAGCTAGAAATTGTCAGTGTCATGTGCCTCATGACTCTTTTCCAGCTGAAACAAAGGGTCACATGGTAGTCCTGTGTTTTGTTTGGTACTCATCATTTTAGTAGTCCTTGTGCCACCCAGAACCAATTAACAACGAGTACCATGGTACCAGAGTGTATTGGGAACAATTAGATTACCTGAATGTAATCAGACATAATTTTACTTTTACATTTAAATCATAAATAGTTGCCTTAGCACCAACCGCTACTTTGTTCTGTTGTTTGCTGCTCTGCAACAAATGCAGTCTCCAGGAAACTATGGAAAGTCAAATACACAACCTTTGATTCCCCAAAAGATTATACAACCTTGGCTCATAGATGTCAGAAACTAGAACCACTCATGCATAATTCCAGAGAGATATTTTACTGCTGATCAGCTATAATTTCACCAGACTGACTGCCTTCCTTTGATCTCAGATGTTCACACTTCTGCATGAATTCAGAGCTGGAGAAGCTTCTTGGATGAGAAGAGAAACATCTTCAAAGAAAAACCCAGAAAGTCCAATTGCCTCTTGAAAAAGCACCTTTGGGTCTAAACTGGAATGTTTCTTTATTTCCCTTGGCAGGAGGCCCTCCCCTTCAGCTGGTTGTTCCACCACAATAACTGCATCAATGGGCAGCATATTTTAAGATAAATATTTTAGACATGGCTGTTTCCCTTCCTAGAAATCTGGACAGCTTTTCTGGAATGGATAAAATGAATTGTAATTATTGTATGTCATTTGTAGTTTAATGTACTCATCATAGCACATGCACTTCTTTTAATCTTTCAACAGAAACCAGTCTTTAGTTAAAGTCAACTGCAAGAATCTTCCGGCTTGAGGAATTTCATATTGTATCCTATGATGATCAAAAAACCAAAGAGATATATTCCTCAATGCAATGCTGAAAAAGAAAGGTGAAAAGATCAGTAGTGGATTTCAAATTTTTTAACTACCGGTTCTGTGGGTGTGGCTTGGTGGGCATGGCAGGGGAAGGATACTATAAAATCTCCATTCCCTCCCCAATCCAGGGGAAGGTTACTGCAAAATCCCCATTTCCTCCCGATCAGCTGGGACTCAAGAGGCAGAGAATAGATGGCGGTGGGGCCAGTCAGAATTTTTACTACCGGTTCTCTGAACTACTTAAAATTTCCGCTACTGGTTCTCCAGATCTGGTCAGAACCTGCTGAAACCCACCTCTGGAAAAGATTGTGGTGTCTAAGGACTTTTGAGAATATCACAGGTAGTTTTATGTTCTGTATTGACAGAGTTTTTTCAAAAAATAATTTTCACATACTTATGACAAAATCTAAAACACTTGATTTGAAAGTAAGCTCTATTCATTTCAGCTGGATATCTCTGTGTATAGATTAGGATTGTGGCTTTATTCACCGTTTAGTAAGAACATAACAATGCTGTTGTTCGAGAGCAAACAAAATTCAAGCTGTTGAAATAAGTAGGATTGGCTCCTCCGTTATTTGTTTCCCAATTTTTCTCAATCATAAGAAGACCAAAGAGAAAGCAGTGCTGAAGGCTTACGGCATTTTGTGATATCTACCCCCACAGAAAGAGCACACGCATGATAGAAAACAGTTTGACAGGACAACAGATCTGACACGCTTTATCAGATCCCACAAGAGATCTGCACCACCTTTGTGCATTAAATTACCACACGTGCAACTTCTTTGTTCCTCTTCCAGCTGCAAGCAGATGTTGGTCTGTCTCACACATGTTCTCCTTCATACTGGATAACTTATACAAGCTATGGAAAGAGAAACCCTAAAGAAAAACACTTGTTAATAGTCTTAGTAAGAGGAGAGGAAAGCACATTTGGATGGGTCCTAGTCATTGTCCAGAAATAGGCAGTCACTTTGTGTAATCCTAAAGACTCCTTCTTAAATTGCTGATTTAGTGGAGATCCCAAAGGTGCTTTTTCTGGATCAGGCAAACTGGTGGGGGTGGGTGGGAGGCAACTGGACTTTCTGGTTTTTTCTTTTGAAGACGTCTCGCTTCTTCAAGAAGCTTCTTCAGCTCTGAAGCTTCTTGGATGAGAAGTGAAATGTCTTCGAAGAGAAACCAGAAAGTCCAGTTGCCTCTTGAAAAAGCTCCTCCTCCTCCTCCTCCTCCTTCTGAAGGATCACTAACTTTTGCAGATACAGTCTATTATGTATATTTTTATTTTTCTGTAAATCTTTTTTTGTGCTAAAGTCCCAGTTTTGGAACCAGGATCCAAAGTAATACCAAATAGACTTGAATAACTAAAGATTGATGCTACAAGTACTTTATTTATGATTGGTGATATTGTTTTAAAGGCATTACTTGGCAATCGCTCTGGAATACACAGAACAGAATGTTATAGTGCTATATATTCTGAGGTATTGGGGTGTTTATGTGTACCCCCCCTCTTTCTATATCTATGAAAACACTGATAAAGCTATTACTGCTGCCGCCATTTGTTCATAAAATATGTCATTATTCAAGAAATTTAAGCACTCGGATGATGGAAAATCACAGAGAAGAAAAAGAAACGTGGATTTTGTCAGAAACAAGGGCTACATTTTTATTCAAGAGGTGCATAATGATGGAAAATGACTGTGACAAGCCTAGACAAAACAGAGATCCCTTAAAGGCTGCAGCGTTCCCTGTGAATACAAACAAGAGACAGCAGTCATCATAAGTCCATGCAAACAGAAAAACCAAATTAAGCAGAGAAAAGTTGAATGAGAGAAGCTGAAGCAAAGCTCTGAAACAAATCACCCGGCCGACTGTGGAAGATTAATTTCAACAAATCTGCTGCCAAATAAGTCAGGAGACCAGGCCCATCAATATTAATGAAGCTGAAATAGAACTCCAAGTGGCTACTACTACCACAAAGTGGAGAGAAGAGACATTTTCTTTTAAATAGACTGCAGATTGGATCACAAGACCATCAAGAAAATGAAGGGTCCCTCTGTGTGTGTGTGTGTGTGTGTGTGCACGCATATGCACACGCATACTCACACAAACATCATTTCACAGCTACAAGGAACTTTATAAACAATTACAACATAAATCCTGGAGGTAAATGGAAGAAAAAAAATAAATCACCAGTTTCCAGACCAACCTCGTCCCACACCAACTGCAGCAAACAAGATGGGAAGAGGCAATAGATGGAGGAAATTATTATCTGCATATTTATTTATTTTATTTATTTATTTATTTTCGTCAAGCATGTATTTTATGACAGATACAAGTGTAAACATAATTATAAACACATGTAAAGGGTATGGATAAAAGAAAACATTAGGACAGGGACGGTAGGCACTCTGGTGCGCTTATGCACGTCCCTTACACCCCTCTTAGGAATGGGGTGAGGTCAACAGTAGACAGTCTAAGGTAAAAGTTTTGGGGATTTGAGGAAGAAACCACAGAGTCTGGTAGTGCATTCCAGGCATTGACAACTCTATTACTGAAGTTGTATTTTCTGCAGTCTAGTTTGGATCAGTTTACCATGAGTTTGTATCTGTTGTGTGCTCTTGTATTGTTTTGGTTGAAGATGAAGTATTCATTGGCTGGTAGGACATTGTAGCAGATGATTTTATGTACTGTGCTTAGGTCAGACCGAAGACGGTGAAGTTCTAAGTTGTCTAAGCCCAAAATTTTGAGTCTGGTGGCATAACGTAGTTTGTTGCGAGCAGAGGAGTGGAGGACTCTTCTTGTGAAATATCTCTGGGCTCTCTCAATTGTATTAATGTCTGATATGCAGTGCAGTGCGAGTTCCAGTCAGATGAGCTGTATGCAAGAATTGGTCTGGCAAAAGTTTTGTATGTCCTAGTTTGCCGTTCAATATTACCGGAGAAATATTAGTTTGAATTATTTTGTGCCAATGTGAGCTGTATTCTGCCTTTCTGCGAGTCACCTTTTAAGGTGATCTTATATAATTTTAACCCGGGTTCATCTCCATCCATCCATTCACCTCTTTCTACACCTTAGTGAGTGAGGCTCTCAAAGCACTACTAAAGTTGCCCTTAAACTGTAGATTTTGAAAGGGAGGAAGAGGCTGTGGAATTGTAAAATTGCATATGAAGGAAATGTTGTAGTTGCTTTAATTTAAAAGCTCATATAAATTAATTCTAAATGTCATAAAATTCATTTTTTTTAAAAATGATCTTGACCCCATCTACTATTTTCTCAAGCTTGCAATACGTTTTTGGCCTGCAGCCTGGTTTTCAAAGCCACTTCAGGTCTTGGATCTTGTTTTCTCATGATAACTTGAATATGAAACACTTGAGCCAAAGTTCCAATTTTAAGTCAACTACAAAACCCTGTGCATGAGAGAGAACCTGTCCAAGATTTTTTTTCTTATAACACTGTCCAAGGTGCTGAAACTGCTTCTATTTAAGATTAGGATAGGCAACACTGTTGAATAGAATAGAATAGAATAGAATAGAATAGAATAGAATAGAATAGAATAGAATAGAATAGAATAGAATAGATTTTTTTTATTGGCCAAGTGTGATTGGACACACAAGGAATTTATCTTGGTGCATATGCTCTCAGTGTACATAAAAGAAAAGAAAAGATACCTTCATCAAGGTACAACACTTAATGGTAGTCATAAGATACCAATAGGAGTGGGTAACAGGAAAGATGAGGATAATAATAATAATAATAATAATAATAATAATAATAACAACAACAATAATAATAATAATAATAATACAGCCCTACTACATGGTTAAATGCTCTTGGGCATAAGACAGCGCTGTGGGAATTAGGTGTTTAGTAGAGTTATGGCATGGGGAAAAAACTGTCCCTGTGTCTAGTTGTTTTGGCATGCAATGCCCTATAGTGGTGTCCTGAGTAGAGAAGCTGAATCAGTTTATGTCCAGGATGTGATGGGTCTGTAGATATTTTCTCAGTTCTCTTTCTGGCTCATGCAATATATAGGTATTCAGTGGAAGGCAAGCTGGTTGCAATGCAGTCCAACTTTCCATTGAAGTCTGTACCTGTCCTGTTTAGTTGCTAATTAAAAGTTCAAATGACAGACTCAATAATTCCTCTGTAGAACTGTATCAGCAGCTCATAATGAGCCTGTGCAAACAATTCACTTGAGATATGTTTTAAAACAGGGAAACTGCCATCCTACAAAGCAAAAAACAGCATGTAGCATCATTTTTATTTATACTTCTTGGTGTATTATAAAACGTATCTAACACATGTTGCAATTTGTTCAGATTCTTAGTCAATGACATGGCATTATCTGCATTTTAAAATACGTATTGATTCGTATTTCCAAACTACACATCTCTAATACCACAACAAGCATAAATATATTAAGCATCCAAGGGACAGCATTCTTGTCTTACTGCCTTCTCAATGTTGAACTATTTCCTGAATGTTCCATTTCTTCTCACCCATAATTCCATTTCCATTATCCATGCTACGCATGCCACTCATGCTACGCATATCTTATTCGGCAGTCAACCTTCGGCTCCATATTTGCTCAACGCATTGCATAATCCAAGTCTAGTCACTTTATCATGTGTTTTACTAAAGCAACATAAGTAAGATCTGACATTTTTAAATGAGCTGCTGAAGAACAAAATTCTGATCTGCACACTCCTCTTTCTGGCACAGAGCTGAACCATACCTCTCAAATGTTGTTCACTTTATGCCTCTCATATCCTTTCAGTCAGAATTCTGCCAAGCCTCCTTTCAGGAACACGTCACAAATTAATCCTCCTGTAGTTTCAGCATTCACTCTTGTCAACTTTACCTTTGTACAGCAGAAGAGTAATAGGCGATGGCAAAATTGTGGACGCAAAACTATAAAATGGCAATGTCTACTGTGTCTTGTTGGCACTTACCCCCAACAAGAATAGCTAGAATGTTCGAGAATAAATCAGCAAAATGCTGGAAATGTCATCAAATATCTGGTTCTTATTACCATATGTGGTGGACATGCGCAGAAGCTAAAAGATATTGGACTAAAATCCACACATGGTTGGAGAAAATGATAAAAAAGCATATAGACTTTAAATCAAAAGTTTTTTTATTGGGGATTATACCTGAAACTTATAATAGAGAATTGAGATACTTGATTGTGAACGTAGTAACAGCAGCTAGGATTGTATTTGCTAAGAATTGGAAAAATGAGAAACTACCATTGTAAGATGAAATTATTAAGACAATAATGGAATGTGCAGAAATGAGTAAACTGACATTTGAAATTAGAAAACAGGAAGATAAGCAATATTATAAGATATGGGATTTATTTTATCAATGGTTAGAAGGGAAAATATGTTAAAATAGACTGGAGTTTCTTACAAGGGAAGAATTACTGAACGATACAAATGATTTAAGATGATGGAATAAATGGTGTAATAAGATAAAATATTGATTTAGAATAATTTATATCAAATGAGAGAATAAAATATTACAGTTAAAACTAAGGATCAAATGATTAAAACATTTGGATATATATTGGATGATAAAATGTAAGATTAGATAAATTAATGATATATGTTGAAATTGCACAAAAAATTTGTAACCAGCTCACCGACACATTGTATTTGGATGGAAGATGCTTTTATGTTTGTTTGTTTTAAAAATAAAAAAAAATTCAAAAAGAAGAAGAAGAAGAGTAATAGGATAAGGAAAGCAAATCTTGGTTGCTACTTCTGACCAGAAGAAGAATCAAAGAACATGGGTTCTGTATATGTATGACTGGTTTAAAAAAAAAAAGGTGGAAGGAAATGATATCAAATTAGGCAATTGTTTTTGGCAAAGAGCAGGCAGAGCGATAAAAGAGTAAACCCTCAATCTTCAGTCTCCTGCCCCGTTCCTTGCTCTCTTTTTATTTCTATACAAATTAATTTTTGCAGCAGTCATTATTCATCTATGTTTTTCTCTCATCTACAATGTTTTACTTCATCAACCCACCAACTATTCTTTCTCATACTTCCTGTTCATGGAACTCCCCATACCTCTGTGACACACTGTAATTTAGTTCTTTTCATTCAGTTCCAAGCAGCTCCCGTATCCTTTTTCTTTAAGATAATTTCCTATTCATTCTTTGGGAAGATTAATCTATCTTCTAATACTATTTCATACAGGACTCTTTAATTTTTCTTCCTGCCTTTGTTCTACATTCATGCGCTTTCTTTCGCTTCCGTTTCTCCGTGTCCATTTTTGCCCCAGATCCATTCTTGACACTACAAAATTAAGGTCTGCTCCACACTCGGACCTTCTCGTCGTTATAGTCCTCACTAATTCTCTCAGCATTTCATAATAAATTATCACATTAATTACGCTTTTGATTCATTCCTTTTCCATGTGTACATATGAATGAACGTATGGTGGTTAAAACACACATTTGGAAAAAACAGATCTTTTTCTAAGCAGTTACCTCTGAAACAGCCAATATCCTTATTCATTCTTGGGTCTCTGAATAATCCAATTACTTTTCCTATCTGTCTTGTCTCATTCCTATCCATGAACTCATGACATCTAACAATTTTTTTCCCTCCCAATTACATTCTCTACCTCTCAACTAACTCTGATTGTTTCATTGTACTATTTATTGGCATATATTGTGCATGTATCACCATCCCATGTAGACCTACTCTCAATAGCACCTTCAAAAGCCTAGGAGACATTCATTCTTTGCATCTATCCAACAACTGCACTCCATAAGATCAGATCATCTTAATTCAAATGTATGATTACGGGACTGGAGGCTAGAACATATGAAGAATGGTTGCAGGAACTGGGTATGTCTAGTTTAATAAAAAGAAGGACTAGGGAAGACATGATAGCAGTGTTCCAATATCTCAGGGGTTGCCACAAAGAAGAGGGAGTCGGGCTGTTCTCCAAAGCACCTGAGGGTAGAACAAGAAGCAATGGGTGGAAACTAATCAAGGAGAGAAGCAACTTAGAACTAAGGAGAAATTTCCTGACACTTAGAACAATTAATAAGTGGAACAACTTGCCTGCAGAAGTTGTGAATGCTCCAACACTGGAAATTTTTAAGAAAATGTTGGATAACCATTTGTCTGAGATGGTGTAGGGTTTCCTGCCTGGGCAGAGGGTTGGACTAGAAGGCGTCCAAGGTCCCTTCCAACTCTGTTGTTGTTATTATTATTATTATTAAAGGATCCTTCCCTTTTCTATTAGTTTCACAGGTACAGAAGACTCCTCGCCCCTTCATTTTATTTAATGGCATGCTTTTCATGATTGGTTCCTCCTGCATTCCCTGTTGCAATTTTGCATACACAATGATCACCTCCAGATGCAGGATGGTCATAAATATTGACCATCGCAACCCATTGCAGGTTTTGTTTTATTCACTTAATTATCTTAGCAAGATATAGGTGTAGACAAAATTACCAGCTTTGGTTGCACACATGCATCATTTCCCAGTAAAAGCACTACCACAAAATAACATCCACAAATAAAATGAAAGACAGATTTCTAATCCAGTAGTAGTTTATTTGTGAACAAGTGGAAAATTCATGACCTGAAAGCAGGGGTGAAATCCAGCAGGTTCTGACAGGATCTGGAGAACCGGTAGAGGAAATTTTGAGAAGTTTGGAGAACTGGCAAATACCACCTCTGCCTGGCCCCAGAGTGGGGAGGGAATGGTGATTTTACAGTATCCTTCCCCTGGAGTGGGGTGGGAATGGGGATTTTGCAGTAACCTTCTCTTGCCATGCCCACCAAGCCACGCCCACAGAACTAGTAGTAAAAAAATTTGGATTTCACCATTGCCTGAAAGCATTAATATATTTATTTTTAAGGGCACATTTCCGTAATACTGTGAGAGGTGATAACCTAGGTTATCTTTTCCCAGTTTGACGCTAAAATAGATGTGTCCAACCCGTGGACCACAAGTCATCCACAAATGCTAGTAATGCACAAGACTGTAATTTTTAAACATTATTACAGTATGTGATCATATTAACTATATGGTATGTTTTACATGTGGCCCAAGATAATTCTTTCTCACTCAGTGTGGCCAAGGTGAATTAAAAGATTGGCCATATCTGCTCTAAAGTGAGCAGGCTTGGGTTTCTGAGCTTTCTTGTGCTTATGTGCCATTACATCTACACAGTTTTCCCAGCCAGTATATGTTTGAAAAGGGATAGAGAGGTGACTCTCTGCGTATGAAGATCCCCGATCTTCATACCCAGGAGAACTCAGGAGAAACACCAAGATGGAGAAACACCAAGATCACAGATGGAGAGTAACGGGAGTGCATTAATTCTTTCTATGTTTTTTAATAGACGAAACAGCCCATTGAATCACTAGATTTCCTAACAAGATACTTGCCTGTGAGAGACGAGGCTTCTTGGGGATGATCAGTGCCTGAGGAATCCCTATACTTTGAACAGCCTTCCTCTTCTGTTCCTCCCTGGAATGTCTCCATCCGGATGTGGACTTGTCTGTCCACTGCCCTCCTCCTTTCGCAAGACTCTTTGCCGCTCTAATGAGTAAGGCTACCAAACTGTGTGGCTGGCTCCTTTAAGTGCACCAGGCTGACCTCTGCTAGCATCCAGCCAGTTTTAGTCTCCATCATTATTGTGAAAAGTGCTATATTTTAAGCAACACAACTGTGGCAATCTACGAAGAGCTCTGGCAGACCTATAGAAAGCTCCAGCCCATTTCAGATCTTATCACATTCAAATTGGCCTTTTTGAAGGATGTTCCTTTTCCAGTTCTGGCTTGGTATTCATTTCTTTTCTCAGATTCACCTCAACTCTGAGAATTTATAGCTTCATATTACAAATCAAAGTTACCTGTCCCATTTCTGAAGCATTTTAAAAAGCTTTTGTTGTCATACTTGCTGTTGTGATCATTTCAAAACTTGATATAATTCGTATTGTATTAGGTATTTGGTGCTAGATTGCTTTGATTACTTCCTTTAAGTAGCAACTAAAGCATGGACTTTAGTTTTAGTCCAATGTTTTGAGGAAAGCTATACTGAACTTCTGAAATAATGAAATATCTTTTATTTTCAGTACATCAGTTTATTTCACTTAACCCTTGCATTAGTTCTCAGACCAATTATTTTCTTTGTTTACTGACCCACAAACGTATCTGCTGTATCACAACAGGATGATATTTTTATTTTTGATTGATTTATAGCCTATCTCTTCCGTAATACAATAGTTCTTGACCTGATCCAATAACTGTTTGCAAAAGTGGGAGATCTGAATTTTAGTGCTGATGGACAGGCAGCAGATTGTTAGTGGCTTAATGTATTTATGACAATTACATTTTTAGGGCCTAGAATTTCTAGTTCTGGAAATTGGTAGCAAAATAACGTGCCTGACCTAACTTTGAGGGAGTTACTAGAAACAAGGCAGGGAAGTTACAGGCTCAGCAGTGAGGGTCCCTACTGGCCTAGGGGTCCTAAGAGATACCCAATAAAGCTGACACAACATCTTTCAGAAAATTTTTAAAAAATGGAATTGGCCCACTCTGAGACTTGGAAGGTTTTCTGGTATTTGGAACGGGAGTCAGTTCTGGATGGGTCGAATGTTACACTTTTTTCCAAGTATATTATTACCTCATTTGTTGAACAGCATGTCCTAACAAGAATCAAAGTATCTGTAAGAAATGTATCTGTAAGAAATGTAATATATTTTTTAATTAACAAGTATTATCAGTAAGGTACCAATGTATTGGTCTATTAGTTAACAAGTTTGATAGAATATTGCATGGACTTATTCAGAAAATGAAATAAGTGGCTGAAATATTAAAAGTAGAAAGATTTGTTGGACAATAAGACCTGGTGGTAAACAATGGCTTATTGAAGATACTACACTGGCAAGATTCACACAACATGCTAAGCTATAAACTTTGAAAATTAGTGTTCATTCTACTCGATTATTTTGTTAACTCACGTACTATGCTAATCAAAATGCAGGCAACCCACATTATGGCTCAATGTGATGGGTGAAGTCAGCCAGTTAATGAAAATTACTGGAATGGGAGCATCTTAGTATTCAATCAGAATTTAGCTACTCTACTCTCAGCTTGTTTTTCTCTTGGTCCCTTCACACTTTAGTGAACCTTGGGATCTTTGAGATTCTCCAGATGTTGATAGACAACAATTCCTATTTTATATCCTATCCTATATTCACTCCTGGATCTCCAAGTCTATGCTGTGTTGGGGATTTCAGAACAATCTAATTGCTGGGGCATCCTTTACTCACTGGGTTCTCACATGGCATACGTCACTGTGAAATTCATTTGTTTTGTTTAGTACAACTATTGGCCTTACCCCTGGATTCTAGGTCTGTTTAATGACTATGAATTGGGAGGTAGATAGATATGAGATAGAGATATGGTAGAGAGACAGTTTGGTCTAGTGGTTAAGGCTCCAAGCTACAAGCCAGAAGACTATGAATTCTAGTCTTGCCTTAGGCCTGCTGGGTGATATTGGGCCAGTCACCGTCTCTCAGCCCAACCCACCTCACAGAGTGGTTGCTGTGGGAAAAATGGAAGGAGGAATGAGTATTAGGTATGTTTGCTGACTTAAGTTGTTTATAAAAATAATAAAGGGGAAGAAGTCTAAAAAATGTGTGTACAGGATTCTAGCTCTTGTTTATATTATCATCAGTGGTGAAATCTAAAAATTGTCGCTACCGGTTCTGTGGGTGTGGCCAACTTGACATCATGCATGTCACTCAATGTTAGAGTCAGGAGCTGCACATTCTGAAGCACATTCTGCCCTTCTGAAGCCCCCAACACTTTGAATTTCCCTCCGCCATCTGGCTTGACTGCCCAAGTGAATCTCAGAGCCTTCTCTTGCCCTGCTCTCCATTCCGGAAGTCCACGCATCCCCCACTGCCAATCCTCCACATAACCGCCTGCCCGGTTTCTACAAAGGCAGAGCCCACCCCTTGCAGGGCGATCCAAAGAGGGGAGGAGGATGCTGCAGAAAAGGCCGCCTTCCACCCATGCTTCCCATGCCAGCTTTGCAGGGCTTAGAGCTCCAAAGCAGTCCATTGGATTCCCACCCGGTCACTTGCCTGCTCTCTTTCAGGATCTTTCCTTTGGCCTGAGTGGTAGCATTTACCCAGACGGGCCAGTGAAGATAGCCCTTCATCTTGGCACTCCCCTGCTCGCCGCCTCCATGTGCTGCGGTTGGAAGGGGCCGCCGCTGCTGCATCAGGAAGGGCCTGGCGTTTCCCTCAGCTGCAAATGTTGAGATTTGAGGTCTAAAAATCGTGTTAAAGGGCAAGCTACTGATGGTTGCGTGGAAGGGAAACTAACTGAGTGTGAGATGGAGAGAGCACAGGGAAAAGTCCAGGCGGATTGAGAAGAAGCAATAGGTGGGATGTGGGAACGTGGACAGAAGCATCCGGGCAAAAGGACTCATTTTTTAAGTGTGCTCAAGGCTGCCTAAAGAAAGATTGGGAAGCTCAGCCCCGGGCCCTTTCCTCCTCAGCTGCCAGTCCCATTCTAAACTTCCTGTAGAACTCCTGAGGCCGAAGGGCTTTAAACAGGGCCTGGGAACCCAAAAGCTGGCTTTCTCAGAACTTGCACAGGACTCCCTGTCACCTGCCATGTTTACTTAGGGGGAGGGCTCGAATCCTGAAGTGATGGGGAAATGAGCACCTTTTAGTTCATCGCCAACACTTCAGGGTTGGAGTATGCGCTAGCTATTCACCTGAACCCCCCAAGCCTCCATCAGTGCTGCCTGAAGAGCCAAAGACTTCATAGGTGGGCCGCAATGGGATGATCCAGTTGGCCATGGCCAGGGCCAGCCCCGCGCTCTCTCCATCCCACGCTCAGTTCATTTCCTTTCCATGCAGTCATCAATAGCTTGCCCTTTAACATGATTTGTAGACCTCAAATCTCAGCATTTGCAACTGAGGGAAACACCAGGCCCTTCCTGGAACAACCCACCACTCTCCCTCCCCACTTGGCTGCAGACCTCCACCTGCCCTCCCTAAGCACCACTGCCACCGTTCACTTTCATTTTGCGGCAGGAAAAGGAAGAAAGCGAATGGCAGCAGTGCTCGGGGAGGGCAGGTGGAGGTCTGCAGCCAGGTGGGGAGGGAGGGTGGTGAGAGAGGCAGTGTTGGCAGCCCGGTCCATGTGCAGCACACGAAGGAGGCGGGCAAGGCGGCCCCAGTGCGCCTGTTGCTGGGAAGGCACAGCAATCGCTCGGTCAGGGCGGCCTCAGTGGGGGCTGCATTGGCCTCTCCACCCACACCATGTCCCACTCTGGCCAGCTGTGCAAACTACAAGTGCGGCGACCTGGTCCTTACACTGGCCTGCCTGGGTAAGCACCGCCACCCAGGCTGAAGGGAAAGGGCCGCAGGTTCTGCTGGCCAGCCGTCAGCTTCTGCACCTCTTGTTCCGCTTCTTCGCCAGCGGGAAGAGACTCTGGGCCGAGTTCCTGGAGTGGCGCCGGCAGTCAGCCGGGCTGATCTGCAAAGAGAGCAGGCAGGTGGCTGGGTGGGAAGCCAGTGGGCTGCTTCGGGGCCCCAAGCCCCACGGAGCTGGCACGGGAGGCACGCGGGCCTGGGTGGAAGGTGGCTTTTTCTGCAGCATCCCCCTCGTCTCTTTAGATCACCTTGTGGGGGGGCTCTGCCTTTCCAGAAATGGGGGGGGTGCATATGCAGCAGCCCCAGGATGTCTGGCTGTCCTCCTGGAGCATCACTGCACCACCGCTGTTCTCTTTCTTCCTCCTCCTGCTGCGAAATGAAAGTGAATGGTAGCAGCAGTGGATCGGGAGGGCACCACATGTGCCGCATCACCCAGGACATCAGCTTGCCCTTCTGAAGCACTGCAGTGGCGATTGCGCCCCTCGCAGCCCCAGAGCAGTGGCTGCATCTCCACCAAAGCCGCCCACCCACATTCTGGCTGGGCCGGACGCCGGCTTCGGAAGGCAAGTGGGCATGGGGGACCGCCAGGAAGGCAGCGTGGAAGGCAGGCAAACATGGCAGGGCTGCGGGGAAGGGAGTAGGCTGCTAGCTCTCTTCCCCACAGCCCTGCCATGCTTGCCTGCCTCCCATGTGGCCTTCCACTTGCCTGCCTTCACAAGCTGGCCACGGGGATGCCAGGAAGCCTGCGTGGAAGGCAGCAAAGCATGGCAGGACTGCGGGCTGCGGACCGGTTCATGTGTGGTCAGCCAGTGATCACTACTGGTTCAGCAAACCAGCCCCAATCTCCATTACTGGTTTGCCCAAACCAGTCCAAACCAGTAGCATTTCACCCCCGATTATCATGCAGTTACTATCTAATGAAAGGTCACCTTTTCTTCTTGCCTTTTGTCTCCCAGCTGGCTATAATAATGATCACCCTGGGGACCCAGTCTTCTTCTACAGTCTTGTAAATCGTTAAAAAACACAGCAAACCTATTTCACTGTTAACTTTGGAGTCAAGAAACTGACTTCTGTATAAAAGAAGGCACAAACTGTGTTGGTGACAGAACTTGCACGGTTTTGTTGTTCTTGATATTACAATAATACTCTGTTGCCTGAAACATCATTCTTAATAGAGACTGAGTTGTGTGCAGAGTACGCTTTATCTCTCTTGCTACTCTGGAGACTGACGTTGGCCTTCAGTTCATTCTCTTGAGCCCCAATAGCATTTCCTCACCCTCCACAAGTTGAACATTTCTAGATTTTTTTAAGATACAGTGCTTTATATTGTACACTTAAGACTGTGTAGTACTTCAGATACAATTCAGAAAAAAGTGCTTCAGAGGGCAGGAGTGAAACATCTTTTGGATGTGAATCAAAGTATTGTGCAGAGTATTGAATACATGACTGTAACCACCATTATAGATCATATATAATGCCATCCCTCTGAGAATCATTGGAAATCAAAAGTATGTTAAAGAAAAGGGAAGAGTTGCTTGCACTATACAGAGGAATTTGAGCCTTAGACAGGGGTTGCTGGGATTTGTGATGGAGTGGAAATCCCAAGGCTGTTGGATTGGACAGCATTAATGGCTGCTGGTTCCCAGTGAGAAAACATCTGCAGTGGTTAGGGCTAATTTATGGACTGATGTTTGGGGGAAAGGGCTAAACAGGATGGGCCTTCCTGCCACTTTTTTTGAGCGGTTAGGGTTAGGTTTGTGGGGGGTTACCTTCAAAGCTCACAAGAGGTGAGCCTTCCCTAATTACCTGTGAGAGCAAGGTGGTTGGAGATGGGAGTTGAATAGAGTGAGTTAGGAAGGTAAGTATGGATTGGGTGATGGGGAGGGAGATCATCTGAAAGGTCTATGTTTCTCTATCTCTGGGATGTTCAAACTCGCGGCCCACAGGCTGGATGCATCATGTGCTGGCCACGCCCACCTCCATTTTAGTGAAGGAGAAAAAAAGTCGCACAAGAAGGCACTATGGTTTTGATGGGTATTGGGAGATGTGGGAGAGAAGGCAGGCTGCTTTCGGGGAAGGTGGCTTTGGTATTTAAGACTGATGCCACATTCTGGGGCAGCACAATGGCTCAGTGGTTAAGATGAGAGGCTTGTCAGCTGGAAAGCTGGCAGCACAGGTTTGAGACCTGAGCGCCACACAACAGGGTGAATTCCTATCCTTTCCCCTGCTCCAGCCCACCTACCAGCTCAAAAGCATACAAATGCAAGTAGATAAATAGGTACCACTTCAGTGGAAAGGTAACACCTCTCTGAACATCATCATGACTGTGAAGATGTCTTTGGATAATGCTGGCTCAATGGCCTTGAAACTGAGATGAGCACCACCTACCTATAGTTGGCAACTAGCAGGGTAAAACCCACAGGGACTTGTGTGGTGCTCGGGTCTCAAACCTGAGCTGCCAGCTTTCCAGTTCACAGGCCCAACATCTTAACCGCTGAGCCACTGACCTGAATGTTTGGTCTTTCTGATTTCTTCTGCCTTTCCTTGGCTTTTGCATTACCTAGCCCAATTAAGAGTATCAGAAAACTCACACATTCTTTAATGATACTTTGATAGGTCCTAATAACAGTGTTTTCCAACTGTGATTTCTCTTTGGATGTGCTCTGCATGGACCAATACAGCTATCTATAGGTTTGTTTGTTTTTATGTTTCAGGAAAAAAAAGTAGATTTGGATATTTCTGTTTGCCTGCTAAGAAAATTGAGGGACACAAATTTCACAAAAAACCCACAAACCACCTATTCTTGGAGTCTGGCCTAGTTTATAGCTATGAAATAGAATTGTCAGGAAAATTGTCTGTGAATTGTCATTCAAAGATAGAATGTAGCTAGAAAATACATTATCCACAGGTATGAAACCTGGAGAGTGAATTTGTTTTATTGAGTATAAAAAGCCTACAGATCTACCAGCATTTAATCTGAAATTAATTCTACTTTGAAGTGTTAGATACAGATGAAACATGTTGAAAATAGAATTGAAGTTTGAGACTAATAGAAACGAAGCCATGGTATGTCTCTTTAAATCTACAAGATGGGATTCATTGTATTCTAAGATATTCAAGGAATTAACTGATGGTCTAGCCCAGGGGTCAGCAGCCTTAAACACTCTAAGAGCCACAAAGGTTCTAACTGGAAGCCCCCCCCCCCCGTTCAATTCTGGAGCTGACCGGAAGTCCGGTTCCCCCACCATAAAGTTTCCTCCTAGCATGGCATCCTTTTTTCCTCTGTCGATCAGAAGTACAGTCCCCCCCCTCCAGTGTCTCCTTATAGTGTGGCTTCCTTTTTCCTCTACCTGTCCTAACCAAAAGCCCTGTCAAGTATGGAACTGACCGGTGACAGTGAGCCGCAGCAGAGGGATGAAAGAGCCACATGCGGCTCCAGAGCCGCAGGTTGCCGACTCCTGGTCTAGCCAAACTCCTATGCATTACATTGAAAAATCAGGAAATTTTAATTGTTTGCAAACTGAATACAAACCTGTAGTGTCATATAGCTGCAAGTTAAGCAAACGGGGCTGCATCGACAGATACATGTTTTCCAAATCACAGGAAGCAATCACTCTATTTTATTATGTTTTGATCAGGCTCCATTTTGAGTGCTAAATTTAAGGTACTACAGTCCAAGAAGAATTCTGACAAATTACAACTGTTTCAGAGAAAGGCAACGTGGATGATCAGAAGACTAGAAACAAAGTCCTTAAGATTGAAAAAGTCCTTGGGAAAAAAAATACAGCTGTGTTGGAATATGATAACAGTGTTCAAATAAGTGAAAAGATGTCACACAAAAGGTCAAAATCTGATTCTTTCATTCCATATTGTAGGACAACAAATCATGGTTTTAAGTTACAGCAAGGTAGATTCCAGCCAAATGTTAGAAAAAATTTTGTAATAGGAAGAACAGTTTGACTACCAGATCAATTATTCAGAGGTGGTGTATTCCCTTTTATGGAATGTGTTCAGAGGCTAGACAGCTATCTGCTGTCTTAGTTTGGATTCCTGTGCTGAACAAGAGGCTGGACTCATTGACTGAAATAGCCTCTTTCAACTCTATAATTCCGTCATAACCTGTAAAAGCATCATCTGGTATACTGCAAGGCAGATCACAGTATTTACAGTTAACAAGGCACACGGCTTAAAATGCAATTTTCATTTTTTTTGAAGGATGAATAAAAAGGGCAAGCGTATTAAACTCATCTTAATTTTTTTAAAAAAATGAAATCAGAATACCTTCCGTGATCTTAGCAAAAGCAAACCACTGGGTTTTATGTAGCTCGTATATCATTGTTCTGCATGATAATAGTGCCGTGTATGTTTTGGTTCCTCAAATGGCAAAACTGTAAGGACTGAATAATAATTTGATGCATATTAACATCTCTATCAATCCGCTAGCTGCTACCAGTAAAACATACATATTCTTCTTATACGTATGTATGAGGGTGCCTGTCCATTAATGGAGATGCAGAATATTGTAGTAACCATACAACTCCCCTTCCCACAGTTATAAGTCCTAGATGATATGTTTTTATAATAATACAACTGGTTAATTTTAGTTTCTGGTCCAAAAAGATCTTGGTGGTGTGTGTGTTTTACCTGGACTTAACATAGTTATGGGAGCCATTTATGTTATCATTATGACTTTATTTCAAAGCTAGGCAAGTTTACTCAGAAAAGATACATAAACTGGGTTAAAATGAGCAGCTTGATTGTAGACTTGCTTAATTAGAAGCAAGACCTACAGAGTTCAGTGTGAATTGCTCCCCCAAAAGTAAGGATATATTACATCTTAATTAGTCCGCTCTGACCTATTGCTAATTTTTGACATTTTATGCCCAGAAGTTACGCATTGATAAACTCAGCTGGAATAAAATATTCAGTATGTTGCAGAAATGGAAACAGATTACTGGGACAGAAGAATCTAATAATAGGAAGCTATTATTAGAGTAAATTATATTGAACAAAGAGCCAAAATTAGGAGAGAGGTCTGTCAAGGGTGCTTGCTGTTCCCTGCATCATTTAACATATTTATAGAGAATGAAATCAATAAAATGGGAAGGAAGTAAATTGAGTATGCTTTGCAGATGATCAGTGCAGATGATAATGACAGATAAGTAAAGAAAGCTGCATGACATACTAAATACACTAAATTTGTTGTATTAGAATCTCAACCTCAACATGCATGAGAATAAAACAATTCTTTTTATGGTCAAATCTTTGCCATACTGTATTTGCGTTTGCACACACACATATTATGTAGCGCAAGCAATATTTTTGGGTTAAGCAGGGTGTCAAACTCGATTTCATTGAGAGCTGCATCAGGGTTATGTTTGACCTCGGGGGTGGGGGGGAAGGAGGTGTGTGGCCAGGTGGGCATAGCCAGCACAGTGTCACTCATGTTGGGGGCACCTGTGGTGGCCTGAGTGTTCTTCCAGTGAAAATGGGCTCCCGAGCTCTGTTTTTGGCTGCGATGGCCTCCTGCAACTCTTTGCCAGCAAAAATGAAGCTTGGGAGGGCCACGGGCAGCCCTCCCAAGCTCTGTTTTTGCTGGCAGAGACACTGTGGGCCAGTCTGTTGCTGTTTCCAGGGTGGTCCCATGGGCCAGATCTAAGCACCCCATGGGACGGATCTGGCCCCTGGGCCTTGAGTTTGACACCCCTGGTTTGGAAGATCTAGAACAAAGGCTGAAACCAGATTAATTTTGATAAGTTATTGAGTCTGTCATCTGCATCTCTATAACTGTCTGGTTTGGTTCTGCAACCCAACAAGACAGACACAGACTTCAGAGGATAATTAGAACTGCAGAAAAAACAATTGCTACCAACCTGCCTTCCACTGAAGACATGTATACTGCACAAGTCAAAAAGAGGGCTGTGAAAATATCTACAGACCCTTCACATCCTGGACATAATTTTTTCCAACTTCTACCCTCAAAACGGGCACTGCCAGAACAACAAGACACAAGGACAGGTTTTTCCCCGAATGCAATCACTCTGCTAAACAACTAATTCCCACAACACTGTCAAATTATTTACTAAATCTGTATTACTATTAATCTTCTCATTGTTCCTATCACCCATCTCCTTCCACTTATGACCGTATGACTGTAACTTTGTTGCTTGTATCCTTACGATTTATATTGATATTGATTGTTTCCTGATTGCTTATTTGTACCCTATAACTATCATCAAGTGTTGTAAGTGTTGTACCTTGATGAGGGTATCTTTTCTTTTATGTATGCACAGAGAGCGTATGCACCAAGACAAATTCCTTGTGTGTCCAATCACACTTGGCCAATAAAAAATTCTATTCTATTCTAAAACATACATTTACAGTAAAAGCACATGAGAACAGGTACAAATAAGTTTAATATTTAATTAAGCAAATACAAGTAGTAGAACAAAGTCAAACTAGAGTCTTGGACTTTAAGAGAGCTAATTTCAATAAACTTAGAGAGAGCTTGAGAAGGATTCAATGGATGAGAATCCTCAGAGGGAAAACAACTCAAGAAGCTTGGGAAATTTTGAAAAGTGAGATTATAAAAGCGCAGTCTAGCACAATACCAATGAAGAAGAAAAATAATAGATCTCAAAAGAAACCAGCATGGATGCATAAAGAACTATCTGACAAATTGAAAGACAAAAAGGACAAATATAAAAAGTGGAAAGAGGGGCAAATAACTAAGGCAGAATATCAGCAAATAGCCCGAGCCTGTAAAGATGAAGTGAGGAAAGCTAAGGCACACAATGAACAAAGGCTAGCGACAAAAGTAAAAATAACAAAAAGCTTCTTCCAACATGTTAAAAACAAGAAAAAGTCAAGGAAACAATTGGCCCATTGCTGGGAGAAAGTGGCAAGAAGATGACAAGCAACAGGGAGAAAGCAGATCTACTTAACTCATATTTTGCATCTGTCTTTACACAAAAGGAAAAACAATCCAACCTATCAAAACAGCACTACAAAAACAGATTAGAAACACAAGTTAAAATAGGGAAGAAAATGGTAAGTGAACACCTGTCTACCCTAGACGAGTTCAAATCACCAGGACCGGATGGATTACACCCCAAGGTTCTGAAGGAACTGGCAGACGTGATCTCAGAACCACTGAACTATATCTTTCAAAGATCCTGGAGCACAGGGAGCTGCCAGAGGACTGGAAAAGAGCTGATGTAGTTCCCATCTTCAAAAAGGAAAAAACAGATCCAGGAAACTACAGACCTATCAGCCTGACCTCAATACCGGGAAGATTCTGGAAAAGATAATCAAGCAACGAATCACCAAACACCTAGAAGCAAACAAAGTAATAACCAAAAGCCAACATGGGTTTGTCAAAACAGATCATGCCAGACTAATCTTATCGCATTCTTTGACAAAATGACAAAATTAGTAGACCAGAGGAATGCTGTCGATATAATTTACTTGGACTTCAGTAAAGCATTTGATAAAGTAGACCATAACCTACTACTAGATAAAGTAGAAAATGTGGGTTAGACAGCACCACCACCAGATGGATTCGTAACTGGCTGACTAACCGCACTCAATGTGTAGTCCTCAACGGAACTACATCCACATGGAGGGAAGTATGCAGTGGGGTACCCCAAGGCT
Source organism: Ahaetulla prasina (assembly GCF_028640845.1). Taxonomy (NCBI): domain Eukaryota; kingdom Metazoa; phylum Chordata; class Lepidosauria; order Squamata; family Colubridae; genus Ahaetulla; species Ahaetulla prasina. Next base: position 215,446,180 of record NC_080539.1, read on the forward strand.
CTGTTTTAGGCCCAGTACTCTTCAACATCTTCATCAACGACTTGGACGAGGGATAGATGGGGAACTCATCAAATTTGCAGATGACACCAAGCTGGCAGGAATAGCCAACACTCCAGAAGATAGGCTCAAGTTACAGAAAGATCTTGACAGACTTGAACATTGGGCGCTATCTAACAAAATGAAATTCAACAGTGAAAAAGTAAGGTTCTACATTTAGGCAAAACCAAAATGCACCAGTACCGTATATGTGGTACCTTGCGCAATAGTAGTACCTGTGAGAGGGATCTTGGAGTCCTAGTGGATAACCATTTAGATATGAGCCAGCAGTGTGCAGCAGCTGCTAAAAAAGCCAACACAGTTCTGGGCTGCATAAACAGAGGGATAGAATCAAGATCACGTGAAGTGTTAGTACCACTTTATAATGCCTTGGTAAGGCCACACTTGGAATATTGCATCCAGTTTTGGTCGCCACGATGTAAAAAAGATGTTGAGACTCTAGAAAGAGTGCAGAGAAGAGCAACAAAGATGATTAGAGGACTGGAGGCTAAAACATATGAAGAACGGTTGCAGGAACTGGGTATGTCTAGTTTAACAAAAAGAAGGACTAGGGGAGACATGATAGCTGTGTTCCAATACCTCAGGGGCTGCCACAAAGAAGAGGGAGTCGGGCTGTTCTCCAAAGCACCTGAGGGTAGAACAAGAAGCAATGGGTGGAAACTGATCAAAGAAAGAAGCAACTTAGAACTAAGGAGAAATTTCCTGACAGTTAGAACAATTAATAAGTGGAACGACTTGCCTGCAGAAGTTGTGAATGCTCCAACACTGGAAATTTTTAAGAAAATGTTGGATAACCATCTGACTGAGATGGTGTAGGGTTCCTGCCTAGGCAGGGGGTTGGACTAGAAGGCCTCCAAGGTCCCTTCCAACTCTGTTGTTATGTTATGTTAATATGCTATGAAATATGACATTAACAATCACAGGAATAGAGTTAGCTTCCATTTTTCTTTCTAATGAGAAGCTTTGGGTTTTGGTTTTTGTTTTGTTTTGACAATTGTAACACAATTATAAAGAGCTATAAACATATCCAACCCAGACCTAAAGGCACCCTTTATGCTAATTTAGGTGAATCGGAGATTGCCAGGCTAAATGAGAACTCTTATCCAGGAGCGCATCTGACCAGTGATGTGATCGATGTGAACTATGCTGCTCCTCAAAGAAAACATGCTGTGGATGATTTCACTCTCTTGTCCGGCTTGAGGTTTTTCATTAACATCTGATTGGCCACTTTGGGGAGTAAGATGCAGAGAAGACCCGGCCCTTGCTCTGAGACTGCCTGGCTCTTCCCCACCCCTCCCCCCAGGCCTTGAGATGGATTTACTAAGTATTCATTCCATTGAGAGCAGATTGGGGTTTATTCTAATGTGCAGCTGAACACATTTTTTTTTCTGAGAGGGAAAATATGCAGAAGGAAGTTAAGTTCTGTGCAGCTGGGCAGATACAATTCACAAAGGAACTCAGTTCTTTTTAAACATGAAAGAGTGAAGAATAAAAAGGATGAAAATTAAAAGAGAACTGTTTTCTTGCTGTAATCTTATGTTGATACTAGAGCCTCTGTTTACTCTGCAATGGTTTAAAAGATATCTCCGCTTGTTTTCCTTCTCCCCGTTCTTTAGTTCTCATTTTTTTCTTCTTGCGCCATTTTTTGTTCATATTTGCTTTCTTTCCCTTCTCCCTTTCTAATAGTTTAAAATGTTTTATAAAAAGAAAAGGAACAAAGGACCATTGTTTGTGCCCATCTAAATATGTTATCTTCCTCAGAAGCAGACCAAACTGAGGAATATAAATTAATCAATCAGTCTGGTACTTTAAATTCTGAGAAACCAAGTCCCACTGACTAGATATAGGCTCTACTTCTCCCACCTTAGATTTTTGACCAAGAACAAATCCCCCGGTGCTTACGGGGCAGTGGATAGAAAGGGAGAAATCAGCCAGGCAAAGTAATGGCAGGCAACCGGGCAAAAAAGCTTTGCAGAAGAAGATCCTAGCAAAGTCAAAGCTGCATAGCTTCAGCTGGTTCTGCAGAACACTTGGTAATTAAAATGTTTTCAGAAGGCAGATGTGTTACTGGATCAACTTCAGTGATAGCTTAATCCTACAGCTGCTGTCTATCTTGTTCCTGGCTATACGATCTCTGGACTGATCCTTTGAACCTCAATGCTGGATGTGGATTGCTTGGTGGAATCTGAACACCAATCTGATTTCAGCACTGCTAGAGAATAGAATAGAATAGAATAGAATAGAATAGAATAGAATAGAATAGAATAGAATAGAATAGAATAGAATAGAATAGAATAGAATAGAATAGAATTTATTGGCCAAGTGTGGCTGGACACACAAGGAATTTGTCTTGGTGCATATGCTCTCAGTGTACATAAAAGAAAAGATACCTTCATCAAGGTACAACATTTAACATTTACAACACAAATGATGGTCATAGGGTATAATTTAACACTTAATGATAAGCAACAAAAGTTTCAGTCATACAGTCATAAGTGGAAAGAGATTGGTGATGGGAACGATGAGAAGATTAATAGTAGTGTAGATTTAGTAAATAGTTTGACAGTGTTGAGGGAATTATTTGTTTAGCAGAGTGATGGCCTTCGGGAAAAAACTGTTCTTGTGTCTAGTTGTTCTGGTGTGTAGTGCTCTATAGCATCATTTTGAGGGTAGGAGTTGAAACAGTTTATGTCCAGGATGTGAGGGATCTGTAAATATTTTCACAGCCCTCTTCTTGATTTGTGCAGTATACAGGTCCTCAATGGAAGGCAGGTTGGTAGCAATTATTTTTTCTGCAGTTCTAACTTAGGGCTTACTGCCTTGCAACTCTTGACCGAAGGTTGAGGACTACCGATCTGCCGCTCTTAGGATCCCAAGTGAAAAAGTGGTTTGAGATGGAATACCTACTGTATTGCATACTGAACTTTGTCAAAGACAAGTTAAATCTTCCAATTTTGGAAAAGGCTGTAAAACAGCTAAGAGAGCCAGTCCCCATGTAAACATCAAAAGAGGTTTGATTCTCTCCTCAGGTTTTTCAATATGTTTATTTATAGTTGGATTCCCCATAATATTCAGTTAGCATGATCATAAAAATCAAGATGAAGCTGTGATGTTATATGTCAGTGTTGGTGAACCTTTTCAGCACTGAGTGCTGAAATGGGAGTGCGCTCGTGTGTGCACGGGAGCTCTGTAAACCGGAAGAGCAGCTCCACAACGCGCACGTGTAGGAGTGCCAGAAACTGGAAGACCGGTTACCTGGTCTTCTGGTTTCTTGCACACATGCGCACATGCGCATGTGCACTCCGGAAACTGGAAACTCAGCTTCCCGGTGTGTGCATGCGCGCCAGAGAGCTACTCTTCCAGTTTCCAGCACTCCCGTATGCATGAAGACCAGCTGGCCGGTGCACATGTATGCACCAGAACACGGAAGAGCAATGGGCGATGGTTGGTGTGCCCAGAAAGATGGCTCTGTGTGCCACTTCTGGCACACATGCCATAGGTTCGCCATCACTGGGCCTCTGTGGCTCAGGCTGCTAATGCAGTCTGTTATTAACAGCAGCTGCTTGCAATTACTGCAGGTTCTAGTCCCAGCAGGCCCAAGGTTGACTCAGCCTTCCATCCTTTATAAGGTACGTAAAATGAGGACCCAGATTGTTGGAGGCAATAAGTTGACTTTGTATATAAATATACAAATAGGATGAAGACTATTGCTAACATAGTGTAAGCCGCCCTGAGTCTTCGGAGAAGGGCGGGATATAAATGCAAATAAAAAAAAAATCATTGTTATAGATCATACTATCTTTATACAGGAGGGAAAATTTATACTTTCCAAGATAATTTAGAACCTTCTCCATGTAGCCTCCTCCCTGGGTACAATATACTTATTCTTTGTTATCTTATAAGGGCAGTTTTCAATAGGGAAAAAATATCATTATTAATAAAAGAAGATCCATTTTGTGTCCAAGTTAAATGCTGAACTTTTCTAAGTGGAAAGCAAGGGAGATTTTTCCTTCAATAAACACACTAAACAATATATATACAATACAACACATTCAAGTTTTTGAAAATACAATTTAGGTAATACATAAAGGAATACAACATTAGGTATAAATTACTTTGGGAAAGCTTTCATTTGTAAAGTATTAATTTTATCCCAAATGTTCATTTTAAATGGTCCATTATCCAAATCTGTTACTAATTCTGATAGTACAATGTTTAAAATCAATTTGTGTAAATATACATCTCAGATGATAAGTTCCATTCCAAATAATTACTTCTTCAAGGATGCATTGAAACTGTCCATAAAATTCTGATTTTGTCACTCATTATTGCTTAAAGTTACTCATTTGTATTTAGATCGGTTACTATTGTGCACTGAAAGGGCCCCTAAACCATTTGCTAATTTTATTAATTTGGGTATGGAAAATTCAGATTTGTTAATGGGTGGCAGCATATCATGTGCAAATGGGAATACTTCATGTTCCTTAATTCTTAAACAATGCCAAATATACATCAGGTAATAATAGAGAAACAGCACAATTCGGCCATAGATATCTGCCAAATAAAAATACAGATTAAATAAACTTTTGGTCTTCCCTTCCACTTTTAGAAAAGAATAACAATTGAAATCCATTTAAATAACTCCTGAGGAGAAGAAAACGTTGAGATACAAGTGTTGCCAGTAGATTTCATCAAAGATCTCTGCATCCAAAGTGACATAATTACACTAAAATCCACCATAATGTTATTTAGAGCTATGAGTTATGAATCTTACATCTTCATCCCCTTTTCGGTGACATATAAATCCTGCTTGGTCAGGTTATTCTAAAGCTTACTACCGGTAGTATTTTCTGCACAATCCTGAGATAAGCCATGCTTCTTCTCTATCTGGTCCAGTAAGAGAAGCTAGATGTGCAGGTAGTAAAATATCACATTTGGATAACTATGTAAATGATTAAAAGCCAAAAGATTTGTGTGAGCTTTTTTATGATTCTAAAGGAAAACCATCTGGACTGGCATTTTACCATTCCTTATATTGTCAGTAATATGTTTGGTTTCTTCTGCTTGGATAAGCTCAGAAAGTGGCTCATTTTGTTGACCACTGAAACATAGAAGATTCAGCACAGAAAAGAAAAATATTAATTTTCAAATCTATTCTAATCTATCAGTTTTATTTTGAGGATTTGAACCTACCTACCTACCTACCTACCTACCTACCTACCTACCTACCTACCTACCTACCTACCTACCTATCTACCAGAGGTGGATTTCAGCAGGTTCTGACCAGTTCTGGAGAACCGGTAGTGGAAATTTTGAGTAGTTCGGAGAACCAGTAGTAAAAATTCTGACTGTCCCTCCCCCATCTATTCTCTGCCTCCCATCCCAGCTGATTGGGAGGAAATGGGGATTTTGCAGTAACCTTCCCCTGGATTGGAGAGGGAATGGAGATTTTGCAGTAACCTACCCTTGCCACGCCAAGCCATGCCCACCAAGCCACACCCACAGAACCGGTAGTAAAAAAAATTGAAACCCACCACTGTTATCCACCTATCTTGATTGATTGATTGATTGATTGGGTTTCCTTCTTTCTTGTTATCTTCCTTCTTCCTTTCTTATTATTTGGTCAGAAAAAGACTATGGCTGGAATAAGGCCACGAACTGGATTTCAAAGTCTAAGAGAAAGTATGCAGGCAAGATTTACATTTTATCAAGAAATAAAAGTTAATTTTTCCAACTATGTCAGGCAAATGTTAAGTCAGTCAGCTGAATTTGATATTCCTCTAAATATTTAAATTGATTTAAAAGCAATTCTTAATCCATTCTTTGGGAATTTCTAATGCATTATTTCCCTCTACTGCAGGGGAGTCCAGTATTACTCCTCCATCTTCGTCTGAATCAGAGGATTAAAAGAGACTTCAAATATCCCATAGCATAGCTGAACCATTTGTATATTTGGCTCTATAATACAGGATGCAGTCATGGCAGCCTCTAAGAGAGGATGGCTACTCATCCTTTGCTTTAATACTTCCAGAGAAACAGTCCACTACAACCTTTAAACTATGGCGTTTAAAGCAGAGGCCTATGATCTGTGACCCTAAAAAGTAAGTAGCCCACTGAAATCCACCAAAGGACCCACCAAAAACCTCATAGTTGAACTGTGATTTCTAGCAGAAGGCAGTGGAGTGGCTGGATTCAAAAGTAACAAGCTGGATTTTATCCCTTACATTTAATTTTCATTGACATGAAATTGGGTATAAGTTTTCTTCTGCTTATTCCCATTCTAGCCATGCTGCTCAAGGACTCCATACAGCTCTAAGTCTGGAAAATATTGTATACCCTTGATTTAAAATATCCTGTAGAGCAGAATTGTATTTGGAGAATATGCACTAGAGGGTGCATATTTCCTACCACAATTATAAAAGGATATGAATAAAAGAAAACATTAGGACAGGGACGGTAGGCATGGTGGTGCGCTTATGCACACCCTTTACAGATCTCTTAGGAATGGGGTGAGGTTGACAGTAGACAGTCTAAGATTAAAGTTTTGGGGGTTTGGGGAAGAAACCACAGAGTCAGGTAGTGCATTCCAGGCATTGATAACTCTGTTAGTGAAGTCGTATTTTCTGCAGTCTAGTTTGGACTGGTTTACCATGAGTTTGTATCTATTGTGTGCTCTTGTACTGTTTTGGTTGAAGCTGAAGTATTCATTGGCTGGTAGGACATTGTAGCAGATGATTTTATGTACTATGCTTAGATCAGACCGAAGACGGCAAAGTTCTAAGTTGTCTAAGTACCTGTCATTCCATTAAAGTCCAGCCATTATTTTGTACTTAACCTCTTCTTTAGGATCCAACAAACTGTTTCAGCCTGATTCTCAAGTTCAGCATGGAAATGTTTGCATCTATAACCTTTTCCTGCCAATATTTGCTTGAAGAAACAGGGTGGGTATTCTGTCCTTAAATAAACCCCAGGATTTCCCCCCATATCTTGGAATTCTTTCTGAATAATAAGGATCTCTCTTAGTACTAATATTTTAATTTTTAATTTTAAATTGCAATAATACAAGAGCAACCAATAGATTTAAACTTAATGTCAACCGCTTTAATCTAGATTGCAGAAAATATGACTTCTGTAACAAAACCATCAGTGCTTGGAACACTCTCTTCCCATAATCCCAAAAGCTTTAACCAAAAACTTTCTACTATTGACCTCACCCCATTCCTAAGAGGACCATAAGGGGCGTGCATAAGCGCACAAACGTGCCTACCGTTCCTGTCCTATTGTTTTTCTTTTTTCTTCTTCTTATATATATATATATATATATATGCTTATACCTCCTAATATTTCCTCATATATAGGTTTATATACTATATAATCTTTTTGTGTGATGCTTATATATATATTGTTGTGACAAATAAATAAATAAATAAAATACTTTTCTCCTCATTTGGTCCGCAAATATTGGATATCCCCTTTACAGGCAGGAGCAGTAATCCAGATTTCTTTAAATGTGTTTCAAGAGTATTGTTGCTGAGTCCAACTTTTCCAGAACTATAACGTAAGCTATTTTTCAGTTGTATTTCAAATATATTGCAGACCACAAAACAAAAGGGACATGGAAGTGTATTTCTCACTTGGTGGCACACAATATTTCTCTCTAGGTTAGCTGGCCCTGACATTTCCTTTTCATTTAAGTTATTGTTTCCCCGAAGTGTCTAGGCTGCTGTTCACTGTTTCCTTACAGGCAGTAATCATCTCAAAAAGCTTTTGGAGATCACAGTTGCTGAAAAAGTCTAGATAGAAGGATGTCCTAAATAATAGCATCATGTATTTTGACAGGGCCAATTTAGGTGGAAAGAATTGTTGTTTACTTGCTGAGCGGTTATTTTACTTGGCATATTCTCTGAAGGACATGACATGTGAACTGAGAATCACAACTGAAGCCATTTTCTTCTTAAATCAAATACTCTAAAAATATATAGAGGATCCAAACAACGCAGAAACATGCACGTTTTGGAGGATGTACTTTGGAAGGGATTTAGCAAAGTCAGAAAAGTTATTTTCCTGAAACAATTTGGACTGGAAACAGCTTCTTTTGGACTTGTTTGTGGTTTGGAATGGGAGAATATTCTTCTGATGTGAATACTTAACCTATTTTACTATTTAATCAGTGTAGATGTATATATTGTTTTAGGACCATAGTGGAAGAAATATAGGCAGGAACGGTTCATGTCTGAACCCTGCACAGTAGGAATCCCTCCACTGCAAAACTGACAGACACTGAGGGAAAGCTTAACTCCCAAAAAGAAAATAGTAAGAATAGCATTTTTTTTTCAGAGAAGGGGGGGGGGAAAGAGTATGTAGAGGTCTGGTATCCTTTTCTTAGCTGTCTTTTGTTCTAAATCAGTGGGAGATTTCAGTCCCCAATTTCTTTTTTAAAGAAGAAAAAGACAAAAAAGAATAAAAAAGAATAATATATAAAGAAGTGACTTACAATCTTCATCACAAGTATGAACAAATTTAGCAACTCTTCATATCTTATAAGGTTATAAACAAACATCCTTTCATTCCATATCCTATCCCTTATCTATGACATTGACTTTTCAGTTTTGGTGTCAACAAAAAGTCCACAAAGGATTGACCCAACTTTTGGGGAAAAAATCCTTATTTTAACCGATCAAATAAACCAACTTTATATTCTTTCTTCGGACATCTAACAGTCTTCATCTTTAATTCAATCAAATATTTTCATATAATTTGATTTCTCTCCAATTCATTTTATCCGATTGCACAGATTTCTCTTTTTCAAGGCTTTAAGCCTCTTTTACAGATGAAATAAGAAATCATTTTAGGTCATTGTCTTAGTTTATTTTCCTTTTCCTTTTTAAAATTTAGGTGCCAGTTTCTTTTGTATGTCCAGTAAAATGTCCTTCTCCAAATTATTTTCTTGGCTTATCATTTGTATTTTAATTTTCAGTACTTTCCCTGTCTTGATAGATAAAATTTATTCCCACACCATTAATTTCTATATACATGGTCTACCCATAGAAGCAGACATAATTGCTGAAAATGTTGATTAACTTTTGGCTCAATTTTTCAAAGATATCCTTTGATATATTTGATATTGTAATGTTTTCTGTCATTTTGTATGTCCGAATATTAACTGATATCAAGAACAGGTTTTCATTTTTAAAATTTTGTTCAGAACCTTTGGTCTCCTCTAGTGTCTGGTTTTTATGTATCTAGTATAGTTTATTTTTCCATATTATTCTTGTAATCTGTCACTTTAAAATCTACTTTCAATTCAATCTCATCAGGTAGAACTTGTTCCTTTTCCGTGTGTTTTGTTGTTTCAGACACTATTAAAATTAATTCCTGGGTCTGTTGTTTTAACAATATTTTTCAATGTATCCTGCTTTCTCCTCATGAGGAGCAGCCATCTTGAATATATGTAGGCAATCTTCTGTCTTTTTGTTATCCAGAGAGGTTCCAAAGAACTGGTCTACTCATTGGTTCCTAGGTCTTTGCTGTAGTTATTGATTTTTATGAAGACATCTTTAATTTGCCATACCACCCCAGAATTCCCTGCTTCCACTTTCCAAAGATATAGCATGAACCCAGCAGAGTTTCTACTACTGTGACTTTTCTGGTCACAGTACTATAATCACAAAATTGGGAAAACTAAGATGTGTCCATAAGACAAAGTTCTCTTATATCTTAGGTTCTGTCAGTGGATTCTGACAGACTTTTTGCCTACCCCTTAATATAAGCAAGTAATTATATTTATAGCTTGATGTGAATGTAATGTCAGGAATTACATTTTACCTAATTTCCTCTTTCAAATTAATTACATGATTTATATTTTACTCTGGGTACTTGTATTTTCCAAGGGTCTCTTGAGAAATAATTTTTCACAGAAGATTTTTAAAAAGGGAACAGGTTAAAATAGCTGGGAACATTTACAGTTGCTTTCCACTGAATCCAATCACTGGTTTATTTAACCCAATATTGTTAGCAGCATCTCTACAGAATTTTCAGAAGAAATCTCGCCCTCTCGCCCAAGGGTAGCTGGAAAGTTCTGCATGAAAAATGTGTGCTGCACAATTGTGCAGCCAAAGGCCAGGCATTCAAGCAGAGCAAATGCCAGCAGAGGTTAAACATTGCACTTCAAAGAATTTAAAGGATGCAGTTTTTAGAAAATCTGCCTAGAAAATCTATCAGAGGCAGCATTGGGGGCATCCCTGAGAAGTTTTTTGCTACCACTGAAACTCTATAAATAAGAAAATCCTCAGAGGATTCTTTTTTGGGAGATAACTTTCTTCACATTAATACAATGTGAAGTGACTCTTGCCCCAAACAAGATTCCTGGACATTTCTCTTGCCTAAAGGATTAAAAAAAAACTCTTTCAAGGTAAAAAGTTTTATAAGGACTCTTGCCTTAACCTTTACCAAGGCTCCCTGGAGAAAAGGCTCTGAATTATCTCTCTCTTCTGATAGGTTTCTCAGCCATTTTCTCTTTTTGTCAGTCAGCCAATTTGTCCTTCAGTGTTGTTTTTTTCTCTCCAGCCCTTCCTACATTTTGTTCCGTTTTCTGACATGCTTGCTACTTCATTCCAACTTTCCTTCATCATCTGTTCCCTGCTTGAATCATCCATATAACATGGACTGCTATTCTGCTATTATCTTTATACTTGTCTACAGAGATTTGACCTCTTGCAATGAAGATTTCAGCAACTTAATGCATTTTGTTAGAGAAAACGCTAGTTTCACAAACAAAACAGTTCTTCGTATTTGAAATGATGCATTTAAAATATTTAGACTGAAACTTCTTCATGATTTATCTTATGCCGTTGTAACTGCAACTGGCTAAAGATTAAAGCACATTGGTAGAAATTCAGCTTTATTCTTATCCAAGTCTAGGGATATTTCCATGGGGGCACAAGCATTGCCCTTCATATCCTCAACTGCCACTCTTGCGTCCTGATTATTACCCTCCATCTCTTGTCACTGAGGTGGCTTGCACAACCTCCTACTGGCCAGAGCATCTAGGAAGGTCCTAGGAAAGGGCACCAAGATGCCGCTACACCTTGGCTTCACAAGGGTAGGTGAATTCTGAAGAAAGGGAGGTGGGACAACTGGGATTTCTCACCAATGAAAAACCAAGAGATCACACAAATGTTTTTTGCAGTGTAATTTCAGGGATAAAGCCCGAGTCAAAATCAATTTTCTTAATTTATAAGAATAATATAAATCCTACAGGGTTGCAGAAACGTTAAGTATTGAGGAGGAAAATGGAGATAACCTTAAAAAGGGAAGAAAAGCAGCAACTCAGTCTTCTCTTCCTGAAAAGAAGAGACTATTAATGCTTTCTCAAACCTATGTCAAAATTTGTGTATAAATGCACTGCCATTTCCTGATGTGTTAGGTAATGTAACTCTTGTCCATGCTGGCTAGAAACCTGTGGAATGCACTTGAAGAATCTCAAATTTGGGAAAACCATAAAGGGCTTGACATTATTACATATCTAAGCAAGACAGTTAAGTAAGTTTTCATCCATTTTATGACCTTTCTTGCCACAGTTAAGTGAATCACTGCAATTGTTAAGTTAGTACTCTCCCTTTCTCTAGCTATTCTTCTGACCAATCCTTTTAGCCATAGGTTGAATCTGGCCAGGCAGAATCTCACGTTCAACTCAAGCTCAAGCTCAAGCTCAATCCCTCCAAGACAGAGTGGCTGTGGGTGCCGGCATCCCGGTACAGTCAGCTGAGTCCTCGGCTGACTGTTGGGGGCGAGTCATTGGCCCCGATGGAGAGGGTGCGCAACCTGGGCGTCCTCCTGGATGAACGGCTGTCTTTTGAAGACCATTTGACGGCCGTCTCCAGGAGAGCTTTCCACCAGGTTCGCCTGGTGCGCCAGCTGCGCCCCTTTCTAGACCGGGATGCCTTATGCACGGTCACTCACGCCCTCGTGACGTCTCGTCTGGATTACTGCAATGCTCTCTACATGGGGCTCCCCTTGAGGGGCATCCGGAGGCTTCAGTTAGTCCAGAATGCGGCTGCGCGGGTGATAGAGGGAGCCCCTCGTGGCTCCCGCGTGACACCTATCCTGCGCAGACTGCACTGGCTACCTGTGGCCTTCCGGGTGCGCTTCAAGGTGTTGGTGACAATCTTTAAAGCGCTCCATGGCATAGGGCCAGGCTACTTACGGGACCGCCTACTGCTACTGAATACCTCTCACCGACCCGTGCGCTCTCACAGAGAGGGACTCCTCAGGGTACCGTCAGCTAGGCAGTGTCGTCTGGCGACACCCAGGGGAAGGGCCTTCTCTGTGGGGGCTCCCACCCTCTGGAACGAACTCCCTCCAGGACTTCGTCAACTTCCGGACCTCCGAACCTTCCGTCGCGAGCTTAAAACACACTTATTCATCTGCGCGGGACTGGATTAGATTTTAAATTTACTGGTTTTAAATGGGTTTTTATTATTTATACTGTTTTTTAATAATTCGGCTATAGAATAAGTTTTTTAATTGTCATTTTAGTTTGTATTTATATGTATTTTTAATTGCCTGTGAGCCACCCTGAATCCCTAGGGAGATAGGGCGGTATATAAATATGAAAAATAATAATAAAAAAAAAACCTCCCAGGCTTCATAGGACTTCCAAGTTTTCTTTTACCCATTCTCAGGGGTGAAATCCAACAGGTTCTGACAGGTTCTGGAGAACTGGTAGTGGAAATTTTGAGCAGTTTGGAGAACCAGCAAATACCACCTCTGACTGGCCCCCGAGTGGGGTGGGGATGGAGATTTTACAATATCCTTCCCCAGGAGTGGGGAGGGAATGGGGATTTTGCAGTATCCTTCCCCTGCCATGCCCACCAAGTGACACTTACAGAACCGGTAGTAAAAAAAATTGAATTTCACCACTGCCCATTCTCTCTGTGCTTTTCTCTCCTATTAGCTGACTGCCTTGTGCAACCTGACACCATGTGTACCATCCTGAGAGCCCAATAAAACAAATATACAAAAAATAGCAGATGAATGTACTAAAAAAGTGAACAAACGAAAGTGAAAACAGCAAAATAAAGAAGCATATCTCGTAGGAATAGACATTCTAGATGAAATATGAACTACAACATAATATATTTCTACTTCCACCTTCAGACCACACTGTACATTTAACAAGAAGGGACAAAGCATTTTAGCAATCCTTTGCTCTACTTGGAGCATTAATTTTGTGGCCATGGAAAGAGTAGAAAGATGAAGAGTCAACCAGGGTACAATGGTCATATAAAAAAACCCAGAAGGGCTGGATATAGCCTGGGGACTTTAGCTGACACCTCAGGCTTCAATACAATTAGTTATCAAAAGAAAATATATGGGATGTAACCTATAGGACTTCCCTGTCATTCCAAATTACCGAGTAACCTGTTTTCTTACCATTTGTGCAGAATGTTTTAAATTGCTGATGGTACCTACAAAGTGACAATAAAGCGAGATCTTTGATATTTCAGCTGTCATTTCTCTGTGTTAAACTGCCAGTGCTAGGGTTTGTTATTTTTAGAACTGATTATTGTACAAAGTGGGTATCAGAAAAGCACTTCATGCTTTGCCACTAACGCTTTTGTTAGCAGGTGTCCACCATACGCATATGTATACAGCATTGGTACTGATCCGTAGATACACTTGTAAGTATAAAGAAGTTGGATCTATGATTTGAATGGGATTCTGTTGTTCTGTCCTACAAAGTATGATTACAGTTGTTATTATGAAAATCAAGTGAATAGGCTTTGAAAAATTGTATGGTGTTTATGAGATGACTTTAATTATGAAGTATAATTATGACATACAAACTGCCATGTCAGAATGACTAAATGAAATCCTCGGTTCAGCCTTTTGTATGAGATCTACCATTAATGATGATTAACCCCCCAGGATCCCTTGAGAAATCTATAATGCTGGAAAAGATGGAGAAGATGATCACCAGGAGCAAGGTGGATGGTCCCTATGACAGTGACGGGTTGTCAGCCCTTTAAGATAGACCAGACTAGGAAACCAAAGTTATGAATGCTAATATTACTTTTATTATAGAATAGAATAGAACAGAATAGAATTTTATTGGCCAAGTGTGATTGGACACACAAGGAATTTGTCTTGGTGCATATGCTCTCAGTGTACATAAAAGAAAAGATACGTTCATCAAGGTACAACATTTACAACACAATTGATGGTCAATATATCAATATAAATCATAAGGATTGCCAGCACAAGTTATAGTCATACAGTCATAAGTGGAAAGAGATTGGTGATGGGAACTATTAAACGATTAATAGTAGTGCAGATTCAGTAAATAGTCTGACAGTGTTGATGGAATTATTTGTTTAGCAGAGTGATGGCCTTCGGGAAGAAACTGTTCTTGTGTCTAGTTGTTCTGGTGTGCAGTGCTCTATAGCGTCGTTTTGAGGGTAGGGGTTGAAACAGTTTATGTCCAGGATGTGAGGGATCTGTAAATATTTTATAAGGTTATAATAACAAAAACTTGTAAGTCTGAATGTGCTTCCTCCTTCTCTCCCTTTAAGAGAAATAGGGACAGCCTTATCCAAGTTGCTTTCTCAAAGTACAATTCTGCCTTGATTCAAATTTCTTTTTTTTGACTGCTTTGGTTTCACCTTTTCCTCCTGTTCCTCAAGGTTACTTTTACAGCCCATTACACCTGAAGGGTCAGGTTAACAATTGAACATCCAGGAAGTCTGTCTCAATCAGTCAGTAAAAGCTCCTAGAAATAGAGTTGGGAAAGAAACATCACCATTTAGATGCAGAGCAGCTGTTTTATATAGTAACAGAACAATTCTACTTCTAACGTAGCCTTATCTAGCTTGACGAATATAATTTGTTTCTTTAAAAAACTGTTGTGCCTTTTACATTGAGATGCATAACCTAACTGGAAACAAGGTTCCATTTTTTTTGTATTGTAAATTGTAACTTCCAATATTTTTTTCTGAAGAAATTCACCTAGTGAAATATTCAACATTTCGTACGGATTTATTTTTAGTAAGACCTCATATTGATCAGTGTTGATGTGACCCATTTTAATTCTCATAGCCTGAAAAGTTTGTGCATGAATGTAAGAATCTCTAAAGAAATGGAAAATGTTAATACAAATAGGCAAAGAAGTAATTTCAGGTCAGAATTCTCAAATCAAACACTTTACTGCAAGATGAGTTAAGATTTAAAGATACTCAGGGAACATCATAAAAAGAAAGCCATATAGGAATTCAAAGTCTTCCCATTCTGAAAGCAACCAGTTAATATGACTTCCTTATATTTGATTGCTTACCTTTACTGTAGATTTAGCTGCAGTTTTTAATACTAGATGGCATTATCCATATCCTTTCCTCTGTTGGCCTAAGTTTTCCTCTTCTCTCTTTTAATTAACATTTATATGCCATTTCCCCACCATAGTCCTGCCTGCCCAAATAAACTTGACAATCACATTCATGTCTCACTTGTACCCTTGCAATTCATAGTAGTAATAAAGTTCTCCTCATTTTATCCTCATAGCTTTGTGAAGTCCGCTGGCCACACAATGAACCCCGAAGGCATTGTTCATCACCTTAACTATCGGCTTTCTCTCATCCAACCTGCAAAGAGTTTGATTTATGTGTAAAATATTTTACACAGAAGCACTTACGTTTCTTTCTTTCTTTCTTTAAACCCAACCCAATCAGCCAAATCTACAAGATTAAAGAGATTGCTCTTTACTGCCGTGTCAAAAAACAGCTATCTTGTGGCACCTTATGAACTAATTTTTACTTAGTGTACATTTTTGTGTCTCACAATCCATTTTAAAAGCACCATTTAAAGACATAAATGAGCATGTCTTTGGGGATTTTGAAAAAAATCAGCAGTAATGAAAACTTTTATCCATTGGAGTCACTGTTGAGAAATATATATCTCAGTGTTTCTCAGAATGTAGGGCTTTTTAAGAATTGGCAAAAAAAAATAAATCAAAACATAAAATACAAATTAGATGGACATGATCTTATAGATGATCCTCACTCTGTCAAGGACCTTGGAGTACTCATTTCTAAAGATCTAAGTGCCAGAGCCCACTGCAACAACATTGCCAAAAAGGCACTAAGAGTTGTTAACCTAATATGGCATAGCTTCTTCTCTGGTAATATTGTATTACTAACTACTAGAGCATACAAAACATTTACTCGATCAATTCTTGAATACAGCTCATCTGTTTGGAATCCGCACTGCATATCGGACATGAATACAATCAAGAGTCCAGAGATATTTTACGAAAAGAGTCCTCTACCCCAATAAAATACCTTATGCCACCAGACTCCAAATTTTGGGCTTAGACAACTTAGAACTATGCCGACTTCAGTCTGACCTAAGCATAGTACATAAAATTATCTACCACAATGTCCTACCTGTCAATGACTACTTCAGCTTCAACCACAACAATACACGAGCAAATAATAGATACAAACTCAAGGTAAACCGCTCCAAACTCGATTGCAGAAAATATGACTTCAGTAACAGAGTGGTCAATGCCTGGAATGCACTACCTGACACTGTAGTTTCTTCTCCAAACCCCCAAAACTTTAAACTTAAACTGTCTACTGTTGACCTCACCCCATTCCTAAGAGGTCTGTAAGGGGCGTGCATAAGTGTACCTGCATGCCTACCATACCTGTCCTAATATTCCTTTTTACTTACTCTTTTCATGTATCCAAATTATGTTTATACTTTTACCTGTTATCTTATATATGATTGACAAAATAAATAAGTAAATACAATAAATAAACATTCCATCCTAAAACGTATCAACTTACCAAATGAGTGGGAATGCTGCTTGCTCCCATAGCAAAAGAATCTCTAATTTTAATTTTGAGCTGGGTCATATAGTTTGAGAACTTACAGAGGCATTGAGGGAGACCATTGTATTTTGAAGTGTACAATGACATCTTTTGATTTATCCTTCATGTTAAGAAGATTCTGGATTCAGAGTTATGATGATATTTATCTTGCTTTTCACTCTTGCTTGATAAATAGAAGTAAGTGATCTTCACAAAGCTGTAGAAAATGATCAAGTTGGTACGGGCTCATCTGTACGGTTCCCAGGATCTTGTTTATCTAGCCAAGATCAGGTTCTGCAATCTCAGTACCACAGAAAGAAGATTGTGAGGTTTTGGTAGCAAGTTTTGATAAGACCGTAATATTGCCCTTTATTTTGGAATCTTCTACATAGACTTAGTGCTGAGTGCTATGTAACATCACTGTTTTGAGGTCTCTCCACTATTGTTCCACTGGGAATCCCAACAGCTGAACAGAGTTTTATTATTGTCTTGCTTGGTACATTATGCTTTTGTGTTTCTGTTAAATCTGTCTGCTAAAGTTAATAATATAACTTAAAATTGCTTCATTTACTGGGGTGTATATTGTCTCTGGATCCTCAACCAATTGTCTTGCATTTGGCCACTGGCTGTCACTTGGCAATACAGAATTTAGCCCCAATCTAAAAGAGACTCTAATGACTAAAACCAGCCCTTTGTTTTGAGCCTGGAAACAAATAGGCAGATGAAACAGAAGACTGCCGTACCAGTGATGGCGAACCTTTTCAGCACCGAGTGCCCAAACCAGAATGTGTGTGCGTGCAGCGGAGTGCCGGAAACCCGAAGACAACTGGTCGGTGCACATGTGCACGCCAGTCAACTGGTCTTTGGGTTTCAGCTGGTCTTTGCATGCGCTGGAGCACCGGAAACCAGAAAAGCAGCTGGTGACGGCGCACATTCCCACAGAGAGGGCTCTGCATGCCACATCTGGCATGTGTGCCATAGGTTCGCCATTACAGCAATAGACCAACATTTAAGGCAAAATTAATGTTATTGAAATGAACATTGTCCTGTTTATAGAAATATCCTATGTTAATACCAAATAAATTGGTATTACAGCTCGACTGTAATTAGAGGTGTTAAAGACCACAGCTGTGATACAAGGATATCTGCAAGAGGGACCTAAAGGCCCTGGGAATGGACATTAACAACTGGGAAACCTTGACCTCCAATTGTTCAGCTTGGAGGCTAAAGACGCAGCATGGCCTTCTCCAATTCAAAGAGACATTTGTTCGGCAGGCTGAGGCTGGTTCGTCCCGGAACCAGCGAAATCTGGGGCCTGGGCAGGAGACAGAATCTGTCTGCCCTCAGTGTGGAAGGGACTGCCATTATCGAATTGGCCTTATTTATTTATTTATGTATTTATTTATTTTTCAAATTTTTATACCGCCCATCTCCGAAGACTCGGGGCGGAGTACAGCAAATAAAACACAAATAATCAAAAAATTTTAAAATACAATATTAGTTAAAAATCTAATTCAATGGCTGTATGTTAAAAGTATTAAGTAAAAAATTACGAAATAAATTAAAACCCCTTTAAAAACCCACTAAAAACCCTCAATATTAAAATTAATCAATTAGGCCAGCCCCGCTTGATGAAAAAAGAAGGTTTTGAGCTTGCGCTTAAAGATCCGAAGATCAGGGAGTCGACTTCCGGGTGGCTCCACCTCTTCGCTGAGCCCTAATTAAAGGGGCTCCGCACTGAACATCGTAAGCCAGGAAAAGCCGGCTTTAATCTTTTTCCCTGGATGAAAGGGGGAAGATAAGAGAAGCAGGAAATGTTGGTAGACCTCCCCAGAGGCTTTGTTTTAATTAAGCAGAGCCTCGAAGGGTCGACGGGTCCCATAAATATTCCTGCCATTCTCCGACTTCAGTGTGTGTCTGCAAAAGCAGGAAAAGAAGAAAGTGTCCATCTCTGCTACTTGTCTTATCTTTATGGATCTCTTTAAGCAGACGGAATGAATGCAAGCGGACAATTATTGGATTGCAAGTATTTTTGATTTCCTGACTTCTACCTTCTAAAAAAGAATTTTTTTCTTTGTTTTAATTGACTCTTAAAGATGGCGCCTGAACGGGAGTGAAAGTGGCGAATGGAATTTTAAACAGTCTGTGCAACTAAGAAGATAAGAAATATTATGTGTGGATTTTAATGAAGTGAACTGAGCTCTCCTATACTTAAAGGGGTAAAGAGAAGTTTCTAGACTTATATTTTGTGAATTTTAAAACTGAAATGGCTACTAAACCACCTAAGACTGGGGGCAGAAGGGGTTCTGAACCAGCTTTAGAAGATCTGATTAAAGAGCAAGGGAAAGTGTCTGAAGAAAGGTTTAAGGAGATTATGGATAATAATGAGAAAATAAGAGAAGAAATAAAAGAGAATAATAAAAAAATAAGAGAAGATATCTTGATGGCTTTTCAAGGTTTGGCAAAAAGACTGGAGGAGGTGGAGGAGGAGGTGCAAGAAATTGTTCAGTCAAATCAACAAATAGAAAATAGAATGGGGGGAATGCAAATCAAATTGGATAAAAATGAAGATCAAGTGGTGGTGATGCAGTATAGAATGATGGAAGGAGCTCTGAGAATTAGAGGTTTGAATGAGGAAAAAGGGGAAGATTTAAAAAAAAATTTATCAGAAGCTCTGGCTGAATTTATTGAACTTGATCCACAAGAGGTTGCTTATCAAATTGACAAAATTTATAGAGTTAATTCTTGGATTGCTAGGCAAAAGAAACTTCCTAGAGACATTGTGGTTTATTTTTTGAAAAGAACAGTGAGGAATCAAATTTTGCAAGTTGCTTTTCAGAAAAACTTGAAAATAGGGGAACAGGAGTTGAAGGTTTTGAAAGAGATTCCTCCCAAGATGTTAAGGGATAGAAAGGACTTTACATTTTTTACACAAGAACTTAAGAAATACCAGATTCAATTTAGATGGGAGGTTCCAGTTGGCTTGACAGTGTATTATCAAGGAAGGAGACATCGTATTGACACAGTGCTTAAGGCCAAAGATTTTCTTTCTACAGTGTTGAAATTTGAAATAGAAATAATAGAAAAAAGAATTCAAGAGACTCAAATGGGTGTGGAAGCTGAGGTGATTCCAGTGATGTTACCATCAGAGGAACAACCACAAGAACAAAGACTGACGAGGGAGCCCTTAAGCGTAAAGAAAAGGAGCAACAAACTCAAAGTAAAGTTCAGGATTCTGCTACAGAAGCGGTGGAGGAGCACGGCCGAAGATACGGGAGGACGATCTTCAGTTGATTGCCCAAAGGCTTCAGCAGCCCAGTAATGGCAAATAAAATCTTGACTTGGAATGTCAATGGTTTGAACTCAGCTCAGAAGAGAAGAAAAATATTTCATTATTTGAAACAATTTAAAATGATGTTATTTGCTTACAAGAAAGCATATTAAATTATCAGATCAAAAGTACCTAATAAACTCAAAGTTAGGTAAACATTTTGTTGCTTCAGCTTTGGAGAAAAACATGGCATAGTGGTTTATTTGAGAAAAGATATACCAGCCAAGTTAATAGAGGCAGATATTCATGGAAGATATATTGCTATTGAACTTACAATAGAAACAAAAGGACTCTCTTGCTTGGTATATATGCACCCAATCAGCAACAAGAAAAATTTTATAGAATGTTATATGATAAGTTGATCTATGGGATTATAAATCGTGTATTATATTGGGAGATTGGAATGGAGTAATAGATACACGAAAGGACAAGAGAATTTCTTCCAAGAAGATACCTGCACATGCAAAGCTGCCTAAATCCTTTTTGATATGATAGAAGATTTTGAGTTAAGAGATGTATGGAGACTGGAATTTGGAGGAAAGAGACTATACTTTTTCTCTGATAGGCATCAATCCTTCTCACGTATTGATTTTATTTTAATTTCTAATGATTTGCTTTTTAGGGTGAAGAAAACTAAGATATTTCCAAGATGTTTGTCTGATCATAGTCCTGTTTGGATGGAATTGCAATATGGAAAAGAGGGTAGAAGAACTTGGAGATTAAATGAAAATTTGTTTAGATATCAGGATAATGTAAATCAATGTAAAAAGCAGATGAAAGAATTTTTTGATTATAATTTGAATAATGAAACATCGATAGAAATGGTTTGGGACTGCAGTAAAGCTTTTATGAGAGGTGTATTAATATATCTTAATAATAGACAGAGAAATAAGCAACAAAGACAGCGAGGTATTTAGAAGAGGAAATTTATAAGAAACAACAATTATTAATACATAATCCACATGATCAAAAACTTAAAGATGCAATAAAGTTACTACAGAATCAATTTAATATGATAATGGCTGATCAGGTGGCAACAAATATACAATATGCCAAACATAATACTTTTGTAACGCAAATAGACCTGGTAGGTGGTTAGCATACACTTTAAGGAAAAGACAAAACAACGTACTATAGAAAAATAGAATACAAAGGTAAAGAGAGATATCAACAGGATAAAATTAAAAAGCTTTTTAGAATATTATACAAATTTATATCTTAAAGATAATATATTGAATAGGGATATTGATAATTATTTGAAGGAATATAAGGTTAAAATTTAACTTTAGAACAAACGGATGAATTGAATCGGCCTATAACCTCGGAAGAAATTATTTTGGTAATTAAACAATTAAAATGGGGAAAACTCCTGGTACGGATGGGCTTACAGTTAGTTATTATAGGAATTTACAGGATGAGATGTTAGGTCCACTTAAGGAATTATTTAATCAGATACAACTAGGAGAATTCCCCTCATGGAGAACCTCTTTATTTCATTGATACCAAAAGAGGAACAGGATTGTTCTAAACCTGGGAATTATAGGCCAATCTCACTTTTAAATAATGATTATAAGATTTTGTTAAAATAATAGCTAATAGATTAATGTTGATTCTGCAGCGAAGAATTCATAATGATCAATCTGGATTTATAAAAGGGAGACAGATGAGGAATAATGTTAGGCAGATTGTTAATTTACTGGAGTACTTAGAAAAGAAAAATTTTATTCCAGCAGCATTTATTTTTCTCGATGCAGAGAAAGCTTTTGATCGATTGCATTGGGATTTTTTATTTAAATTAATAGAAAAGATGCAATTTGGAGATGGTTTTTTAAGAATAATTAGGGCAATTTATGGAGAGCAAACAGCACAGATTATAATCAATGGTAGCTTAACAGAACCTTTTAAGATTGCGAAAGGAACAAGACAGGGATGTCCTTTATCACCATTATTGTTTATTTTAACTCTAGAACCATTATTGGATAAAATACGAGAAATAAAGGAGATAGAGGGAATTAGAGTTAGACAGTATGAATATAAGTTAAGAGCTTTTGCAGATGATTTGGTGATTACTTTAACAAACCCTATAAATTCTAGTAAATCTTTGTTGGAAATAATTGATCAATATGGGAATGTCTCAGGGTTTAAGGTAAATCAGAAAAAGACAAAAGTGATAATAAAAAATATGGCCAGACAACAGAAAGAAAAACTAGAGGAACTAACAGGATTTGAAATTGTAAAGAAGGTTAAGTACTTAGGGTTTATATTACGTCATCAAATGTGAAATTGTATAAGAATAACTATGAGGTTTTATGGCAAAAGTTCAGAAGGAGTTGATTGTTTGGAAAAATTGCAATTATCTTTGCTGGGAGAATTGCTGCTATTAAAATGAATGTTTTACCTAGATTTTTATTCCTCTTTCAGATGATACCAATAATTAAGAAAGATAAGAATCTTGAGGAATGGCAGAAGGGAATTAACAAATTTATATGGGAAGGTAAAAAAGCTAGGGTTAAAATGAAAATAATTCAAGATTCTCGGAAAGGGAGGTTTAAAATGCCTAATTTTAAATTATATTATGAAGCAGCTGCTCTCTGCAATAAGTGATTGGTTTAATTTAACAGAGGACAGAATTTTGAATATAGAAGGTTATGATTTGTTATATGGATGGCATGCATATTTAATTTATGACAAAAAGTGGATAAGGCCTTTAAAAATCATGTGCTAAGAAATGCCCTTCTGCGTGTTTGGAAAAATACTCTTATAAACTAAATTATATGGTTCCTATATGGGCATGTCCTAGACATACAGTAGAAAATATAAACATAGAACAGAATCAGGAAATGATTACATATAAAGATCTTTTGTATACTGAAAGAGGTAATTTGCAGTTAAAATCTCTGCAAGTGTTAAGAGAGGAAGGGAAAAATTATACTTGGTTTCAATATGAGCAATTACGTGCTAGATGGAAGGGAGATCAGAAAATTGGTATAGAGCAGAACGAGGGAAATTTGGTAAAGCAAATTAGAAATCAGTCTCAGGAGCATATAAAGAGATTGTATAATGTGTTACTTGAAATAGATTCTGAAAGGGACTTGGTAAAGGACTGTATGATAAAGTGGGCACAAAATTTTCAGGAGCCAATATTATTGGAAACGTGGGGAAAAATTTGGGTTAGAAATGTTAAATTCACGCAGGCACAGAATCTGAGGGAAAATTTTTATAAAATGTTTTATAGATGGCATCTAGATCCTAAAAAATATTATACCAGAAATGCAAGCAAAATGTTGGAGATGTAATTGTGATGACGCTACATATTTTCACATTTGGTGGACTTGTAAGGACATAAAGGCCTTTTGGATAAAAATTTGGTGGATTTTACAAAATGTTCTGAAAAGAAGATAAAGTTCCTGCCGCAATTTTTCTTGTTGGGAATTATTACGGATTGTACAGTAATTGAGACTAAATTGATTTTAAATCTAATAACTGCAGCAAGAATTCATAATGATCAATCTGGATTTATAAAAGGGAGACAGATGAGGAATAATGTTAGGCAGATTGTTAATTTACTGGAGTACTTAGAAAAGAAAAATTTTATTCCAGCAGCATTTATTTTTCTCGATGCAGAGAAAGCTTTTGATCGATTGCATTGGGATTTTTTATTTAAATTAATAGAAAAGATGCAATTTGGAGATGGTTTTTTAAGAATAATTAGGCAATTTATGGAGAGCAAACAGCACAGATTATAATCAATGGTAGCTTAACAGAACCTTTTAAGATTGCGAAAGGAACAAGACAGGGATGTCCTTTATCACCATTATTGTTTATTTTAACTCTAGAACCATTATTGGATAAAATACGAGAAGTAAAGGAGATAGAGGGAATTAGAGTTAGACAGTATGAATATAAGTTAAGAGCTTTTGCAGATGATTTGGTGATTACTTTAACAAACCCTATAAATTCTAGTAAATCTTTGTTGGAAATAATTGATCAATATGGGAATGTCTCAGGGTTTAAGGTAAATCAGAAAAAGACAAAAGTGATAATAAAAAATATGGCCAGACAACAGAAAGAAAAACTAGAGGAAGTAACAGGATTTGAAATTGTAAAGAAGGTTAAGTATTTAGGGGTTTATATTACGTCATCAAATGTGAAATTGTATAAGAATAACTATGAGGTTTTATGGCAAAAAGTTCAGAAGGAGTTGATTGTTTGGAAAAAATTGCAATTATCTTTGCTGGGAGAATTGCTGCTATTAAAATGAATGTTTTACCTAGATTTTTATTCCTCTTTCAGATGATACCAATAATTAAGAAAGATAAGAATCTTGAGGAATGGCAGAAGGGAATTAATAAATTTATATGGGAAGGTAAAAAAGCTAGGGTTAAAATGAAAATAATTCAAGATTCTCGGAAAGGGAGGTTTAAAATGCCTAATTTTAAATTATATTATGAAGCAGCTGCTCTCTGCAATAAGTGATTGGTTTAATTTAACAGAGGACAGAATTTTGAATATAGAAGGTTATGATTTGTTATATGGATGGCATGCATATTTAATTTATGACAAAAAGTGGATAAGGCCTTTAAAAATCATGTGCTAAGAAATGCCCTTCATGTGTTTGGAAAAATACTCTTATAAACTAAATTATAAGGTTCCTATATGGGCATGTCCTAGACATACAGTAGAAAATATAAACATAGAACAGAATCAGGAAATGATTACATATAAAGATCTTTTGTATACTGAAAGAGGTAATTTGCAGTTAAAATCTCTGCAAGTATTAAGAGAGGAAGGAAAATTATACTTGGTTTCAATATGAGCAATTACGTGCTAGATGGAAGGAGATCAGAAAATTGGTATAGAGCAGAACGAGGGAAATTTGGTAAAGCAAATTAGAAATCAGTCTCAGGAGCATATAAAGAGATTGTATAATGTGTTACTTGAAATAGATTCTGAAAGGGACTTGGTAAAGGACTGTATGATAAAGTGGGCACAAAATTTTCAGGAGCCAATATTATTGGAAACGTGGGAAAAATTTGGGTTAGAAATGTTAAATTCACGCAGGCACAGAATCTGAGGGAAAATTTTATTCCAGCAGCATTTATTTTTCTCGATGCAGAGAAAGCTTTTGATCGATTGCATTGGGATTTTTATTTAAATTAATAGAAAAGATGCAATAAAGTTACTACAGAATCAATTTAATATGATAATGGCTGATCAGGTGGCAACAAATATACAATATGCCAAACATAATACTTTTGTAATGCAAATAGACCTGGTAGGTGGTTAGCATACACTTTAAGGAAAAGACAAAAGTGATAATAAAAATATGGCCAGACAACAGAAAGAAAAACTAGAGGAAGTAACAGGATTTGAAATTGTAAAGAAGGTTAAGTACTTAGGGTTTATATTACGTCATCAAATGTGAAATTGTATAAGAATAACTATGAGGTTTTATGGCAAAAGTTCAGAAGGAGTTGATTGTTTGGAAAAATTGCAATTATCTTTGCTGGGAGAATTGCTGCTATTAAAATGAATGTTTTACCTAGATTTTTATTCCTCTTTCAGATGATACCAATAATTAAGAAAGATAAGAATCTTGAGGAATGGCAGAAGGAATTAACAAATTTATATGGGAAGGTAAAAAGCTAGGGTTAAAATGAAAATAATTCAAGATTCTCGGAAAGGGAGGTTTAAAATGCCTAATTTTAAATTATATTATGAAGCAGCTGCTCTCTCTGCAATAAGTGATTGGTTTAATTTAACAGAGGACAGAATTTTGAATATAGAAGGTTATGATTTGTTATATGGATGGCATGCATATTTAATTTATGACAAAAAGTGGATAAGGCCTTTAAAAATCATGTGCTAAGAAATGCCCTTCTGCGTGTTTGGAAAAATACTCTTATAAACTAAATTATAAGGTTCCTATATGGGCATGTCCTAGACATACAGTAGAAAATATAAACATAGAACAGAATCAGGAAATGATTACATATAAAGATCTTTTGTATACTGAAAGAGGTAATTTGCAGTTAAAAATCTAATTCAATGGCTGTATGTTAAAAGTATTAAGTAAAAAATTACGAAATAAATTAAAACCCCTTTAAAAACCCACTAAAAACCCTCAATATTAAAATTAATCAATTAGGCCAGCCCCGCTTGATGAAAAAAGAAGGTTTTGAGCTCGCGCTTAAAGATCCGAAAATCAGGGAGAAGCCGTAGTCCCACAGGCAGATCGTTCCACAGGGCTGGGGCCCCCACAGAGAACGCTCTTCCCCTGGGGGTCGCCAGCCGACATTGGCTGGCCAACGGCACCCTAAGGAGGCCCTCCCTGTGAGAGCGCATTGGGCGCACTGGACAATGGGAGGTAGCTGGCGGCAGCAGGCGGTCCCGTAAGTATCCCGGTCCCATGCCATGGAGCGCTTTAAAGGTGATGACCAACACCTTGAATCGCACCCGGAAGACCACCAGTAACCAGTGCAGTCTGCGCAGGAGGTGTTACATGGGAGCTACGAGGTGCTCCCTCTATCCCCCGCGCGGCCGCATTCTGTACCAGTTGGAGCCTCCATCTTAGTCACACTAGATGCTGCTTTAGGATCTCTTTCCAGAGCACGATACCATAATCTTTTGAGACAGAAGGATGCCAGTGCCACCAAATAAAAACTAGAGGAAGTAACAGGATTTGAAATTGTAAAGAAGGTTAAGTACTTAGGGGTTTATATTACGTCATCAAATGTGAAATTGTATAAGAATAACTATGAGGTTTTATGGCAAAAGTTCAGAAGGAGTTGATTGTTTGGAAAAATTGCAATTATCTTTGCTGGGAGAATTGCTGCTATTAAAATGAATGTTTTACCTAGATTTTTATTCCTCTTTCAGATGATACCAATAATTAAGAAAGATAAGAATCTTGAGGAATGGCAGAAGGAATTAACAAATTTATATGGGAAGGTAAAAAGCTAGGGTTAAAATGAAAATAATTCAAGATTCTCGGAAAGGGAGGTTTAAAATGCCTAATTTTAAATTATATTATGAAGCAGCTGCTCTCTGCAATAAGTGATTGGTTTAATTTAACAGAGGACAGAATTTTGAATATAGAAGGTTATGATTTGTTATATGGATGGCATGCATATTTAATTTATGACAAAAAGTGGATAAGGCCTTTAAAAATCATGTGCTAAGAAATGCCCTTCATGTGTTTGGAAAAAATACTCTTATAAACTAAATTATAAGGTTCCTATATGGGCATGTCCTAGACATACAGTAGAAAATATAAACATAGAACAGAATCAGGAAATGATTACATATAAAGATCTCTTGTTTACTGAAAGAGGTAATTTGCAGTTAAAATCTCTGCAAGTGTTAAGAGAGGAAGGGAAAAATTATACTTGGTTTCAATATGAGCAATTACGTGCTAGATGGAAGGGAGATCAGAAAATTGGTATAGAGCAGAACGAGGGAAATTTGGTAAAGCAAATTAGAAATCAGTCTCAGGAGCATATAAAGAGATTGTATAATGTGTTACTTGAAATAGATTCTGAAAGGGACTTGGTAAAGGACTGTATGATAAAGTGGGCACAAAATTTTCAGGAGCCAATATTATTGGAAACGTGGGGAAAAATTTGGGTTAGAAATGTTAAATTCACGCAGGCACAGAATCTGAGGGAAAATTTTTATAAAATGTTTTATAGATGGCATCTAGATCCTAAAAAATTATCGTGTATGTATCCAGAAATGCAAGCAAAATGTTGGAGATGTAATTGTGATGACGCTACATATTTTCACATTTGGTGGACTTGTAAGGACATAAAGGCCTTTTGGATAAAAATTTGGTGGATTTTACAAAATGTTCTGAAAAGAAGATAAAGTTCCTGCCGCAATTTTTCTTGTTGGGAATTATTACGGATTGTACAGTAATTGAGACTAAATTGATTTTAAATCTAATAACTGCAGCAAGATTACTAATAGGACAATATTGGAAGAAAAAGAAGTACCAACAATACAAGAATGGATATTGAAAGTTGCCAATTTGGCTGAGATGGCGAAGATATCAGCCTTTTGAAAGACAATACGCAAGAAAGATACTTAAAGGAATGGAAAAATGGATTGACTATATTCAACGAGATATCAGACTAAGAGTTATCAGACTGTTTTGAATGATTATGATGTATTATTTTGATTGCTTTTGGGGAAGTTAGGAATTGATGATTGTAGGGTATAATTAAGTTGGGACGAAAATTTTTAGCATATGCTTGTTTTATTTTTAACTATACCTTGTGCTCGTTCCGGGAAGTCGGGGGGGGGAGGGGGGTTGCGAAGGGAGGGGGGAGGAGGGGGGGAAAGGGGGAAAAATTTTTTTTGTAAAACTTTCTGAATAAAAAAAAAAAGATCCGAAGATCAGGGAGAAGCCGTAGTCCCACAGGCAGATCGTTCCACAGGGCTGGGGCCCCCACAGAGAACGCTCTTCCCCTGGGGGTCGCCAGCCGACATTGGCTGGCCAACGGCACTCTAAGGAGGACCTCCCTGTGAGAGCGCATTGGGCGCACTGGACGATGGGAGGTAGCTGGCGGCAGCAGGCGGTCCTGTAAGTATCCCGGTCCCATGCCATGGAGAGCTTTAAAGGTGATGACCAACACCTTGAATCGCACCCGGAAGACCACCGGTAATTAGTGCAGCCTGCGCAGGAGGGGTGTTACATGGGAGCTACGAGGTGCTCCCTCTATCCCCTGTGCGGCCGCATTCTGTACCAGTTGGAGCCTCCATCTTAGTCACACTAGATGCTGCTTTAGGATCTCTTTCCAGAGCACGATACCATAATCTTTTGAGACAGAAGGATGCCAGTGCCACCAAATAAATATTTCCTTTAGGTAGGTAAAATTATTGAGGAAATTTATTTGGGATTGGGGATCACCAAAGTTTTCTTTGGCTAAATTAAGATTATTGTTTGAGGAAATTATCTTTAAGAGATCTAATTTGCAAAAACATTATTGAGCCAATATTTTATCAGCCATCTGCTGGTGGAGTGAAAATAGGTAATTGAATATCATCCATTCTGGGCTAAGTTGGAAAGTTATTATCTAGTTCCTTTGCATGCATGTATAGCAGAAAAGGTGTTTAATTTCTGGGAGTATGAGCAATGAGAAATCATTGGGCCATAACGGGATGTAAATTGAGTTTTGATAATGAGAATCGTGAATACCTAATTTTTTGGATAAAATCTACTTTACAATTGATGATAAATAATTCTATTGGAAGGTTTGGGAAGAAGCTGGGATAATGACTTTAACTCAGCAACTATGAAATAGCTGTTTTAAAGATTTTTACTGACTTCAAACTGAATGTGTCTTCTGAATTTGCAACAATGGAAGCATTTCCAGCTTAAGTATCTTCTAACCCAGGGGTGTCAAACTGAACTTCATTGAGGGCCGCATCAGGGTTGTGTTTGACCTCAGAGGGCTGGGGGGAGGGCAGGGGGCATGGCCAGGGTTGGCGTGTCCTGCTCAACGTCACTTGTGTTGCAACCGCCTGTGGTAGCATGAGTGCTGTACCAGCAAAAATGGGCTCCCAAGCTCTGTTTTGGCTGCGACGGCCTCCTGCAACCCTCTACCACTGAAAACAGAGCTCAAGGGGCCACACGCAGCCCTTGCGAGCTGTTTCTGGCTGCAACGGCCTCCTGTAACCCTCTGCCAGCGAAAATGGAGCTCAGAAGCATGCAGCCCTCCTGAGCTCCATTTTTGCTGGCAGCACCAGGGGCCAGTCCTTCACTGTTTCCAGTGTGGCTCTGTGAGCCAGATCTAAGCACCCCATGGGCCGGATCCAGCCTTGAGTTCGGCAGCCCTGTTCTAACAGATCAATATAACACTTTGGCTGCCTCAAAAGTATGAGTTGCTTTACTTCAAGGTCGAATGGGAAAGCTAGCAGAACATTGCAAACGGTGATCACATGACCGCAGGATGCTTTGATAGCAGGGGATTTACCTAAATGATGGTAATGGACTGATTCAGCATATTCACATGACATCCCACTTATGGTCACGCTGCTTAGCAACAGGCTTCCCTTCCCAATTACTGTTGTTAAGTGAGGACTACCTGTATTTCATATGTCAAAGAACGGTTCTTAGAAATGTGTGATTTATCTGTATGGAAAATGCAGTTATTTTCTACCAATCAAACAATGCCACTATGGCAAAGTTTGTTATATATAATATGCATTCAGATTACAGCAGCACGTTTTTATTAGTGAACAAGTGACTCTTGATAAATATAAGGTAATTTTTTTCCTTAGTTTGCATTTTAGTCTGTGCCATATTTTTTTTTAAAAAGCAATTATTTTCCTTTTAAGATGGTTTGTTAAGTATGCCTGCATAAATTAAATAAACAAGGTTTTTGTTTTTTTTTTAAAAAAAAGGCAGAAACCCTTAAAACAGTAATTTAATTTGGGACAAATTGTGTCCCTGTAATTAACTGCTGCTTCAAAACCACTTTAGTAAATAATAATAATAATAATAATAATAATAATAATAATAATAATAATAATAATAATAATAATAATAATATTTTAATTTGTATACTGCCCTTCTCCCGAAGGACTCAGGGCGGTGAAAAATCCTGGCTGCCCTATGCTTAATCCAAAAGGAACCGCTGCCTCCGCCTCCGCCCCCCCCACCTCCGGTAATTATTCCGGGTGGAGGAAATAGAAACGATTTGCGATTGAATGAGATCCCGGAGTGAGACCTGCCTCGGCGGTTGCACACCAGGAGGCCCAATCACCGATTGCGCGAGACGAGAGTCGCTGGCGCGCACGCGGGCCGGGTTGATCCTGCGGGGTTGGGGGGGGGGACTCCCCCGCCCCGAGGAGCAGCTCCGTGGGAAGAGAGGCACCCCTTTCCTTCCTTCCTTCCCTCCCTCCCTCCCGGCGGCTCCCCTTCTTCGCGCAGGTCCCCGCGCCCCACTTTCAATCCCCGTGACCTTTCCCCTCCGCCAGTCTCCGCCCCAGAGGGGAAGCGCGTCCCTCCCGTTCCGCCGGCTGCTTTTGCCTGGCTAGAGAGCGAGAGTGCGAGAGCGTGGCCGCGCGGGAGGCGTTCCGCTTCTCTCCTGCCGCTTCTCCAGCCTGGTGGGGCGTCCCTGCTTTGCCCGGCAGCAAGGTGAAGGCGCGAGGGCGGGCGGGCGCGCGCGCGAGGTGGTGGGTGGTGGCGGGCGGTGGGGTGTTGTGGCGCGGGCTTTGGGCTTCGTTCTGCTTCGCGTGCTCGGAGGTGCGGTGTATGTGTGTGGGGGGGGGAGGGTAGGGGGTGCGGCTGGAGGAGGCCCGGGTCTGCAGCTCCTCCCCAGCTCCCAGAGGCTAGCTTGCCTCCTTCCACTCCGCTTGTTTTTTTGCTAGTGGGGTGGGGGAGGAGGAGGAAAAGAGGCGAAGGGCTCTTGGGTGGGTGGGGGAGGGCATCTGCCACGCGAGGAGGTGGAAACAGGCGTCCGGTGCTAGAGGCCTGCCGGCCTTCAGTCGGGGGAGGCGGGGACCGAGGGTTGCGGGCTCTGCAAGCTCTCTCGCGGGTGCAGTTTCGGGAAGCCCGAGCCGGGAACTCTCCAAAGCGGTTGGGTTTTCGTGCAGAGGGCAAACGAGGGTTTGAACCGACGGTGCGACCCCGGGGTGTTTGCGGGTGGGCGCGGATGAATGAAGCTGCCCTATCCTGGCGTTGGGGAAGCTGTATGGAAGGAAGGCTGATGATGACGACCTTTCCTGGCTTGGATGAGTCTGAAAGGTGGCCCGCTTGTCGTTAGAAGAGAAACGCCTGCCGGATTAGGAAGATGTTTAAGACGGGAGATGGCATCCAGTAAGCCAAATAGTCCTACCCCCCCTCTTGTTTTGAAGCGCGAGGTATATTATAGGGAAGCAAAGCTGGTGCTTCCTATGTTTTTTGTTTGGGGGGGGGGATCCTCCCCTTCAATTGGGAGCCCAGGACCAGATTCATCCCCGAGGGAGGAGTTTTGAGTGTTGTTCTGTGGAGAGTCCTCCCGCTTGCTCGGTTGACTTAGCTAGGAAGTCCCTCGCAGCTGCCACTCAGCACAGAAAAAGTCAGGAGGAATTGGCGGTTCTGAATTTCAATCCCTTCTTGGGCTCCGAGATGGTTATTTTTAGCTCAGCATATCCAGGAGCTTTGCAGAATCAGAGTCAGCTGCCAGAACTGTGCCACAAGAAGGCCTTGCCATGTCCAGTTGTATTTTTGGTGGTTGTCTGGCTGCTGCCTCTATTCCTGTCTCTTCGGTATCCCCAAAGCATTGCTATGTTGGGCTGTTTTGGCTCCCAAGAAGGTATTTGACGTACAGTAATCAATCAAATGTATATTTGCATTGCTATTTATTTTGTTAGAATGGGTGTTGCTTTTGGAACCCTAGGATGTAAGAAAAGGCGTTTTGGATGTTAGGCTTTCATGTGGCCTTCATTTCTAATTTCAGATGCCCCCCAAAAAGGGAGGTGATGGAATTAAACCGCACCCAATCATTGGAAGATTTGGGACATCCTTGAAAATTGGCATTGTTGGTTTGCCGAATGTTGGGTAAGTGATTAAAAGTCACTAAACTTTGCTTAGTCATCCCAAAGTTTATAGGCTGTCTTGACTAAATTCAAGTTAGAGTTGTGCTGCAAAAAATACACCGTGGAAAATTGTTGGTCTTTGATAAGGTTTTCTAATCGGGCAGTCATAATTATATTTTAGAGAATGCATGTTAGTTTTGAATTTGAAAATGTCAAATATCCTGAAGTTGCAACCTTAAAATAGCAGATTATTAAAGTAGCTTTTTATGTGCTAAATTAAAAATAGCTTTCATTCATTTGACATTTTCTTCTGAAAGTTCATGTATAAAGATGCTTCACTTTTTAAAATAAAAGGAATTGTTATATTTCATTGAAAACATAAGTGTATGCTTTATTATAATTTTAAAAATGTGAAACAATAAGGGAAATGTAAAGTTTTATTAACAAAAGTAATTAACTGGAAAGTTGATTGTGTAGTTCTAACTTATCTCGCATGACACTATGTTTTGAAGAATAAAGGAAAAATGGAGAATTTTCTAATTCTGTTTTTTCTGTTTACAAAATATTTAATTACCTTTATCAGAAAAGACATGAGGAAAATGGATTATACCTTCTCTCATACAGTTTATGTTTCCAGCTCTGACACTTCCCCTGTTGAGAGTATCTACAGAGATTCTCAGTCATCCAGGTCATGGTTGTTCTAAAGGTGCTTTTTTCCACCCGAGTTGCCTCTTTAAAAAACACCTTTGGGTCTCCTGTTGAGAATTTGTAAAGTCTATATAAGATAGGATTGGAAGAGAAGACCCCAAGATTGTCTGCTGAATATTGAGAAATAGTTAGATAGCAGTAGAGATACCAAGAACATAATGTTAGGATAGTTGAAGAATAGCTTTGTTCAAAATATTTTGGAAAGAAAGAGAAGAAAGATCTGATAAATTCAGAAGAAAAGATCACTTTCAACATTGAAAGCAACATTACTGAAACTAAAGTGGTATTCAGAGGAGGCGGCAGATATATTGTAGAAAGAATAAATATTGGTGTTTAAATTGGAAAAAAAAAAGAGATAATAAAATAATAATTATGGACTTCCCTGGTGTGTAATACAGTTCACTGCCATCAAGTTTAATAAGAAAGCACGGGTATTCTGTTTTATTTATTCTGAAGTTTGCTTCAAAAGTTGCAAACAAGTGCTTTGACTTTGTAAAAGTGGACATGTACCATATTGTTTAAATGTTAAATTAGAGTATTCTGGCAACTGTTGAATTTTCCCACTTGAGAATTGAAAAGAAACACAGATAATATACCGTATTTTTCAGACTTGAAGATGCTCCAAAGTACAAGACGCAACTAGCTTTTGGACAAGAAAAACAAAACAAAACAAAAAAAATCTTCCTCTGCTTCCCAGTAATTTGCCTCCTTGCAGCAAATAGCAAACAGCCTGGTCAGCTTCAGCATAGCCTGATTTAGCACAAGTAGCTGATTGGCGGTTGGATCTGCCGGAATACCTCCTATCAGCTGTTCCGGGCTGTAGGGATCATCACCGTTGCTGCCCATCGTCACTGCCACCTATCGCCGCCTCCATGCATCCCGTTTTTAGCCTCTACATGCCCCATTTGCGATCCATTCCAGGCAGCGGGGATCGCAGCCACTGCTGCCTATCCCCGCTGACTGGAATGGGCCGAAAATGGTATGCGCAGAAGCCGAAAATGGCGTGGAGCCGAAAATAGGCATAGAGCCGCCAATCAGCTGCTTGGGCTAATTCAGGCTGTGCTGAAGCTGATCATGCTGTTTGGTGCAAGGAGGCAAATTGCTGGGAGGTAGAGGCCGAAGGGTGGGGGCTGGTGGGTGGGCGGAGCTTCGGCAACATTCGCTGTATAAGATGCACAGACATTTCCACCCACTTTTTTTGGAGGGAAAAGTATGTCTTATACTCTGAAAAATAATGGTATTTCTTATTATAATAATGTACTGCAATTAAAAACAGACTGTGGAAAAAAGCAAAGGTAGTACCTATAATAATAGGCGCCTTGGGTGCAATCCCAAAATAACTGGAGCACCATCAGCATTGACAAATTCCCCATCATTCAGTTGCAAAAGGCAGCTTTACTTGGAACATCTTACATCCTGCAATGATATCTGTAATTCCATCAAACATCTCTATCTGCCTATCCCAGGTAGTTGGGAAGGATTTGATAGGTGGACAAAAATGCCAGCCAGATTCACTCTGAACACCTGGCTGGCTGTGTAATGAACTCACACACTGAATTTGAATTACTGTAGGCTTGAGAGTTTGGTATTGTGGCTAAGATGCTGGAGTAGAAACACTAAAGAGTTAAAAAAAAATGATCTTGATGTTAATATGAAGAAACAGTTACCTAGGCAAAGAAGGCCAAATCATTTTTTTAAAGTTCAGAATGAGACAACGTTCAGAAACAGCTTAGGCAGATACCTCACCAATTTACATAATGAAATGAAATAGAGAGCCTGTTTGGTGTATAGAAAGTCCTTGACTTATGACTGGTTGCTTAGTGACTATTTAAAGTTATGACCAACCAGTAAAAAGGACTTATGGCATAGATACAAAGTTCTGATGGTCAGACTCCCTCCGTGGTCATATCATTGAACTTCAGATGCCCGGCAGTATGGCCATAGTGTCCCATAGTCACTTGACTACATTTTACAATGGTTTTGCTGAAAATTGGCATTCACATAGAATAGAATAGAATTTTATTGGCCAAGTGTGATTGGACACACAAGGAATTTGTCTTGGTGCATATGCTCTCAGTGTACATAAAAGAAAAGATACGTTCATCAAGGTACAACATTTACAACACAATTGATGATCAATATATCAATATAAATCATAAGGATTGCCAGCAACAAGTTATAGTCATACAGTCATAAGTGGAAAGAGATTGGTGATGGGAACTATGAAACGATTAATAGTAGTGCAGATTCAGTAAATAGTCTGACAGTGTTGAGGGAATTATTTGTTTAGCAGAGTGATGGCCTTCGGGGAAAAACTGTTCTTGTGTCTAGTTGTTCTGGTGTGCAGTGCTCTATAGCGTCGTTTTGAGGGTAGGAGTTGAAACAGTTTATGTCCAGGATGCGAGGGATCTGCAAATATTTTCACGGCTTCTGGTAAAATTGCACCCATATCAAATCACTGGATTGCCACCAAAGTTGTAAAATTGGGTTGGTCACGTGATGACTTATGACATACAATGGTTATGCACAGGCTTCATTGCAGTCATATATTGAGGACTACCTGTGTTGGTTAAAATAGTAGCATAGAAACCAGGAGAGAGAGTCCCACGTTAGGCGTGAAAGCCAGCTGAGTGACTTTGTGCCAATCTCTCTTAGCCCAACTCACAAGGTTGTTTTTGGAAGGAAAATAGAAGCAGGAAGAAGTAGGTTTATCACTTTGAGTTACCTATAAAGTAATAAAGGCCGGATAAAAATCTAATAAATAAAAAAGTTTAAGAAGAAGTATGTGCAGTGCATTCAGACTTGAAAGATTTTGATTTTATATTTTTATAAAAGTACTTTTAGCCTTTCTGTTGAGCTTTATTTTTTGGCCTGGTCTATTTAGTAGGCTGATGAACTGGGAGAATGTGACTTCTTAAGCATGGAAGATGGCTGGGTGACTGGGCATAAGCTGTGATGGTGCAGTGGTTAGACTGCAGTATTGCAGGCTAATTCTGGTGTCTGCCAGCTGTTCGATTTTTACCACCTCAAGGTTGACTCAGCTTCCATCCTTCCGAAGTTGGTAAAATGAGGACCCATTTTGTTGGGGGGAATATACTGACTCTCTGAACCGCTTAGAAAAGGCTGTAAAGTGCTATGAATACTGTGATACATAAATGTAAGTGTTATAAACAAAGCCACCTTCCCTCAGACCAAGGAAGCATTATGTACGCAGCTTTAGGTTTTACTGTATGAATGAAAAAGAATTGTTTTCAAAGTTTTCAAAGTTTAGTGTACTACATGTGGGGAATATTGAATGAATGACAGTGACTGACTGAAAATAACTGTTGTCAAGTACAGACCAGAGGTGAAATCTAGCACGTTCTGACAGGTTCTGGAGAACTGGTTGCAGAAATTTTGAGCAGTTCGGAGAACCAGTAGCGGAAATTTTGAGTAGCTCGGAGAACTGGCAAATACTACCTCAGGCTGGCCCCAGAGTGGGGTGGGAATGGAGATTTTGCAATATCCTTCCACTAGGAATGGGGACTTTGCAGTATCCTTCCCCTGCCACGCCCACCAAGCCACGCCCACAGAACCAGTAGCAAAAAAAATTTGGATTTCACCACTGGTACAGACTTAGGCCTCATTTTTCCCATCCTAGCCCAGCACTTTAATCACTACACTCTGAGCTTTCAGCATAACGTTCTAATTATTCTTATTTATTTACAAAACAATTGCTTTAGCCTCAGTACTGGTTTTCTGAGGAAAAAAATTCTGACCAGTATTACTGATGGCCAGGTGCTGCAAAATAAAATGGGAATGTGAGATCATTTCTAGCCTCATCTATAGAATTTTGATTCTATACTATGGCGTCTGATGGGTCAGTGTGGAAAACATTTTTAGAGCTAATTTGCTGGGGCTGTTCCAATGTGATGAATAAAATCTGAGCATAGCTGTTTGAAAACTGGATTTAATCATAAATATTCCTTTCTACCAAATGTGAAATTCGAAGCATGCATTCAAATATGTATCTTGAAAATGAGATTTATGCTAATTTTTAGAGAGCTGCTAAAAGATCTGTCAGAAACTAGAAATGTATTACAGTGGTTCAAACAATTAGAAAAGGTTTTTTGTAGAAATATGGAAATCCTTTTTTTAAAGTTCTCATCATTTCTTTGCAAAAGAAATGCAAAAACTTGACACTTTCATGATGTTCAGTATTCAATAATAATTAGTGCTGTGTAATACTTGGATTTGAAGACATAAAAGTGCTTTGGATCAATGAAAACATAAGCATTATCCATGTCCTCTACTTCTTAAGGCAGCCATGTCGCTTCCTGGGACTATACAATTGGTTTACGGAGTCAGGACAGGTGCTAGTGTATGTTTGAGACTCGTCACCCTTCAAATCTCTTTCTGACCGATCTTGAATTACTGCTCAACCATAGTAGTGATATATCCTTTATATGTCATTTAATGAGTGTAAAGTATGGCAACTCTTTCTTTAAAGGAAATCTACATTTTTCAATGTATTAACCAAGAGCCAAGCTGCAGCAGAAAACTTTCCCTTCTGCACTATTGATCCAAATGAGAGCCGAGTGCCTGTGCCAGATGATCGATATGAATTTCTTTGCCAGTACCATAAGCCTCCAAGGTAAATATGTGAAGTGTCATCAGTTGTTTGTTTCTGGTTAAAAAGCAACATTTCTCAGTATCACTATTTTGAATCAGGTTTGAATTCTGCAACTTTATTTCAGGAACATTAAAGGTTTTATTATTCTTTATTATCTTTATTAGTCTTTATTATCGAAGATATTTTAAAATATGGATTATTTTTCAAGAGTAATACATTTGAGAAGCTTTTATACCTATGCATAGATATAAATGTGTGTGCATGAGTAAACGACTCATTGACACAGTTAATGAAAAATATTCTGTTAATAAGAAATAAGGCAAGTTTTGAAACTAGTTTTATCTTTTGAGGGCCTGTATTACTACACCCTGAGGGTTTGGGGCTTTTTTTGCTTCGGTTGAAGGTGCTAATTTTTCTATGCATTATTATTTTTTATTGAAACTATAAACATATAATTGCATTTTTAAAGCATTTACTTGTGTAAAGGGTTTGTTTATAATTAACACTGATTTAAAACATAAAAACAGTTTAGCAAGGAACTGAGAATGGGAGTACCAAACTTGAATAGATTCAACTACTGTAAAGCCACATAAACATCTCATGTTTCTTCACCACTCTATTCTGCTTACATACATACGCACACACATGTATATATAAAAATTTATATGCCCTTCATCTTGTCTAGAGATGGCTCTGGATGGCATACAAACATTCCATCATTATAATTGGCTTGCATGAGGTTCTTTGTAATACCACAAATTTTATGTTGTGTTTCCGTCTCCCCTTTAAATTATAACAAACTTATAGTCTTGGGAAATAAATGCTATAACCTAAAAGGTAATTTTAATAAAATGATGTACTTTTGGTATATGATTCCAGAAAAATTGTCTAAAATGAATTTGAACAACTTGAAGGGTAATTTTATCATGCC
The DNA here is from genome assembly GCF_028640845.1 of Ahaetulla prasina. NCBI lineage: Eukaryota > Metazoa > Chordata > Lepidosauria > Squamata > Colubridae > Ahaetulla > Ahaetulla prasina. The sequence continues at coordinate 215,485,209 of NC_080539.1, forward strand.
TGGTGAACTTGTAAAAAAGCCAGAAATTTCTGCATTCAAATAATACAAATAATACACATAATGATACAAGAATTTTAAAGATTCAGCTGGAACCAGAACTTTTCTTGCTGGCATTAATGTTAGAAAAGAGCCATGGAATATTATTTTTACTGTGAGACTATTATACGCACAAAAGTGGAAAGGCTCTGAAATATCTTCAATAGAGAAATGGATGGTGAAGATGACAGAACTAGCAGAGACGGCAAAAATTAACATGTTTGATCAATAGCTACATAAATCACTGACTGGAAACCCCTTGTGGACTTTTTGCTGAAAAAAGAGAAAAATGAACTTATGATTTATAGAGTTTAGAAAGCATACTTTACGGAAAGAGGAATTACGATACAACCTTAGAGACGGTAAAATAAAAATTCATTAATAACTGCTATCAAAAAGATAGAAAGCTGCTTCTTTCTAATCTTTTCTATTTCTATTTTCTTTCTTACTCACTATTCTTTCTAATTTTTGTTATCTAATTTCTAGGCCATCCCCTGAATTTTTGTCATTTTCAGCTTTTTAAAATATTGAGTATAATTGGTACTATTTAAAGCAGGGGTGTCAAACTCATGGCGTCACGGTGGTGTCGCGGGACTTTTCCCCCCTGAAAAACTAGGCGTGAGCGTGGCCAGCACGTGACGCATCTGGCCTGCTGGCCGGGAGTTTGACAGCCCTGATGTAAAGATTTGATGCTGCAAAGTCCATGGATGCTTTATGGCCAATTACTACTTTATATTATTCTGTGTATCATTGTAGATAATTGCTAATTGATGATAACATGGCCATATACTGTTAATGACTAATGTTTTGAATTTTTCCCTTTAGCAAAATTCCAGCCTTTCTGAATGTGGTGGATATTGCTGGACTTGTGAAAGGAGCCCATGCTGGACAGGGACTAGGAAATGCCTTTTTGTCGCATATTAGTGCCTGTGATGGAATATTTCATCTACTTCGTAAGCAATTTAAGGTTTTAATTACTATATTGTGTACATTATTATTATTTTTATCTATTACTAGATAAAACCCTTTGTAATTTATTATATAATACTTTAATAGATGCATGTTTTCAAACTGAAACCTGTTAAGAAGATTCCTATTCCCATTCATAATTTATCTGAGGCAGTTTTTTTTTTAAATTTACATTTATATCCCGCCCTTCTCCGAAGACTCAGGGCGGCTTACACTATGTTAGCAATAGTCTTCATTTATTTGTATATTTATATACAAAGTCAACTTATTGCCCCCAACAATCTGGGTCCTCATTTTACCTACCTTATAAAGGATGGAAGGCTGAATCAACCTTGGGCCTGGTGGGACTAGAACCTGCAATAATTGCAGGCAGCTGCTGTTAATAACCACAGCCACAGAGGCCCCTGTGTTATATTCAAAATTACATTGATAAACTTCTCTCTATGCGCTGGGGGTCCTTTACTCTCAACATCACTATGTTACTCAATTTTGCTCCAGAATAGATTAGTTGAAGTGAAAGTTAGATTATTTCCATATGTGGTAGATGGGCCCCATCCACCAGTTGTTTCTACACTGTTGGCAGACTACAGAATAGCAGAATAATAAGAGTTGGAAGAGGCCTTGGAGGTCTCTTGTGGTTCTTTGTGGTGAACCTACTTCAGACTTAGTTTTGGCTGGTCTTGTTACAGAAATCTTGAGGCAAAACATTAATTAGTAAACAATTCAGTCAGAATAGAGCTGGAATGAACCTTGGAGGTCTTCTAGTCTAATCCCTTGCTCAAGCAGGAGACTCAATACAATTTGAGACAAGTGGCTGTCCAGTCTCTTCTTAAAGACCTCCAGGGATGAAGCACCTACAACTTCTAAAGGCAAGCTATTGCATTGGTTAACTGTCCTCACTGCTAGGAAGTTTCTCCTTAATTCCAGGTTGCTTCTCTCCTTGATTAGTTTCCATCCATTGTTTTTTGTCTTGCCTTCTGGTGCTTTGGAAAATAAGTTGATCCCCCCCCCCCTTCTTTGTGGCAGTCATTTTATTTTCTTCAGGGCAGTTGAAGGGGCAATATTAACATTTCCTGTTTAGGATTTATATTGCATTTGTATTTTTGTATTTAATTCATTTTTTATTTTAAAAGACTTATACGTTAAAGAAAAGCATGCAGACTGTATTCTAATCAGAATAAAGCAGTTCTAGTTGAAGAAAGCATTGGTTTCTCTAACCTGAACCAAAGGTACATTTAGACTTTTATAGCTTTTCTTAATCTTTCGAGAGACTTCAACAATTATGTACATTGTCTCAAACAATAGTTCTCAAACATTTTGGTCTCAGAAAACCCCTTTACTCTACAGGTAGTCCTTGATTTACAACCAGAGGTGGGTTTCAGCAGTTCTGGCCAGTTCTGGAGAACCGGTAGCAGAAATTTTGAGTAGTTCGGGGAACCGGTAGTAAAAATTCTGACTGGCCCCGCCCCCATCTATTCTCTGCCTCCTGAGTCTCAGCTGATCGGGAGGAAATGGGGATTTTGCAGAAACCTTCCCCTGGATGGGGAAGGGAATGGAGATTTTATAGTATCCTTCCCCTGCCACGCCCACTAAGCCTCGCCCACAGAACTGGGAGTAAAAAAATTTGAAACCCACCACTGCTTACAACCATTTGTTTAGTGGCCATTTGAAGTTACAGAGGCACTGAAAAAAACACACCTTATAACCGTTTTTCACACTTACAACAATTGCAAACACCCCTGTGGTCACATGATCAAAATTAGGACGTTTGGCAGCTGGCATATATTTATGACGGTTGCAGTGTCCCAGGGTCATGTGATCACCTTTTGCGACTTTCTGACAAGCAAAGTTAATGGGGAAGCCAGATTCACTTAACAGCCATGTTACTAATTTAACAACTGCTATGATTCACTTAACAACTGTGGCAAAGGAAGGTTATAAAATGGGACAAACTCACTTAACAAGTGCCTTAACCAATTATGGATTGGCTCAATCTTTTGAGGTATTTGTGTGCATTTTTTCCCCAGAAAGCCATTTAATTTACCCAGAAAGACTTTTGGTACAACTTTTAATTTAGCATAATAGCATATAGAAAACTAGAGCCAATCGTCATTTTGCATCTTATTCAAGCATTAATTGTATGATTACTTTTTTTACATTATTATAGTATGAATGCATTTGAATTTTGAGCCTATTACAGGTAGTCCTCAAATTACAACCATAATGGGGTCCACAGTTTCGGTTGTAAATTGTGATGGGGGTAAAGTGAACCATCACATGACCGGGCCCAATTTACTAACTGACCGGTCATAAATTGAGGACTACCTCCACTGCTTTTGTAAGAAAAAAAAACATTCAAAATAGCTCATGTTTTGGGTCCGTGCAATATTAGCAAATATATAATCAATTTTTTTATGATTGTAGTCCCCTACCTTGTTTAACTTCTGCCAACCTAGCAGTTTGAAAGCACGTAATAAATGCAAGTACAAAAATAGGGACCACCTTTGGTGGGAAGGTAATAGCGTTCTGTGCGCCTTTGGTGTTTAGTCATGCTGGCCACATGACCACAGAGATGTCTTTGGAAAGCGCTGGCTCTTCGGTTTTGAAACAGAGATGAGCACCGCCCCCTAGAGTCGGGAATGACTAGCATGTGTGTGCGAGGGGAACCTTTACCTTACCTTGTTTAAGCCCATTGAGATAACTTTATTTTTAAAAACTTGCAATAACATATACACATTGCATTTAATAAGACTTGGATATTGCCACATCTCCTACCTGCCTCTTGGCAAGTTCTCCTCTCTTCCCATGTGGACTTCTTGTGATCTCAAAAAAGTAGGAATCATCCCTGCTGATAGATATTGCTGGAAACTGCTTGCAGGAGGGAGAGAGATATGTGACGGTACTTGTGTCGCTACACTTCATTGCACCAGCATCTGAGTGAACAAAGCCAGAGCCACCTCTCGTTCCCTCAGCATGTGCAGTTTTCCTTTGTGCAGCTGTACTTAGGCTTTGACACCTTTATTGCATTTGAACTCACTCCAGAAATTCGGAGTTTAGATGTCAACATTTGCTTGGAGATGAATTTAAGATGTACCAGCATGTAGGAGTTTCAAGCTGGCGGTGTGCTATAGAATCCAAGCTGGCATCTTATGGTCTTTCAGCTGGGTTCCTTCTTACCCTGGGATATGAAAAGGCCAGACACTTACTTTTTCAAAGGATGGATGATGTGGAGTGTGGCACCTGAGAATTAGCAGGATATGCAAATAACAGCAGAACCTGAATTTGAACATGATTTGGGTACTGCCAAATATTTCATACCTCTCGCCCCAGGCTGAGGAATTACTTTATTTGGGCATGGCATGAATATTACTACCATTGAATACTCCTACCAGATTTAAGGAAGAAGAGGGGTTATTTTGGGCATATCCTGAGGTAATGGAGCAATTTGTACTTGCATGTTTGTGAGACAAGGATCCAGTTTGGAACTGCTGCTGCTGAGACAGTTTTGTGGAAGGTATAATGTTGTTATTTGAGATCAGGAAAAGGGGAATTGAGTCAAAACTTTTTAAGTACCATTGAATTAGGCTAATGTATCCCATATATTTGCAGTCAAAGCTGGATACATAACAGCTAGTAATGTAAAAGCTTTGTTTCCTAAAAAAGCTGTTTCTTTGCAAAATGAAACAATAAAGCACTATCAAGTATTGTAGTTTCAAGTTTGTTTCCCTTTTCAGTGAGGTTGGTTTTAACATTGGAACATCTGTTTTAACATAGGAAAAACTCTATTATTCTGAGATAGGCACAAGGCACAAGGCTAGCATAGCATATTTTCAAAGGGTTTATATTACCAGAGCCTGAGCCATACAACAAGTGTGCTGGTTATATTTTCTCACCTGTCAAGAGTTGAGAGATTCTGAAATATCTTAGAAGAGGAAGGGAAAAAACGTTCTGGAGCAAGGAAGGCCACAACAATTGTGAGAATGATAAAAGAATTATTTCATTTCTCATTTGTCCTCCTATCTGAATTGTCATCTCTGCCACTCTGCCACACTGATTCAGGATTGGCATTGAGCCGTTCTATGAGATAGGAGATGACTGTGGACTATTCGTTTCTCCTTTCCCGTTTTGCCATTCTTCTTTCTATTAGAAACAGTAGTCAGCCTGCTATAGGACTGTGATAGTAAACCCTCTTAATTGCTGGAAAAACTACCAGTATTTGGACAGCAGCTTTAAGAAAGGAAACCCTGGTGGTGCAGTGGTTAAAGTGCAGTATTGCAGACTAACTGTCCAGAACCTGGAATTCAATCCTGACAGGGCTCAAGGTTGATTCAGCTTTCCAGCCTTCTGGAGTTGGTAAAATGAGAACCAGATTGTTTCAAAAAATGCTGACATGGTAGACCATACAGAGAGTGCTGTGAAATGCTGTGGGGCGGTATGGAAGCCTAAATGCTATTGCTATCTTGTAAAATAGAAAAATCAGAAAACAGCTATATCAGAAGGGTCTATGGTTTTAACAATTTATAGATTTAACAGAATTTAGGAATCTGCCAAAGTTGGCTAGAAACAAGGAAGCTGTCAACTGAGCAAAAGGATAAATCAAGTGTTCTGCAGCTAGTGGTGTTGTATGGCAGCAGCAGTGGAACTAGCAAAGCTGGTTCTTAAACATTTTACTTATTGCTTGGATTGTTGCAATGTAGTCTACAGAGGCTGGCCATGAAGAACATCCGGAAGCTACAACTATTCCAGAATTCAGTGGCTTGATTAGTGATGGTTCTACCCAGAGGCCATATATTATATCAACTTTAAAAGCTACACTGGCTGTCATTTGGCTTACAGGTGCAATACAAGGTACTGTCTGTCACATTTAAAACCTTGCGTTGTTCAGGGCCTGGGTATCATCTGCAGGACTATCTTCATTGTGTAACCTTTGCCTGCCCAATAAGATCTGTGTCATCTCAATAAGAGAACTATTATCTTCAGGTGTAATCACATCTTTTCTGTTGCTGCCCTCCCATCCTTCCTAAAGTAGCACTCATCCTGAAGCGTGATTGGCCCCTGCCCTTGTGGCTTTTAGGAAACTTGGTGGTTCTATCAACACTCTCTCTGTCTCTCTCTCTCTCTCTCTGTATAGAAGATTGGATTGTTGTAATTTCTTTATTTGAGAAATTGGATTTCCTTTTATTATTGTTAATGTTTTAGTTGTGACTTCTACTTTTATAGGAATATTTCTAGTTGTTTTTAGGTGACTGTATGATTTTAGTTCAATTATCTATTGGGACATTTTTATTTTCTCACTCATTCTGTACAGTAGTGGCCAAAATTGTGGAAACCTTTTGGGAAAAGTGTATTTTCTAAAACTAGCTAATAACACCACTTTTTTTGGGAGTAGTACCATAAAATTATATATTAATGGAAAGATAATTTAATTAAGAATGTAATGCAATAACTTTTATGAAGCATTTGCTATTAGAATAGCAGTTACAGTATAAAGAAGAAAAATAAAACACGTAGAAAAAATGAGATATACAAAAATTATCACCATAGAAAAAATGAGATATACAAAAATTATCACGTCAATTAATACTTAGTTGGGTAACCTTTAGCATGAATTATGGCCTTATAAGGTCTTCCCATGGAGTGAACCAAGTTGTTTAGTTCTGCAGCTATTATAATGTGAAACCAAGATTGAATGATTGCTTCTATTATTGCTGGGTCGCTTCTGACTAACAAGTTTCTTTAGTCGGCTCCATAGATTTTCAATTGGGTTAAGGTCTGGGCTGTTCCCAAGCCATTCCAGCAGTAGAATATAATTGTCTTGAAACTCCAAAAAAAAAAAAAAGTGGTATTATTAGCCATCAAACCTCAAAAAATACACTTTTCCCAAAATTGTTTCCATACATTTGGCCACTATTGTATATATGTGATTTATAGCAAATGTAGAATGTTCCCAAGATTACTACAAGGTTATAAAAAGGGAAAGACAGTCTGGGAACAATAAAGATCCAGCCTCTAAGGTTTTGTCTTTTTGGATTATAATATCAAATACATGCATTTTATTTATTTATTTATTTATTTATTTTATTTTATTTTATTTTATTTTATTTTATTTTTATTTTATTTATAATTTAATTTCTATACCGCCCTTCTCCCGAAGGACTCAGGGCGGTTTACAGCCATATTAAAAACACAGAATATACAAAGTATAAATAACGGATTAAAACAAATTTAAAACGAAATATTTAATAGGCCAAATTAACTAAAACGGTCATTAGACCAATATAAAACCCTTTAAAATTTAAAATTACAATAAATTAATTAAAATTTGCAAGACTTTAATAAAAAAATTTAATATTAACATTTGACAATGGGGAAACTAAAATAGTAGCAATAGCACTTAGACTTATATACTGCTTCACAGTGCTTTACAGCCCTCTCTAAGTGGTTTACAGAGTCAGCATATTTCCTCCAACAATCTGGGTCCTCATTTTACCTACCTTGGAAGGATGGAAGGCCTGGTGAGATTCAAACTGGCAAATTGCAGGCAGCCTGCAATCAGCAGAAGTAGCCTACAGTACTGCATTCTAACCACTGTGCCACCATGGCTCTTTAGTAGACGATCAGTATAGTTCGGGGTGAAATACTCCCTGTTAGGACCGGATCAGCCGATCTGGTAGTGATGACAGCGGGTGGTTCGGAGAACCGGTAGCAAAAATCCCTGCCCCCTGCATGCCCACCTGGTTGCCCGCTTCTTTTAAAAAAATGCTTTTAAAAGGTAAAAAAGAGGCTCTGATGATCACAGCTGAGCTGCGGCCGAATAGGTTGTTAAAAAATGCTTTTAAAAGTAAAAGAAAAGATGGTGCACCACAGCTGATCACCCCCCCACACACACACGCTTAACCCATGCCTCTGTGCACTATGTGCACAGCCAGCAAACCGGTAGTAAACTGGTTAAGATTTCACCACTGGCACGGATATCTAAAGATGTTTTTGTATAGATTATATATAATAAAAGTACTAATACACAGAAAATTCTTAGCCTGAAATATCTATACTGAGATTGAAGAAATCCCAAGGAAAGATCTAGAACATTTGATAGAGTATTGTAATGGGCAGAGTGAATTGGAATCAATCAAAGTCTTGCCCATGAAGGCATGCATGTACAGGCGTTCTCACATATATGTGTAAACATAGTGTAAGCCGCCCTGAGTCTTCGGAGAAGGGCGGGGTATAAATGTAAATAAATAAATAAAAATAAAATAAATAAATAATAATAAATAAATACATGGACTGATATTTTGATATTTGAGATTAATGTAATGCATATTTCAAAATTTCTTGAAATGTCTGATAGTTTCATTTAATCACGCTCCACCCTCCCTTTTTTTTTTTTTTGCTGGAAATGAAAATACAAACTGTATCCCAAACTAGTTGATATTATTATATCTGACAGTTCACGTCAAAAGAGAAATTGGCAGTTAGCAAGGATTCTTCCAAGCTGTATTTATGGGATGATGTTTCTAAAGCGATTAAAAGGCTGCACATTGTAGTTACCCACATTTTCTCAATAATAAGATAATTTATTTTCTCTTGGGGCAGGGAAAATAGTCTTACATTTGCTGGGAATAAAATACGATGTTGAAAATCTAAAGGCATGTATCTCTGCTCTCTGCATAGAAAATTTGTTGCCAATATCTGAGGGGCTGCTTGCTGAGTTAATTTTAACTTATTTTTTGCAATGCTCCTTCCATCTCTCTCTCCCTCCCTCCCTCTGTTGCCTCTTCATTTAGATCAGTGTTTCTTAACATGTGGCCCTAGGACCCTGGGTTCTTCCCAAGACTCAGGAATCCACACAAGCAAAATTATTTGCCAGTCCATGTTAAAAAATAATTTAAGTATTAAAATTCTATCGAACAATTGTGAGAAGCCACCAGTTTTAATAGGGCAAATATCAATAAGGGTAACTCGTACAAAAGGGTCTCCAAAAGAGCTTTTGTTTGCATGAGTTATATTTTTATGAGTATTTTATGTAATTGTATGAGTTACATTTTTAAAATTGGGAAGTGGTCCTAAGAGGAAAAAACGTTTAAGACCATTTGACCTAAAGATACAGTGTTCCTCCCCCTTTTCTTTTAATTTTCCTTTCCAGTTCAGCTATTCCCCATTGCTACCCTATGTCAGATCTGGTTTTCTATCTTTTTGGTTTTGTTTTGTTTTTGCTGTTTCTGCTGGAAGGAGAATTGTGTATTTGCTTGTGCATAGTATGCTTGTTAGCGGGAGAAAATGCAGACGCAATCAGTTGAGCTTTATAAATGAGATATAGGCAAATAGTTTCCAGTAGTTATTAATTCAGTTAATCTGGGGGGAGGGTTGTTTTGGCTCTGCTCTAGATTGGATGCAAGTTTCAGACAAATAATGCACACACACACACACACACGTGTCACATGCACCATGTTTTGGTTGCTGATATTTTTAGCTGGTTTTAGAAATCCTAGATTATCAAACTGGGAAGGCAGAGACTGCATAGATATTTTTGTCTGCCTTGAGTGTTCCTTTTCTGACTCTTCCTTTGAGGATGGAGGAATCATTCTCTCTTCAGAATCATTAGGATCAATTTCAAGAATGTACTTTCTCAGCCTTTTATCTTTAAATTTCTTTACTAAATTCAGCAAAAATACATAATACATTTTTTACAAGAATCTTATTGCAGTCCTTTGTGGTGTTGATAAGTCCAGACAAATGAGATCAAGCTACACATAACAGAAGCCTGAAAATATCTTCAAATGATCACTAGTCAGTGATCATAATGTCACAATTTAGTGTTATATACCAATTAGACACCATTATTACTATTACTACTACTACTACTACTACTTATTATTATTATTATTATTAGTAGTAGTAGTAATAGTAGTAGTACTATTGTGAAATTTCTATCAAAGGAATATTTGGTAGTCTTTCTGGGAGCCAATTTTCAATGAGATTAGAAACAGGTACATTACACTTATATGATCTAAATAGATTAAATTTTATGACAATTTTTTTTAAATGGGGAAAAGTAGAAAGTCTGTACTAAGAAAGAATATGAGTGATTTTTATCTATCAGAATGCAGGTAAGAGTCTTTAAGGTTGCTGGATTCTAATAAGTTTAAAAACCAACAAAATGTTTTGATATATTGACAAGCCAGAATTAAAATAACTTATTTTAAGAAAGTGTGTTTCAAGTAGTTGTTGGTAAACATTCAGGGGCACCTTAACCTTTCTTGACTTATTTAGTTAAATTGCCTATGGCCTAATTTCTTGTGTCTGCTCCCTTTTTCTTACACATATATGTCCATGTGCACACAAATGCTCTTGCTCACAATACTATATTTTTACTTTATTATGCATATTATGAATCCCAACTCCATTAATTCTTTTTTTTATTTCTGCATTGAATTGTGACAGATACGTATTGGTTTCATTTGAAGTAATTTTGTCTTATATTCTAAATATATCACGCAACTGTTTAGCATTTTCCTCTAGTGGAAATAGAAGATTGAATAGATCATGTAATAAAAACATACCTTTTAAAGGGTTAAAAATCCTTTTTTAGTGTTTCTTTTTACCAGCCACCTGTTGCCTTAGATGCATAAGTGTATAAATTTGAACAAAGTGCTCATCACTTGTCAGCCTTCAGTGGCAGCATAAAAATTACTTGTGGTGCTTGCTTTGCAAGAAGTTCTTTTGTGTTTGTGACACCAGCTTTGTTTTATACAATTAAAGTATTACACGCTAGAATAATCTAAATTGCAACCACTAAACGTTGATGTAGTTCTTTTTTTCACAGAGCTGAATTTGTTTACTGATTGCATGCCGCAATTGACTATTGCTTTAACATGACAGGTCTCTTGGGAAAGTGTTTTTTTCCTTCTGGTAGGGAAAGCTTTTCATGCTCATTAAAAAGTTCATTTATTTTATGATTAGTCCTTTATTCCTTAGTTTTTAAAATAGCAAGTTTAGAGCATTTAAAGTGCTTTTGAGATTTAACTTAATGCGAAGTAATTTATATCTCAAGGGATAATGTTACATAACAAAGTTCTCAATTCTAGTATTTAACACTACCATTGAGTTAGCAACTTACACTGGTGAATTCCAGGGTGGCAGGTGTAACTCTGTGGAAGTGATTGTTCCTTTAGTCAAACTTGGCAAATATATAAGCATTTATCATAAAAAGTATCACATCACACATAGATTTATCTCCATATATTTTCGTATTAGAATAATAATACAATTGAGAGAGGGCCTGTCGTTCCTTCTAAGTAGACCAGAGTAAGAAACCAATGCCATTTAGTTCAGTATTACTTTTATTGTAAAGCTATAGTAATAGAATCTTGCGAGACAGAATGTGCTTTACCCTTTTTCCTTTATCTTCCTGTGAACTAGGAAATGTCTTGTGTGAGATGTTTATTCATGGTACATTCTTGTCTTGGATTCAGTCCCCTTTTATGTGACTGTTGCCTTGATGGTGACTTTGCCTTCTTTCCCCCAAGGCGATTCCCTCTTCCCTCAACAGGGCTTATTTGTCTCTTTTTCCCTTCTCTTTCTATCTCTCCAGCTTGGAGGATTTCACCAGGACTTTCTAATAAGACCTTCTACTATTCTCTGGGGCAGATGTGCATTCTAATAGATCAACTCTGCTTAATGAGAACTGTCCCTCTTAACCATTTACTTTGCCATAAATGGAAATACCTGGAAATACCTGTTGAAATGTATGTCTTAGTAGTGTTATTGCTGCTATTATTCCAGTTGGTGATAAAATGTAGTTCCACTAAACTGACAAACCAACACCAACACCCCACACCTGACTTATTAATTTCTATGATATTGTAGGTTTCATTTATCTTTATTCTAATTAGCCCTGGTGGAATCTTGGCACATCTATAGGCTGTCTTCGAAACCACATACCTAACCATAATTTATTTAACTGTGTTTTACTTAGTCTATATTTCCTGGTTTGCGTGAGACAGAACCATAATTAAACATTCTGGCTTGGTTCACATAATTCATTAGTGTGCCCTCCCCCGGTCATATTTGTGATTTGGCATCTTATATAAGCACATATGAATTATTGAGTCTGTCATTTGCACCTCTATAACCGTCTGGTTCGGTTCTGCAACCCAACAAGAAAACACAGACTTCAGAGGATAATTAGAACTGCAGAAAAAATAATTGCTACCAACCTGCCTTCCATTGAGGACCTGTATACTGCACGAATCAAGAAGAGGGCCGTGAAAATATTTACAGACCCCTCGCATCCTGGACATAAACTGTTTCAACTCTACCCTCAAAACAACGCTATAGAGCACTGCACACCCGAACAACTAGACACAAGAACAGTTTTTTCCCGAAGGCCATCACTCTGCTAAACAAATAATTCCATCAACACTGTCAAACTATGTACTGAATCTGCACTACTATTAATCTTCTCATCGTTCCCATCACCAATCTCTTTCCACTTATGACTGTATGACTATAACTTGTTGCTGGCAATCTTTATGATTTATATTGATATATTGACCATCAATTGTGTTGTAAATGTTGTACCTTGATGAACGTATCTTTTCTTTTATGTACACTGAGAGCATATGCACCGAGACAAATTCCTTGTGTGTCCAATCGCACTTGGCCAATAAAATTCTATTCTATTCTATTCTATTCTATATGCTTGGTTGTCCAAAAATGGAATTTGCTGGAATTTTGTACTGACACTCAAGATTTACCTCTGAAGTTTGTGATTTTTAAGCTACTAAAAGGCACTAAATAGAAATAAAATGTTTTTGAATAAAATTGATAATCTACACAAAAATAATCTATCACAGTTAAAAGCAGTTTTATTGATATAGGAATTTTAGATGTGATTTTTGAGTATCAGTGCAAAAGGTTGGAAGTCCTGTTGCTTGAACTAATAAATTATGACTGCATTTAATTGAATCCAAGAGCAAATTTTGGCTTTAGAATCTGGCCTAGTAGAAAACAAATCAGGAATATTGTCATATAAAAGGAAACAAACCACTGTTGTTTTTTTCCTCACTTTTTTTTAGGACTTGTTCTGGCAGGATAAGCCAAGCAGGATTGATTGAATATATGCATCAACATGCTTACTTGCTCAAAATAATCCAAAATTATTGTAAAGAATTTTTCTTAGTGTTGCATACAAATCCAGCTGGAACATATTTAGAAATTCAAGCTGAAACTAGCTCTGTCCTTCTACTAGATTTGAAGATATCACTTAATTATAAACCAGTCTTCCCTGTATATTGTAAATTATGTTAAAGAAAGCAACTTGAATTGCTACTAACTTTATTTTATAATACTATTTTTGTGAATATTGCTTTCCCTTGTTTGATAGTCGTTTGTATTTCTGTTACTTGTCTGTTCCTTAACTTGTCTAGATTACAGTCCATAATAAGAACCGAAAGACAGCAAAGGTTGAACACTTTTGTTCAAGCTCAAAGTTGGCTCAGCCTTCCATCCTTCTGATGTGGGTAAAATGAGGACCCAGATTGTTGGGGGCAATAGGCTGACTCTGTAAACCGCTTAGAGAGGGCTGTAAAGAGGTATATAAGTCTAAGTGTTATTGCTAAAAGTACATCAAGACATTTAAGAAATGGTTTTTAAGTAAGAAGAGTGGCATCTTCCAATCAGTGTCAATTCAAAGAGTTTGATAATGGTTAAAAGAATGTAAGGCCTTTACTTTTGAGTGAATAGGTCTAATGGCACAGTTAAAGCTTAAAAAATGACAGGCATTACTCATTAAATCTGGTTCCCAAACTGCTGCTTACTAAATTAACCCATTAAACTACCCAGGAACTATGAGGGAGGTGCTGGTTGCCAGAAAAAGTAGAATTGGTAGACTATATTTTTATTTTAAAACCTACAGTGGTTTTGAATGTTAATGGAATAGAATTGCTATCTTCAAGCAAATTATTGTTGATTTTTAAAGAAACCTTTTAAAGTATTGCTCTTAGATTTCTCTAAAGCTATTGTTACAGCCGAAAACTACAGTGTAAGAACATTTAGTAAGGTAAAGGTACACCTTCAAACTGAATTGACCTGACAACCCCTGCAGTGAATTGTTCACTAGAACTCTACAGGATTTCAGTGATTAGAATCTAAAAGGAACAAGATTTTACTACTTGTTTTGATTGTTTTTTAAATGACAACCTGACACTAGTTGGATGTTTTAGGCATCTGCGAGCACAATTTTCTATAGTTTTTTTTATTTGTACCATGTCAACTATGATGAAGGAGGTGTCATTTAAAATCGGTGGATGCTACCAAATTTGGCAGGAAAATTATGAGCAATAGATGCATAAAGTTGCTAGTGATAGTTTCTGTGTGGTAGGACTACAATATAGTAATATTTCTATAATTATATTTTAAAACTTTGGAGATCCTTTTTTGCATGCATAGCTTTTTTTAAAAAGTAGCTTTCAGGACTTGTTCTAAATTGATTTTTATGGTTGTTGAAGCATGTTGTTTTTCCAAGATGACTATTTGCTCCATTGGATATAGCAATGCCTTCTCAAAAAGTAAGATCTAGTTAGTTCAAAGCATGTTAATTGCATCTGTTATAAAAGAAAATGTGATTTTGCTCAATTTTAGGAGATTCAGATTCCTATTTAACTTACCTGAATGCTTTATACTGCTTTGGTAAGACTATATTTAGATTTTTGTGTCCAGTTTTAATTAATCACAATACAAAAAAAGACGTTGAGACTCTAGAAAGAGTGCAGAGAAGAGCAACAAAGAAAATTAGAGGCCCTTAAATAATCCCCCCTCCCCCTCTCTTATCAGACTATTTTTACCAGTCCATTTTGTTCCTCAATTACAGAGTTTAGTAGAACACCTTTTCTAGAAAACTGTTTTCAGTGCTGAATATAGCACTTTTAAATTTATTTTAAATTTAATTTAATTTATATGCTGTTATTTTAAAAGGCTCAAGGCAGTTTTCAATATTTCAAAACAAATACATTCAAAATTGGCAAATTACAAAAGGTGGGAGAATACTGGAAAGTTCAAGACAGCCATTAAAACATCCAGGAACAAAAGGTTAAAGCTCAAATACATATAAGATTTTTAAGCCTTCAAGTCATTTTAAAGACTACTTCTGATTTCCTTCTTAATAATTCTGGGAATTTTCATTCAAGGGTAAGCACTATTTTAGACAACCTCATCCAGATAAAAAGTTTATTTCATTGGTCTAAATTGTGAAGGGCTACATTGAGAATAATCTATAGATGATGAGCTGGACCAAGGTGTACTAGGAAAGCCACTACAGTTCTGTGTGAATAAGGAGATATTTGTTCCTTCTATAAGCAAATAAGACTGTTGCATTCTGAATCAGTTGTGATTTTAATGGGTAATATTACAGATAAACCTGCCCTGCCTATTATGGTCGTAAGTTGTGATAGTCCTAAAGCAGGTCATCCATGTGATTGACCATTATTATTATTTTTTGTGGCAATCGTTAAGTGAGCTTAAAGTTCACTATGAGTTTTTTTACTGAAAGAATGAAGTAAACGTCAGTTTCCAGCAAAAATGTGAATCTAATTGCATGATTGCAGGATACTGTAACTGGTTGTAAATGCAGCTTGGTTGGCGAGTGTCTGAAATGTGGTCATGTGACTGGAGAGGGCTTCCACCAGAACTTCAGAACTGTAGGTATGTTTTAGAGAGTCCATTGTAACTTTGAGTAGTTACTAAGCGACTGGGCATAAGTCACAAAGTGTATTATTCTAGCCCAGAGGGGTCTATGACAATTCACCATAGCCAACTTGCCACAGCCAACTTGCTACAACCAACTTGCTGCAGGACAGCTTGTCACAGCCATTTTGCCGTAGGACAGCTCACTGCGGGGCAAGAGTTACACTAATATCAAAGAAATGGTGGATTAGAATCATTAAAGAAAGGATGCAAAAGGAGGGACAAAATTAAATGTTAATAGCAAAAATTAATTGTTAAATTGTCCCACAGCGAGTTGTCCTGCGACGAGTTGGCTGTGGTGACTTATCCAGCGGCGAATTGGCCATTGTGAGTTGGCTGCAGCGACTTGGCTATGGCAAGTTGTCCCATTCCCAGCCCAGAGAGAGAGAGTAACTCACATGTATTTTCATTTACCTGTTGAACATGGGTGGGTTTCAGACCAGGATGAAATGCTCCCGGTTCGAACCGGATCAGGTGATCCGGTAGCGATGGGGGCGGGTAGTTCGGAGCACTGGTAGCAAAAATCCCTCTCCCCCCACCCCGCCCATGCCCACCCAATCGCCCAGTTCCCACTTGCCTACTTGGCAGTTTCCTGCTTCTTTCTGTCTCGCTCGCTATTCCGGCCTTGCTTCAGCTGCTGCAATCAATTGCATCAGCTAGCAACTGAATCTGCCTGCCTTTTCCCTTGAATTGTGTAATTAAGGGGGGGGGAGCTTTAAAAAAATAGTTAATTGGGGTTTTTTTTTTAGGAGTTTAATTTTTTTAAAACATAGCAATTTAAAGTCAAGGAAGTTTTAAAGTTAAGGAAGTTTTAAATTTAGCTACTTTTATCTAAAAATATAAATAAAAGAAAATATTTGTGCAGCTTTCTGAGATTTGGTGTGTTTCTGTAGTGTTTCATTCTAACTACACAAACACACAAAATCTCATAAAGCTGTATATGGCATTTTGTATCTGTGTGTGAGTCAGTTGTGTTGTGTTGTGTGTGTGTAAAATGTTGTTGCAGGGTCCATTTTGGGTGAGGTGTAGCTGCTTTTACATTGTGTGTGAGTCAGTTGTGTAAACTGTGAAAGTTGGTTTTGTGGCTTTTTGTGGTGCTGTGAGGTTCCTGCTTGTTGCAGGGGCCATTTTGGGTGAGGTGCAGCTGCTTTTACATTGTGTGTGAGTCTGTTGTGTTGTATTTTGTGTGTGTAACGTGTGAAAGTTGGTTTTGTGCCTTTTTGTGGCTGTGTGAGGTTCCTGCTTGTTGCAGGGGCCATTTTGGGTGAGGTGCAGCTGCTTTTACATTGTGTGTGAGTCAGTTGTGTTGTATTTTGTGTGTGTAACGTGTGAAAGTTGGTTTTTGGTACCTCTTATTGTTTTCTGTACTTATTTATTATTTTTATTATTTATTGTTATTGGCCATGCCCACCCAGTCATCTGACCACCAAGCCACACCCACCAATTAAGCCACGCCCACAGAACTGGTAGGGAAAATTTTTAGATTTCACCCCTGTTTCAGACTTTCTATTATTTGAATGAGAAAAGATCCTGTAGCAGGTAATACCCTTAAGATCGTTTGTTAATTGCAAATGTCTAAAATATCTTTCACGTGTCCTTCATGTGTGCAGAGCCACTGCAGATCGTAATGGCCTGTAAGAGCTACACAATAAATCATTCAAATAAGTAAAAACATGGGGAAATGGGAAAGAGTTATCAAATCCTGCCACTGTAATTTAGGATATATTTGATAACTGTCATGGTATTAGACAGAGATTTTTAAACATGTCAAATATATTTGGTAAAATGGAAGATAGCATGTAAATAGTTTTCCACTACAAAGATAGTATTTCCCTAAATAATTCTCATTCATTGTTATTTATTTACTCTCACATCGAATGCTTATGTTATTATACTTGCTCATTTTAATTATTATTATGACTATTGTTTAATCTGGAAAAAAAGAAAAAAATTAATAAAAGTAAACTTTTAATAAAAAAGGCCCTGATATTGGTACTATGAGTAAATAAAACTGCTACATGAAGTCTGTAACTCAATGCCCCAAGTTGAATTTTCAAGAAACTCTATAATTCCCTTCCATTTTTTTTTTATTGAATGTTTTTACTACATGTGTTACTATCCCATCATCATGTCCCTTTGTAGGCTGAAAAAAGTATAGATCATAGCATTTAAAAAATAATCCCAGCTCCTGAGTCCCTTCAAATCTGCTTCAGAATTGGAAATTTTTAGAACAGATTCATCGAGTTGAAGGGTAGGAGAAGGATTCTATAATTTGAGTGAAGAGAAACCTGCTTATACTGCTGGCTGTAAATTTTAGATTTAAGCATTTTTTTAGAAAGGTGTTAAATCCGGTTAGATGTAGAATTCAAATATGTATGCCAAACAAAATTTATTAAATGTCAGTACGAAGTTAGTTCTAATATTAAGGCTTTTAAAATTCTGATACCTTATACTAATTACTAATAATGCTTATTAATAATAATTACTAATAATTCAAAAGCGGATTATAGTAATTGAAGGGAAAATGCTTTTCTATATTTAAAATACCTCAGGAGCTATAGATCAAGCCATTGCTTTCAAATATTACTGGCATTTATATTTAACTCAGAGTTGAAATGAGGGTTCTTTGGTGCTCTCTGACTTGGTGTTTTCTTCCAGACATTTCTTTACCCAAACTAGGTAACAGGGCCATCAGCAGCACATGATATTATCTAGTTTGGATAATAAACTGTTTGCAAGAAAACAACCAAGATTAGGGAGCAACAAGGAATTCTCACCTATTAAATTCTTGTATTCAGATTTTCTTAGAATGGACACCAATTGCAGTTTTCAGATAAAATCCATTTTATTAAAAATAGCATTCTTAAAGGTATTTTAGACCTAATGTTTAGGAAAAAAAATACTTTTGTTTGTTGGAAGAAATTATCCATCTGGGTTCAGTTCCAAGTGGGGACAAAGACACTGGAAACATGGAGACTGCTTGGAAAGATGGTTTAATGGTGGTCAGGATCACATGGCTTGAGTTCCTGAACAGAAAAGGGCTGAGATCCTGTGTGCTCCCTGGCTTTATGCTTTTTCTGAGCTTTGAACTTTCTGGGGCACAGGAAGAGTATCCTGATTGGCTGTCAGACTGCCAGGGGGTGGGAGACTTAGCTAGCCTTGCTGGCTGATGTAATCTTCCCAGGTGTCATCTGTTGCTAGATGAGTCCTATTATGTTGCAGATGATGATGGCCCATTGACAAAGGTGGGGAGAATGAGTTTCTGTCTCTGACCCATTGACAAAGGTGGGGGGGAGTCAGGAAGCTGCTTTGTCTTTAAAACATGTTTCTCCATTTCTCATTCAGGGAAATATATTCTGCCTTTTTAAATATTTTCTAAAATATTTCATTCTTCTAGGAGGGGAGTGGATGCTAAATTCCTACATGTTTCTATGTGTTTTGCAGAACAATAAATAATAGCCTTTTTGCTGGTTTAGACAAAGTTTCATGTCAGTATTCAGCGTTCATATTTCTTCTCAACACCTTCTATCATAAAAACATTGCATGGACTGTTATCATTTTTCCGTGGAAAGACTTGCATGTAGTTAACGTAAGCAGTTTGATAGTGGCTGAATTAAGATTTTTTGTTTTGTTTTTGTCTCTTGTCACCATGGATGATTAGACCTAAATGTCTGCTTGTCTTGACTTGATCACTGTACCTTCAGATAACATGCTTTGTGACTGAAGGTCGAAATATTTTGAATTCTAATAAGCTGGGAGAATTGCTTGAAATGGGTTGCAAAATCTCAAGGCTGCCTTTTGCATCTGCTGTGAAAAGAACCATTGGGAATGGTTGAGCTTGATGATCATAGAATTACTGGATGGTGATTCTAAAACTCTCAAAGGGAAGTTGCTATGGCGATCTAGTTCCAAACTGTGAAATGATTCACCTTTGAAAGGCTTCAGGGTCTGAGAAGCCGAACACATCATTGTTTAGGTGGTCATTGGTTAGGAAATTGCTGATGGCTGTGTAATCAGCACTCCTATGATAGTTAACAATCTAAAAAGGTTTATTCCAAATGATGTGGGACAACAGAAATATGCATGAGATGACTTCTCCGTCTTAGTTTGTTAAGATGCACTTATAAAAATAGTCACTAAATGGAAAAGAGAATTTCTTCAATGGAAAGTGTTTTTAAAAACAAAAATGTTGCCCTGTGATTGATGTGACATTATATATAGGTGATAAATAGCTTTCTAGCTTTCATTTAGTATTGTATAAAATTGGATTTTCTTTTGAAGTGATTTTTGTATGAATTATTCATAATCATAAAGTTTAAAAATGATACCTAAATATGATTTTATTTAGGTGCAGTTAAGATTGTGCAAGCATATGAGTGGTCTTTGTTTATTAGAGGTTCTTCAGCTTTCAGTTAAATATTTTAAATTATATTTAACTTGTATGAATACCTTGGACATATTATACGTGGGCTGTTCCTTTAAAATACAGGCAAAAGCTTCTGGGAATTTTAACTCAGCAATATTACTGTCCCACAGACTTTTCAACCGAACTATTACTATTTCAGTAATATTATGAAAAAGAAGTTCAGATATCATTTTCTGAGGGTTTGGGGGCAAAATTTCAGTGTGTAGGTTAATCACTTAGTTAATTTAATGCTTTATTTATGACAAAATAAGTAAAGTAGATGAAGTCTGTGATATATATAGGTTTCTGTCTTCTCCCCTTCAGGTTTGAATCAATTATTTTGTTGGGTGTGGGAGCTATTAATAGTGTAGTTATCCAAAACAGATCTATTTTTTGTTCTTGGATAATAGTTTTTATGTCTTTGTTCAAAAAAACCCCCAATGTTTACAACAGGAGGAAGAAATGAAAAAATTTCCAATTACATTCTTTTTTTCATTTATTTTAGAGTAACTTAGCATCTCCTATATTTTATATTAGTGACTCTTCAATGAATTGCTAGATTCTGGTCATGCTTCTTACATGCCATTTTAGCTGAACAATGAATTAAGATATTACAAGCAGTCCTCATTTAAAAACTCCTAAATTTGGACCGACATTTGGTTGTTACGTGAAGTGGTTGCTAGGTTCTTTTATTTTTACCTCTCCTTTTCCTTGTAAAGATTGTAAATGTGAGAATTGGTTTAAAGTTAGCTTTTTTCATTATTGTTGTAACTGTGAACTTTCATGAAATAATTACCTGTAATTGAAATCTGAAGAATTTTGTGGTTCAGGCTGAAGTAACTGAAGTTTATCAGGCCAGTGACTTCCTATAGAAATGGAACTTTTGGACATGCTGTTGTAACAGCAGAGAGGCCAACTATCCTGACTCTTGTCAACATTTTTGAAAAGTATATGACAATTAGGGCAGTTTTATAAAGCCGAGTTCATCTTAGTCTTCAAAGAGACAGAATAAGTTTTCATTAATCCTCTATCTGATGTAGGTGGGAATCAGAAAATGGATTCTTGCTAATTTTAATATGGATTACTAGATTTCTTTTGTATATTATCAGTATTAAATTTCCATGTATTGAAATAGTAAAATCACTTTTCTGTCCTAATTTTTGCTTACTGATTAGCTATTGGACAGGTCTATTAGAAATCCAGTTAATGCAGTATTATGTGTGTAAAAATCTGTATATAAAACATTTACATTAAAATGTTGCTGTACGATTTTTCATTGTCTGCTTTTTAGAGTAGAATTAGTCAAAACCTAAGAGTATAAACATGTTTAATGAAAAAAATCTTAGGCTAAGGAGACTGATAAACCAAAGAAAATAATAATTTTCAAAGTCAGTACTTTCATTTAAACTATATTTATACATAATATTAAAAAAAACTAGTTAACTTTAAAATATGTAAGTTCTTGCCATTTAGGGTTCTGTGAAGCTGATCATCAAGAACGTTGCAAATCATTGACTGTTTCTATTTTCAGAATTCCACATCCCCGAGTAATTTACTTTAATTTCACCCAATCTAACCTATACTTCACACCATCACCATTCAGCTCTAATAGCTATGTTCTGTGCATAAGAAAAGCATATAAATGTCCACAATTACACTGCAAATGATTACAACCAGTTAATGTTTTATGAAGCACTATGGAATTGAAGTTGCAAACTATTTAAAAAATGCTTTATTTCAAAGATGTTAGTCAATCAGTTCCATTTTTCACTTTAGGTTTTTGAGTAATCTAGCTACAAAAACTGCTGTTATAATACTTTTAACTTGTGTGTACAGATTACACAATTTAACCTTAAATTCTTTGATATATTTTGGAATGCCGTCTTCTATACATATCTATTATCACAGAACGAAAAGCTGACATTCTCCCTTGCGCTGCTTAGAGAGTCCATTGAATGGATTATCCTCATGTGATTGGCCAGAGACTGAGTTGAAATTTGCTTAAACACACCTCCTCTTCCTGTCTAGCTCCAGTTTATTAACTCAGTCCAGCCTAAAGAGAGCTAATCTCTCTAGCTCCTTTATTGGACTCTCTAATTAGCTTCTTTGAAGAACATTTTACCTTTATTTCTTATTGTGGACTTGGCTGGAAGCTTTGCTGAGTTTGCGGTGGCTGAGCTGCGGCTTCGGCCTTTTTGATTGTATCTCGGTAGGATTCCAGCATTGCCTTGAGAATGAGAAGGGAACAAGGGAATCACCCATTTTGGACTTAATTATCACTAATGATAGAAGGTGTTGAAGCTAGAGGAACCTTGGGTGGGAGTCATCATGCAACATTGGAATTTAACATTATGCAAGCACAAGTGATAGAACAAAGTCAAACTAGAGTCTTGGATTTTAAGAGAGCTAATTTCAATAAACTTAGAGAGAGCTTGGGAAGGATTCCATGGATGAGAAACCTCAAGGGGAAAACAAGTGAAACTTGGCAAATTTAAAAAAGTGAGATTATAAAAACCCAGTGTAGCCCAATACCAAAGAAGAAGAAAAATAAGACATCTCAAAAGAAACCAGCATGGCTGTGTAAAGAATTCTCTGAAAAATTGAATGACAAAAAGGACAAGTATAAAAAGTAGAAAGAGGGCACATAACTAAGGCAGAATATCAGCAAATAGCCGGAGCTTGCAAAGATGAAGTGAGGAAAGCTAAGGCTCACAACGAACAAAGGCTTGCGACAAAAGTACAAAATAACAAAAAAGCGTCTTCCAATATGTTAAAAGCAAGTAAAAAGTAAAGGAAACAATTGGTCCATTGCTGGGAGAAAGTGGCAAGAAGGTGACAAGCAACAGGGAGAAAGCAGAGCTATTTAACTCGTTTTTTGCATCTGTTTACACAAAGGGAAAAAACAGCACCCCAAAAAGCAGATTAGGAACACAAGTTAAAATAGGAAAGAAAATGGTAAGTGAGCATCTCTCTACCCTAGACAAGTTCAAATCACCAGGACCAGATGGATTACACCCCAAGGTTCTGAAGGAACTGGAAGACAAGATCTCAGAACCACTTAATTTTCAAAGATCCTGGAGCACTGGGGAACTGCTAGAGGACTGGAAAAGAGCTGATGTAGTTCCCATCTTCAAAAAAGGAAAAAAAAATAGATCCAGGACAGACCTATCAGCCTGACCTAAATACCAGGGAAGATTCTGGAAAAGATAATCATGCAATGAATCAGCAAACAAAGTAATAACCAAAAGCAAACATGGGTTTGTCAAAAACAGATCATGCCAGACTAATCTTACTCCATTCTTTGACAAAATGACAAAACTAGTGGATCAGAGGAATGCTGTCGATATAATTTACTTTGACTTCAGTAAGGCATTTGACAAAGAAGACCATAACCTACTACTTGATAAAATAGAAAAATGTGGGTTAGACAGCATCACCACCAGATGGATTCGTAACTGGTTGACCAACCACATTCAACATGTAGTCCTCAATGGAACTGCATTTACATGAAGGGAGGTATGCAGTGGGGTACCCCCGGGCTCTGTCTTAGGCCCAGTACTTTTCAATATCTACATCAATGATTTGGATGGGGGGATAGATGGGTAATTCATCAAATTTGCAGATGACACCAAGCTAGCAGGAATAGCCAACACTCTGAAAGATAGGCTTAAGATACAGAAGGATCTTGACAGACTTGAACATTGGGCTTCAACATCTTCATCAATGATTTGGATGATTCGCCTGTGTTTTTGCCCTCCGCCAGCCCCCAAGAGCACTGTGGGGGCCTCCCAAACCCTCTGTGCACCGTTTTTGCGAAAACAGGCAAAATGGGCGGGGCTTCTGGAGGCCAAAAATGGTTGTATTCAGTGTATAAGATGCACCAACATTTCCACCCTCTTTGGGGGGGAGTGTGTCTTATACTCCAAAAAATACGGTAATCAGAGGAGCGACTTGCCTCTAGAAATTGTGGGTATTCCAACACTGGAGATTTTTAAGAAGAGATTGGACAACTATTTGTTTGAAATGGTATAGGGCTTTCTGCTTGAGCAGGGATTGGACTAGAAGACCTCCAAGATCCCTTCCAACTCTTATTCTGTTATATAGGGAAATATAATTAATTGTTAAAGACAAATTATTAGGAAGCAGACTAAAAGGCCAATATTGCCAAAGGGAGCTTTCTAAGAAATGCTACCTGATGTACACACTGAGCTCGCTAGACGAGTAATGCTCAACCTCTCAATAGATGAGGGGTCAATATCATGTAGAAGGCTTAGATTTGTTACATACTAAGGAATTTTAGTAGATAAGCCAAACTTATACAAGGGACAGGCTCTACTTATAACCTAGCTCTTAGCATATAATATCAAAATAGAAGACAAGCAGCTTTTAAACTGCACCCTTGGGAAATTAGGAAGACACGAATAAAGGTTTTTTGTAGTATTAAGGGGCTTCAATTTCCCTTACATAGATTGGATATATTGATGTCAAGGCTATGACTTGAAAGCCAGAGTTTTTAAGTCCCTAGATGATTATGAACATGAATTTGGACAAACTCCGGGAGACAGTGGCGGACAGAGGCAGTGGCGTGCTATGGTCCATGTGGTTGCAAAGAGTCAAACACGGCTTAGCAATTGAACAGCAATTGAAAAGCAACAAAGATGATTATGCTTCAGGGTTACTTGTTAAGATTAACTCTACAGTGCTCTCCCTGAAATAATAAGGAAAAGACCACTGTAGAGTTAATCTTAAGAAGTGACCCTTACCTGTTATAAGATGTAAGGCTTGTTGAAACAATAGAGACAGCAATCCATAACATGGTTGTATTTTACAAACATGCAAGCTGGAAACTTCCAAAACAGACCTGTTTGCCTACCACAGAGGCAACTTTTCCAAATGAAGGCGACCATTAAGGATGAGTAGAAGGGATCAAACTGGTTAAAAAAACCCCAAAGATTTGGAATAGCAATACTTGAGGTTAGATTAGTATGTAACCCCCAGTTTGTACCTTATCCTTGTAGTGCCCGCTTTGCGAACTGCATGTATTTGTTTGTTTGTTTTTAATTCATTTCCTCTCTGATACTGATATAAGCTTTTTCCAGATTATGGAACAAACTAACAAAAAGTTTTAATATTTCATCATTTATAGAAGTACATTATTTTTATAGAAATGATGAGTTTTTGTCATAGCCATGCAACTTTGAATATTTTGCATTCCTTCCTAATTTCAGTTAGATTTTGGACTGTGGGGATGTTTTGTCTCTAGCTAAATCCAAGATAGTTTCCTATTGCTCTGAGAAACTTAGATGTTGCAACTGATTACTTTGCTATTTGAGAGAAGAATTATGATGAAGAATTAAACCCCAGATTTCTTTAAACCCCCAGAAAATTACACTGTCAGATTTACTTCCAGGTAAACAGCATCAATTTACAGAATCAAATTATTTGGAGTCAAAGATTCCAGACAGTATGGCTAATTCCAGTTCCAAGGTTCAGAATGGAATACTTTACATACTTGATGAACTTTTTCTAACCTGCTCCTTCCAGTCTTTGAATGGTGCATCCATCATCACTATATCTGAGTTCATCCACCTTGCTGTTGGTCATCCTCTTCTTCTTAATCTTTTCCAGCATCAGAATCTTCTCTAGAAGACATTCTTTGTGTAATGTGATAATTTGAGCCTAGTGATTTTTGCCTTATTAAAGAAAGGAAGTAAAGCCCCCTACGATCCCAAGATGTATTTATTTAATTTATATGGCTGTCCAGCTCGCAGGATCAAATCTGCCAGCTAAATCTTGCTAAAAGCAACAGATAAAAAGAAAAACTACAGAACACATCATGTCTAAAGCTACTCACCTATCTGCACATTTAAATTTCTTTAAAAAGTTTAATTACTGGCCTGTTGCTTGAGAGGAAAAAGGAAGATGAAAACAAGTATCTTTCAAGTGTCTGCAGATAGTTTTATTCTAATCAAGACCAGATATCTATTTTGCATGGATCACATCTATCACTTAGAAATCATAGAAGAGTGATCCTTCTTTCCCAATAATTTTTAATTTGTCCTTTCATTAATGAATGTTTCAATGCATGTCATCTTATCAGTTCACTGAACTTCTTAATACTTATTTTTGTTACCTAGTTGGTATGTTTTTCTGCTGGTGTTTCTTCTTTAAACTTTTTAAGTTTCTGTCTCATGTTTCTTATTTAGAGAATGCAGAGTCATTAGAATTACATTCATAACTTTAAGCACCAATTCATATCGAAGAGCAGTGTAGCTCTTTATGTTTCTATTTGTGCAGGTAGGTGCATGAAAGTATCTGTGCTGGGAAAAGATGGAAATAGAGGAAAATAAAATTAGGAGCAGAAGAGAAGGGAGAGGTTAGTGGACAGGAAAGGAAGAAAAGAGAAGAAAAGAGAGAGGACTATTTAAGTGACGGGTCCCCAAATTCTTCAGCTCATCAACCCCCTCATGAAGTTTCAGATAGTTTGACCCCCAAACATTAATTGTATGAAAACAATAAATACTACTTTGACTAAAATACTACAATTAACCCTAATAATATAACATCAACCCCTTACACAGTCCCATCTCAGTGTTGACCACTTCAGAGAACTTCAGAGAACCATGATGTAGGCATTACAGAAAGAGTGAAAATTCACCAGACAAGCAGTTTCTCCTAAGAAATATAAAGACCTCACAAAGTATTTAATTGTTTCTTGAAAATTCTATCACCAAAGTTGTTTGAAGAGCAGATTTTCAACAAGTCTTCTCACACTTGGGCTATTTCAGTTACAAATGTCATTGTACAATGTGGATTTTCGGTTCACTTCCCAGTTCAAGCAGACCTGAAGGCCAAGAAAAGCTTCAGAGAGAAAGGGATCCTGGATGTTGCTGTTCAAGATAGCATAGCATCTCTTAAATGTGCTATTTTTTGAAGTGGCTGGCAGAGAATAAATCAATTCAACAGACTGAAATGTATTTAACAATTTACATGCCTCAACACCTTAGAAAGGTTTTCTTTAGAGCACGGTTTGAAAAACCTGATTCTGTGACAAGGTATGGGAAGTATCTTGAAGTTCCATTCACAGAATGGCTGGGTATATGTGGCAATATGTTGCTATGAATACATTGTACTTACTTTCTTTGATGGTAAACTATACTCTGTAAAAGATTTGATTACCTAGGACAGTGATGGCGAACCTTTTTGGCACCGAGTGGCCAAACGGGAATGCGTGTGTGCGCCAGAGCGCCGGGAACCCAAAGACCAGCTGACCGGTGTGCATGCACCTGCTGGCCAGCTGGTCTTTGTATGTGCCGGAGCACTGAAAACCTGAAGATCAGGTGGCCGGCGTGCATATGCATGCCGGCCAGCTGGTCTTTCGGTTTCCAGCGCACTGGCGCGTGCAAAGACCAACTGGCCGGTGCGCATGCATGGACCAGGTGGCCAGCACATGCATGCACACTGGTCAGCTGGTCTTTCGGTTTCCCATACTCCGGCGTGCACGAAGACCAGCTGGCCAGCACACATGCACCCTCCGGAAACCAGAAAAGCAGCTAGCGACACTGTATTTGCCTTGTGCACAGTCACTCACGCCCTTGTGACGTCTCGTCTGGACTACTGCAATGCTCTCTACATGGGGCTCCCCTTGAGGGGCATCCGGAGGCTACAGTTAGTCCAGAATGCAGCTGCGTGGGTGATAGAGGGAGCCCCTCGTGGCTCCCGAGTGACACCTATCCTGCGCCGGCTGCACTGGCTACCTGTGGCCTTCCGGGTGCGCTTCAAGGTGTTGGTGAATGTCTTTAAAGCGCTCCATGGCATAGGGCCGGGATACTTACGGGACCGCCTGCTGCTACCGAATACCTCTCACCGACCCGTGCGCTCTCACAGAGAGGGGCTCCTCAGGGTGCCATCGGCGCGACAGTGTCGTCTGGCGACACCCAGGGGAAGGGCCTTCTCTGTGGGGGCCCTCTGGAACGAACTCCCCCCAGGACTTCGTCAACTTCCGGACCTCCGAACCTTTCGCCGCGAGCTTAAAACCTACTTATTCATCTGCGCTGGACTGGGTTAGTGTTTTAATGGGTTTTAATGGGTTTTAGTTCTAAATTTTAATTCTGGCCAATTTTAATAAGTTTTTTAATTGTATTTTAATTTGTATTTATAGTATTGTATTTTTACTTGGCTGTGAACCGCCCTGAGTCCTTCGGGAGAAGGGCGGTATACAAATTTAAATAATAAATAAATAAATAAATATGTGCCCACAGAGAGGGCTCTACGTGCCACCTCTGGCACGCGTGCCATAGGTTTACCATCACGGGCCTAGGAGGTCCTTTTTGAAATCTAGGTTACATTGGGGAGTTCCACAGGGGAGACGATAGAAAAATATGTTCTAGCTTTTTCAGTATTGTTTTTATAGTCTCTTGATATTTATTAATTAATCAATAAATTAACTGTTGCTGTAGTACTTGGATTTTTAAATTGTGAGCCTCAGTGTGTTAGAAACAAAAGGAAGAGTCTGTCTTTACATGAACGTAAAATCAGAAAATTAGAAAAGATGGAAAGATAAGCATGCCTAGAAAATTAAGAACATTCATATCCGTTTTATATATTTTAACATTTGCTTAGATGCATAAATATAAAAAGTGAATTGCTGCAAACATTCTAGTTTTTGGCATTTCTTTCCTTCAATAGGCAAGATGTAGGCAGCTTCATATTTAAGTCAAACTAGTTTCCTTTGCTGTATCATAAAACTTTCAGTCCAATCAGCAACTGCATTTAAATACTGCAAATTGTAGCAGCAAAACAATAATTCTGCTGATTAGCCCCTTTCCATTTCTTGTAAGTGAACTGTTTATGCTGTTGAGTACCTTTTGAAAAAAGAAAAAGCCAAAACAGCCTTGATTAGTCAAGGAGTAATTGGATGACTTGATTTTAGCAAGAGAATGAATTGGTTGATGATAGCCTGTAACTAAGTGTAGTGGTTCTGTTCAGAGGAATACATAACATAGAGTCATCAGATCTTGACAGGTATAACATAAGCATTGACAAAATCTCTGGATGTTTTGAAATAATTATCGTATGGATGGTGTAAGAAATGGAAGAAGTATGTGCATATTGTAAAATAATACCAAGGCAGCTTGTAATTTAAAGGGGGTCAATAAAATATAGATGGAATTTATATTGTGTTAAAATATGGGAAGAAGCAGGGTAGAAGAATACGTAAATACCTGCAGAAACCATGCTCCTGTTATTGTATAATAGGAAAATGATATCCGGGCTGTTACTGAAATGAAACAGATGAGAGCGGTCTTTAAGACTGTGAAACAGCCTTCAAAAGTGAGTTGTTGAAAGAGCAAACAAAAATATACAGTCTACTCTAAAGGAATATTTCATACAGACTAATTGGAAACATTTTAGAGCCAATTATAGAACTTTGAATTAGGAGAGGTTGAAGGATAGGCTGTTTGAGATTAATAATAGGTTCCTTGGGTGCAATTAAAAAAAATTGCCACATAATAACTCAGACTTAACAATTGTCAATAAGAAAGAGAAAAGGTCTGGGTAGTGGACATTGCAGTACATGGAGACAGCAGAATAGAAGAGAAAGAACTAGAGAAAAATCACAAAATACAAAGACCTGCAAATAGAATAGAATGCCTAGGGCAAAAGAAAGCAAAAGTAATTAAAATATTTAAGATTTAATAAACTGGCTATGGTGGTTCCATGGGTATTGGTACACTGGGCGCCATACTGGGTACTTAAAAATATGCACATTGGCAGAATTTCCATCTGTCAATTACAAAAGGCCATGCTGCTTGGATCCGCACGTATACTGCGGTGATACATTACAACATATCAGGTTCTTGGGAAGTACTCAATGCAAATGAAGACCAAAACCAGCTAGAGAACTGGCAGCTGTGATTTCACATTTTTGTGTATACTATAATAAGGGTAGCTAGATAAATAAACTCATGAGCCATATTTGGCACACAAAGTGGAGCCTCTACCTCTGTCATACAAAGGCACTGAAAAATGATCATTTTTGTGCAGCTTAATATTTAAGCGTAGCATGTTGTGCTGAAACTATCATGTGGTATCTCTTCTGAAATCTTCATTATCAATCCCTTTAAGTTATACTTTGTTTTTACAAATGCAAGTACAAAAGTATGCATACAATTGTACTCATATTTAAGGGAGAACATATTTAAAAGAATTTTCTGAGACAGACTTAGACATTTGTAATAAAAGTGAATAAAGTATAAATAGCAAGTAACAGCATTATAGTGCCATGCTATTACATAATACTGGGAAAAGTATCATATTCAAATCTGTGTGGATGGAAAGCAATATGGGCAACTAGATATTGCAAGTACAATTTTTATTTGATCAGTAACTGAAATTGTACTTCTGGGTGCATGGAAAGCTAAAATCATAGCGATTATTTTTTCATGGTGATGGTAGATTCATTTCCTCTTTTTATACGTGAATAGTGAAATTTTAGATTTAAAATAAATCTTTGGCTTTTTTCTCTAGAGAGATCATAGTTTTCAATCCAGTCACTATCATTAGTTATTCTGGGCACATTATGATTGATCAGTTTAAAATATAATTTTAAATAACAGTTTAGTTAATACCAGTTTGTAGTTAAGTAAGTTGATTGTGTATTTTGATATTGTGTTTGCTTAAGTAGCTTTCACGCAACCTGGAATAGGTTTAGTGAAGAGAAGGAATTGACACTAGAAATTGGCTTACAAACAGAGTTTGAAAGGCTTGGGAAAGAGAAAAGGATGGGAAAGTGAAGAGGAATGAGGATATAATTGATCTCTTTAAGTATCTTAAAGTACGGGTGTCAAACAGGCGGCCCGCGGGATGGATGCGGCCCACGATAGACCCAGAGTTGTCCCTTGGGGCCATCCTGGAGACGGCGAGGGACTGTCCTGTGCCACCCCAACCCCTCCCACCCAGTTGGCTGCGATGACCAGGCCATGCCCATCCTGGCCCCCCAAGGGCAAAAAAATTTCTGATATGGCCAGCGATGGGATTGAGTTTGACATCCTTGTCTTAAAGGATATCACATAAAAGTAGGTTTAGAGTTTTTATTCATTAGTTCAGAGTGGTAGAGGATGTGAAGGTTTGGGTTAGAAAAAAGCAGATTTTAATTGAGTTTAAGAAAGAAAAGTCTTTTCTAATCTAGGTGATAAATAATTATAGTTATGTTTATAAAACATATTTCAAACAATTTGATTAATTGTTTACTTTACTAAATTCTTTACTAAATTTACTAAAAAACTTTACTAAATTCTGGGTTAAGGGAAGTTACGTAACTTATCTTCCCAAATTAAAATTAAATCTCAAAAGGCAACTATTCATTTAATTAATTACATGCATTAATTAATTTCCTGTAAATCAGTCAAATGTGTCTTTCCTTACATATTTTTTGCAACTCTTTATTTTTCTTTGAAATTCTTTTAAAGTTCTGACCTTACTTCCATTGGGGCCCTGCTAAAATTGGATGTAAAGTAAAAGCACTTCCTCAATTTTGGCAAGATCCCAACAGCTCTTTGAATGATTAAAATGTTAAATGTAAATTCATACGAAGTTGGAATAAAACATGTGTCTGAAAAATTCTCAAATACGTACAAAAAAATCAATCATAGGATGAATATGGTAAAGTGACAAGAATACACCTAAATACTTCCTTTTACTATTATTGTCAAGGGGTAAAAAAAATACAACCTAGAGCTTGAGAAGGAAGGAAATGATTCCTCTAAAATAGGAACAAGGAATGCAAAACGTCGTGGTCATCATCAACATTATCATCTGATATTATTTTACCTAAAGGGTTTCTTTTCAGGTATTTTGAAAATGCAGTTACTGTAAAATAAATTAGATTAATCAGTCCTGGTTGTAAGCATTAAAATATCTTCACTTGTTTTCATTTTTAAAAGTAAAATAAACATTTCAAAGGATTAGTATTGACATGGGAAGGCATATGTGGCCACTTGAACTGAGCTAAGCAATGTCAGGAAAAAATTGTACCTCACAATGTTTTTAGGGGAAAAAAACCCCAGATGACAAGCTGCTGTCTGTATTTTTTAGTCGTATAATTAGAAGGGAAAAGATTAGTTTTACCATGCATAGTTTTCAAAATGAAGACACTGTGATATTCCTCACACAAAGAGAAGGTGACATGAATTGGCCTGACATGTGGCTGACATCTTTTCAGAAATACATGGGAGGTTTTGTTTTCATGCAGCCTAGGTGTTTCAGAGTACAGCATTAAATTTCACGATCCAAATTCAATTAGAAAAAAGAATTGGGTCACAAGATTTTTTTTTAATCAGGAGGTTATTATAATTGGCAACTCTAAAAATGTTGTAACCATGCTAAATTGTGTTTAAAACATTGTGCCTGAAGTTAGTGGGTTGATTCTGCTATTACATGGTGTCAATTTTTTTTTGTCATGAATTATTCATGAATAAGCCTACCATTTAAATTATAGTTTGCTATTAATAAATGTTTAATTTTTGTTTTCGTACGATTCTTTATTGATAACTCAAGAGTATCCCAGTTGAATTATGTTGCCACATTATGCCTTCAGAAGGGCATAAAGTCAGTACACATGCTTCAGTAATATCTGGTTGTTTTACCCTTATGTTTCCAGTTGGCAATTTGAAATTATGGCTTCAGCTGCACTTTAAATATGTGATAATAGCATGTGTTTCTAATAAGGGCCAGCACCATTTTGTTGAGTTAGTGTGAATGGTTGTCACTCATATATGACAAATGCACCTTCATCTGCTTCTTTGATGGCCCCCTAAAAACCATACCCTCAAATCAGACCGATGAAATTAGCTGCTGTGTAAATTGTGTGTCTGAGTGGTTCATTATCTAATCACCGTCAGAACCATAGTGATAAAGTAGTTGGAAGCAGAGAAGAGGTCTGCCAGATGATTTCAGGCCCTTGCCCCCCCCTTTCTTTTCGTAAATTCTGTTTCCCTTGGAAACCCATTACTATACTAGAGAACTTCACCATTCTTTGACAGAACTTCCTGACAGTTTCAATGTTTACTTTATTCTAAGCCACTGTGTTTATCAAATGATACATAAAGACAATTTTCCTCAGCCAGCTCTAAGACCTTATGAGATGATACTGACTCGAAAAAGAACACTGGAAAATTTAAAATATCAATGGTGTTCTGCCCTCGTAGTCATAACTACTGGGTTGTAGTGTGTCTAATTTTTACCCCTATCTTAGGTTTGTTTTGTGCGTCTGTGTGTGTCTACCACGTTTGTGACATATTAGGTACTTTGTGCATCGTTGTTAGCTAAGAATATTGCCTAACCCACCCACTTTTGCTTCCACAAAGGATCGTTTGATGATGATGATATTACGCACGTTGAAGGAAGCGTGGAGCCAGTTCGTGACATTGAAATAATACATGAAGAACTTAGACTAAAAGATGAGGAAATGATCATGCCCATTATAGACAAATTAGAAAAAGTGGCTGTACGAGGAGGTGACAAGAAATTAAAACCTGAATATGTAAGTAAGGAAACATTCCATTTCAAAAGTTTATATTTTGGAGTGTAGGATTGATGTGTTTTAGAAAACAGGGTTGTCATATTAATGATTCTCAGATTATCATTGGGTTTTACTGCCCTGGAAAAAAGGCACTAGTTTCTTTTGAAGAACTATTCCACCAGTATGTATCAAATTGCAGTAACATGGTCTTTTTAGTTATATATACTTACGTAATTGTACAAATATAACTACACAGTGGTGAAGATTTATTATTTATAATTTAATAGACAATGTGTAACTTCTGCATGTATGTACATTCTTCTTAAAATCTGTCAAACTAATTCAAGTAGGAGAATCACTGCAGAATAACGATGATTTGGACTCAACTATGGGTCCATTGGATAAATCTGAAATATTCTTTTAGTTTAATTTATCTTGTTGTTGTTGATGTCAACACAAATCAATCCTCTGGCAGTCCAGTGTGAGTTGGGAGAAAGATGTTTTTTATACTTCCTTATCGAGGTCTGGGAGAAAATAGTGCTTTCAAAGTCAGGCAGGTAGCTTTTATATCTAATGGGGGATTAGAACCTGGGATCTTGTACCTATTCTAGTCCAGTACATGAACCATTACACTATACTGGATTTTACCTCAATCTGTATTGGGGATAAAATAAGAACTGTCCTCTTCTCACCCTATGTACATGGCCTTGAATTCCAGGCAGCATATTAATATAAAACAATTTATATCATAATTCAATTTTTACAATACTAATATTAATACAGTATTAATATCAGTATTGTAAAGTGTTGAATTATGATATAAATTGTGAAATACATTAATGTAAAACAAATAAAAACAAAATATCTACCGTGTTTCCCTGAAAATAGGACATGTCCCGAAAATAAAGCCAAGCCAGATTTTTGGGGTGGGCGTAAATATACACCCTTCCCCTGAAAATAAGCCCTAGTGACTGGGTGGGTGTGGCCAGCACAGGAAGCAGCTCTTCCCTTCCCTGGTCACTTAAGGGCTTCTCGGCCCCTTAATCCAATCAGCTGAGCCACTCAGGCTGCTATTCACAGCTGATTCGCGGGTGCTGCCCCGGCCAGCGCCTCCAGCAAGCGCGGCCACTTTTGCCATCGATTACAGCCACTTCTGCAACAGGAGGCCAAGCGATGCACCCCCATGTGCCTAGCGTCGGCCTTCCAAAGGGTACTGTAGCAGCAGCTATCAACAATTTTTTTACCCTTATTTTGTCCCAACAGTTCTGGGCCACGTGGGTGGGGATGAAATAAAGGTTGAAAAATTGTGGATAGCTGCTGCTACCCTTAGGAAGGCCGGCGCGAGGCACAAGTCTTCTGCTGCAGAAGTGGCTGTGCCCGAGGAGCGCTTTTGGGAGAGAAGGCAAAGGGGAAGCGATCGCTTGCAAACTCCCGCCCCACTCCCACCTCTCCGCCAGGTGACTCCCGGAAGCCCCAGATGCCCAAAGCCCGCACCTGCCAGGCTCCCTTTTCCACAGTGTCCAGCTCTTTATCGAGAGCGGTGGTAGGTGGGGTGAAGGAGAAGCGAGACGCATGGAGTGAGACAGGGCTCACTTCTCCCCCTCTTGCCAGGCATGGCAGGGCTTCCGGCTCCTGCCCAAATTGGATGCAATTTGGGGGTGGCAGGTGGGGAAGGGTGGGGCCAGGTAGATGCAAGATGTGTTTTACCTGCCTTGTAGCTCCATTGTATGTCTTGCCATTGTCTGCAGGCAAACATGTTTTTAAAAAAACCTTGCAAGTTCAATCAAACTTCTCTAACTCACGAGAAGTTTGGTTTTCCTTTACAACGTGTTTGCCTGCAGACAATGGTGAGACATGTGACAGAGCTGCAAGGCAGGTAAGACGTGTGTCTCGTGTCTCCCCAGCCCCACCTCTCCCCACCTGCCACCCCCAAATTGCACCCAATTTGGGCAGGGACAGGAAACCCTGCCATGCCCGGCAAGAGGGGGAGAAGAGACGGCAAGAGGAGCCCTGTCACGCTCCACATGTCTCGCTTCTCCCCCACCCTACCTGCCACCCCCCTCAATAAAGAGACGGCGGGGAAGGGCAGTAGCCAGGCTGCTGTTACGTACCATTGGGGTGCGTGGAGCCGTCTTACCTGCCTTGCAGCTCTGTTGCATGTCTTGCCGTTGTCTACAGGCAAACATGAAGGATTAAAAAAAACTTGCGAGTGCAATCAAACTTCTTGAACTCGCGAGATTCCCACCTTTGGTTGCCCCAGCGAACAGCAGCGCAACATAGCAGCAGCCATGAGGTGGCCACGCTCATTGCTTCCTGCACCCCCAAAATACCTGCCCCTCCCAATAATAAGGCCAAGCCCTTATTTCGGGGTTCAAAAAAATATAAGACAGGGTCTTATTTTCAGGGAAACACGGTATATTAGACAAACTCAAAAGTTCTTAAAATATGCAAATGTTCAAAAATGAAGACTGAAAAGAAGGAATAGCTGACGTTGAACCACGTGAAATAAGCATATGGCCCTAGTTTTAACATAAAATAGAGGTGGCTTCACAGATTTCTGTGTTAAATCCTGTAATAGCTTCAGGATTTATTTGCAGTAGGTTGCAGCTAACTGTCCCTGACAGCTAGAATAAAGAAACAAGCAGGATTTGATTTGAAAAAAAAAAAAAAGATTTCAGCAGTCACCAGTTATGAAGAAACAATTTATTCACTGAAATCCTAATTTATTCATTAGGCAGGAAGATTCTGTAATCATAAAATGCATTTTTCTTTGATACAACTTCAGTTCATATTTTTTACCACTTGCTAATGTAAATTTCATTTATATGATATATTTAGCATGATCATAGAATCAAGCAAGCAGATACATATTTGTGAAATCCTTTGCATTGAATCAAATCAAAACATATTAGATTCTGTCCAATCTAATTAATTTTTGGAGTTGTTTGGAGGATATTTATATTTAACAATATATTACAACATTTTAAATTAGTGTTAATAATCTTGCTTATTACTGCTAGTCTTTCAGCAGTTACAGAATGATTATTTTTTAAAATAACTTTCTTATTTATAAACAATAGTTTAACAAAAAAGCAATTTCCATCAAGTCAGCACAAAACACATCATTAACTGGATGATACATTTACATTTGTTTGGGTATTCCTCTTCATTTAGAGTTTAAAAAGAAAACAAGCTTTCCAAAATTTATCTCTGTTTTTAATGAATTACTCCAGAGATAGAAAACACTATTTCTACATTAGCAGGAGAAATTACTGTTGTTAAGTGTAGTGTAACAAGCAAATGTTAACATTACACCAATGTACAACTTTAAAAAATCAATCCATAAAAATTTCCTGAATGAATAATTTGTTATTTTTTAACAATATGGAGAAAGATAATAGAACTAGGCTTGGAGCTACATAGGGAGCTACATTTAAAGTTGCAGAATTTTTAGCAAACCTTTAAAGCAATGGGGGGAAGGCAAGGGTGAAATGCTCCCAGTTCGGACTGGATCGCCTGATTCGGTAGCAATAGTAGCTGGTGGTCCAGAGAACCGGTAGCAAAAATCCCTGGCCCTGCCCACTGCCCCTGCTGAGCTGTGCCATCATTAGAAATTTGTTTTTTTTTTACTTTTAAAAGCATTTTTTCTTCAGCAGATAAAATGCTTTTAAAAGTAAAAAAAAAGCCTTTGATGATCACGCGGCTCAGCTGGGTTCATCAGAATCCTTTAAAAGTTTTTTTTTAAACAACCTCTTGGCCGAAGAGGTTGTAAAAAAAAGGTTTTAAAAGGTTCCTCTGGCAATCCCAGTTGAGTTGCCTGATCACCAGAACCTTCAAAAACCAT
Source organism: Ahaetulla prasina (assembly GCF_028640845.1). Lineage (NCBI taxonomy): Eukaryota > Metazoa > Chordata > Lepidosauria > Squamata > Colubridae > Ahaetulla > Ahaetulla prasina. The sequence goes on from NC_080539.1 coordinate 215,522,730, forward strand.
GTTTTCTACTAGCTCTTCGTCTGAAGAGGTTGTTAAAACAATCCTTTTAAGAGGTTCTGGGCTGCGATCAGGCAACTTCAGCTGGGATCGTCAGAGGAGCCTTTTAAAAGCTTTTTTCCCTCTGGCGATCCCAGCTGAGTTGTCTCATCATCACAGGCTTTTAAAATCATTTTTTAACAACCTCTTACAATAGCCCCCGCCCATGTCCACCGATTCGCCCGTCCCCACTTGCCTAATTACTGCTCCTTTCGGGCTCGCTAAGCCTTGCTTTGCTTCAGCTGCTGCAATCAGTTGCATCATCTAGCAACTGAATCTGTCTGCCTGCAATCCATCTCCTCGATGAGCAACTCAATCTGCCTGCCTCCAGTTGGGTAAGTAAATGGGGGGGAAGCTTTAAAAAATAGTTAATTGGATTTTTTTTAAGGTTTTTTTTTTAGACAGCAATTTAAAGTTAAGGAAGTTTTAAATTTAGCTGCTTTTATCTAAAACAGGGGTCTCCAACCTTAGTAACCTTAAGGCTTGTGGACTTAAACTTCCAGAGTTCCTCAGCCAGCTTTCCTGGAGCAGGAATTCTGGGAGTTGAAGTCCACAAACCTTAAAGTTATTAAAGTTGGAGATCCCTGATCTAAAAAGATATAAATAAAATAAAATAATAAAATAAAGTATTTGTGCAGCTTTCTGAGATTTGGTGTGTTTCTGTAGTGTTTCACTCTAACTTCTCAAACACACAAAATCTCATAAAGCTGTATGTGGCATTTTGTGTGTGTGTGTGTGTGAGTCAGTTGTGTTGTGTTGTATTGTGTGTGTGTGTAAAGTGTGAAAGTTATTTTTTGAGCTTTTTGTGGCTGTGTGAGGTTCCTGCTTGTTGCAGGGACTATTTTGGGTGAGGTACAGCTGCTTTTACATTGTGTGTGAGTCAGTTGTGTTGTGTTGTGTGTGTGTAAAGTGTGAAAGTTAGTTTTTGGTACCTCTTATTGTTTTGTATACTTTATGATTTTTATTATTTATTGTTATTGGCCACACCCACCCAGTCATCTGACCACCAAGCCATGCCCACCAATTAAGTCATGCCCACAGAACTGGTAGGGAAAATTTTTAGATTTCACCCCTGGGGGAAGGGTCGAAAAATTGAAATATAGAAAACCCCTAGATTTGGGGTTCTCAATTCAGCAGACATTGGTTGTAATGTATAAAATCTGAGCTTGGACTTTGCCTCAACCAACAGATTTTGGCAAATCAATCCAAAAAAATCTCCATACACGTTACATTCCTCCTCCTCCTCCTCCTCCTCCTCCTCCTCCTCCTCCTCCTCCTCCTCCTCCTCCTCCTTCATTTTAGCCACTGTCTATCCACTTCAGGATGAAGGCCTCTTCTGCATGTTTCCAAGCAATACGGTCCTGAGCGAATTGGACACACAATACTTGCTGATGTTATTGATCCATGATCCATTTGATTTTAGGTTTCTTTCATGGATGCTTTTTATCAAGTGGGATCCATTCTATGACTGCCTTGCTCAACCTGCTATCAGTTCTTCTTGCTGTATGACTAGCTCGTTTCCATTTCAATTCTTTTACTGTCTTCTTTGCTGGCTGAGGAATTCTGGGAGTTGAAGTCCACAAGCCTTAAAGTTGCCAAGATTGGAGACCCCTGCTCTAATCCATATGCAGGTCTTTCTATCTTGTCTTGTAATGCTGAACATATATCTTTCCATGGCTCTTTGCATCATCTGTAGATTTTTTATCAATTGTGAGGTTAGTAATTCATGTTTTACTGGCATATGTTAGGGCAGGTAACACACGCTGATCGAATACTTTTCAGGCATAGGAGAGGTTGTTCTTGAAAACTATGCTTAGCTTGCTGAATGCCTGCCAACAACATTTAACACGCCATTCTATTTCCTTTATTGTATCACCTTCCATTGAGATCTGTTGGAGAAGGTATATGTAGTGGTCTACTATGTCTAGTTCTTCTCCAGATATAAAAAAAAATACTTTCTTTGATGAATTTATTAAACATAACTTGGGTCTTTTTCAGGTTTATTTTTATGCCAAATGTTCCCTTGCTTTGTGCACCTCTTATATGTATCCTTGTAATTCTTCTGGGTCTTGTGAAAAGAGAACAACATTTGCAAATCTTAATTGATTTAAATAGTGATTTTTATTCCATCTTTTGCCCAGCCTAGTTTGCAAAATACTTCTTCAAGGCAGACTGAGGAAAGGATAGGTGATAATGTATCGCCTTGTCGTATACATCGTTCTATGTTGATTTCCACTTTAAAGCAAATAGTTACCATTGTTTTTTCATATATTGATTGTAGTAAGTTTAAGCAGTGTTTACTCCTTGGTTCAGCAATGCTGGAATACAGAGTCAAATGCCTTTTCGTAGCCAATGAAAGTAAGAAAGAGGCATCGTATACTCGCTATGCCTTTCAATGAGTTGTTAAACAATATGGATGTGATCCATTGTGCTGTAACCACTTCTGAACCCTGCCTGCTCCTTTGGTTGTGTATCATTTAACGTTCTCAATATTCTTTTTGCTATTATCTTGATGAAAACCTTGTAGATTATTGAAATAAGGCTTATTGGGCAATAGTTCTTTAAATAATCTTGTACTCCTTTCTTATGTATAAGAATCACTTAGCATTTTTCCATGCATTGGTTATTTTTCTTCTCTGATCCATCTCGAGTATAGTTTTGCTAGTATTTTGTGTAAAATGTGACCACCAGCTTTCAGCAACTTAGCCATTAACACAGTAATTTCCTGAAGCTTTGCCATTTTTCATTGATTTTGTGGGACTTGATACTTCCTCTACTTGAATATCTAGCATTTCCTCTTTTGTGGGTGTTGTTACTTTTGAGTGATCTTGATCTTTGTGTAGCTCTGAATAGAATTTTCCAATTATTTCTAATATTTCCTGTCTATGCACACATAGCCATCTTCACGTTTTAGTGCAAAAACTTCTTTCTTGTATTTATAAGCTTGCATTTTGCTCTGTTAATCCCTTTGTTTTTTCAGTTGCCTTTTTCAGAAGCTTCAGGTTAAACTGATGTGTTTCATCTTGGATATATTCTTTTACAGTCTTTCAGTGTTCACCATATTCCAGTTTATTAGTGAAACTTCTAGTATTCTTCATTGTCCATTGTTTTTTCATTAAATCAATAGTTTTGTCAGGGATTTTTGACTGTACAAAGTGTCTTTCCAGTAGTGCTATAGATGTAGTAGATTTAAGGATGTTTTTGAGTATTTATTCATTTTGGTCTGTAAACTTCATCTCTTCCAAATCTTGCAATAGAGCAGAGTGATTTGATAGATTAATCTCAAAATCATTGTTCACCTCTAACAGCTTATCACTCCATATTTTTGTTTTTTGTGATGTCTTTATCATTTTCATATGCTCTTTTCTACAGTACAGTATAGTACAGATGATAGGACAATTGCAGAATATGCAATTGCAGAATATGTTTTTATCACTTGACATGATGTAGTCAATTTTGCTTGTGTATCCAGATGGACTCTTATATCTTACACATTTTTCACAGGAGTAAAATCCTATTCACTGTTCACTGAAAATTTATGATCGGTCCTCATACCTACAACTGTCGCAGCATCCCCATGATCAAAATTCAGGCACTTGCCAACAGCATGTATTTACAATCGTTACAGAATTGGGAAATTCTCGTCCCAATTGTGGTCGTAAGTCAAGGAATATCTGTTGTAGATTCAAGTAAATGGATCATTCTGACAATATAGCTCCAACACACTGTAAGCCGCCCTGAGTCTTCGGAGAAGGGCGGGATATAAATGTAAACAAAAAAAAAACAAAAAACCTCCCAGGGTTTTAAGGATTAGTGAAAGACAGGCATGGATGGGGCAACTTGATTGTACTTCCTCCATTTATGAAAATTAATACCATTTCCCTTAAAGGAAGAAATGCCTTTTCTTTACATTTGATAGCTATATACTGTATTTTTCGGACTATAAGATGTACTTTTTGGTCTCCCAAAAAGGGGTGAAAATGTCTGTGTATCTTATAGACTGAATCTTACCAAAGCCCTGCCCACCCGCCTGCTGTTTTTTTTGCCTCCACACGCCCCATTTTCGGGCCCCTTTTCAGGCCTTTTTTCGGCCCATTTTCGGGGCTTTTTTCAGCCTGTTTTTGAGGCTTTTTTCGACCCATTTTCAAGGTTTTTTCGGCCCATTTTCGAGGCTTTTTATGACCTGTTTTTGAGGCCTTTTTTGGCCATTTTTTCCAGAAAAAACGGCTTGAAAAAAGTCTCAAACACAGGCCAAAAAAAGCCTCAAAAACAGGCCAACAAAAACCTCGAAAATGGGCCAAAAAGAGCCGAAAAATAGGCCGAAAAAAGCCTTGAAAATGGGCCGAAAAAAGCCTTGAAAATGGGCTGAAAAAAGTCTGGAAAAGGTCCCCAAAGAGCCCTGAAAATGGGGCCCGCGGAGGCCAAATTTTTTTAAATTTTCTCTTCTAAATTTAGGTGCGTCTTATAGTCCGAAAAATACGGTAGTTTTGTCCTTTGTGCACAGGGATACTATCTTTATTCGGTTTATGTCTCTAGGCATGGGGAAATCTTATCTAATTGTTCTGTTTTTCATAGGTGTCTTCTTCTTATTCACTTCTTCATAGTTCAGTAATGGAGGGTATTTAGAATACTTAGAAATGAAAGTTAGAAGAAAGAACTGTTGTATTTTCCTGAAGAGGGTGTGGGGGCGGGGCGGGTTAGTGCTATTTACATTTTAATACAAGACTTCTGCTGTAACGAATGGAATATAGCCTGGGCATTCTTCCTGAGTTCTACTTTATTGGTTTTACTGATGCTTTGCATTTGTCCATCTTCATGGTATTGTTGTCCATCCTGGCATGTTCTTTTTTTATAAAAGGCAGGAAATAGACTGAATGAATAGAGAGCTATTGTACTGTTACTTAAATGTTCATGAAATTAAAGTGTAAGGATACAGTAAAGGGTTTTCTTGGATTAAAGGTATTTGAATGACAAATATGAGTTTATATCGCCTTGCATGCCAGCTAAATGATTTTGTTGCTATGTATCAGAGGATCTATGCATTAATGATCTCAGTGTTGAATTAAATAAAGTTATAGCTGACAATAGATTAAAAAAACTTTTATTTATTTTTATACACACACACACACAAACACACACACATACACACACATATATATGAACAAGTTTTATAATCTTGTTTATAATTTATAATCCCCATAACATTTTTTTAAAAAAAAGCTTGTTAAATGATAACTGCTCTGCCTCTTCTGATCCATGTACTTACAAGACCCGGATACTGGAAAAATGTAAATGACCACCTGTACACTAAAGCCCATCATTTTCTGTGCTTGAGAAGCATAAAAGGCATGATTCATACTCCATCTTGAAACCCTTTTCTTAGAAAAAGAGGTTTCTTCTGGAATCCTGTTTGCCATTATGGTCAATGTGATAAAGCGAGTGATCATTTTGCAGATCAGGTTATACATTTATAAATATGAATATTTCATCATTTTCTTTCTAGTAATCTTCTCCTGGTATACTGAGACAGTTTCGCGTGTTATAGTTGATGAAGCACACCTGCAAATGAAGAGGGAAATGGTGTTGCTCTTGATTTTTAGGTCCCCATAAAGGCTTTGTTATGGTAAATCATGACACCTAAATGGCAGTATTCATACTTCCTATCTTGACTCTTTGGTGTTGCTAGCATGCCCACAGAGACTTTGATAATAGAAATCTAATAAAAATAATAATAGGAAAACCACACCACACTAGAATATTTCTGTCTTAAAATTGTGTTGTCTCATGAAATTAATTAATTGTGCAGTGGATGGCTCTGTCATAGGCCAGATTGAGAAGGTGCAATATATTTACATAAAATATAAATTATTAGATTCCTTTTTCAAGAAGCACATCTGTTTATCTCTGAAATGCTCAGTGTCCCTTTCACCTCACCACTCCCATTCTGAAGAAAGTAAGGGAGTATGCTCTCAGATCATCATGCTTCAAAAATATTCATGAGCATGGCAAAATAATTGAATTTTTTAAAACAAAAATACATTTGAATCACAACATCTATTTCTCTTCCATCCACTCAGATGTTTCATTTGAATTACTTTTGAAAAAGAAATGAATAAGAGGTTTACATAGCAGGTGCAATTAATATGGCATACTTGTAGATTTTGTTTTCAAATGGATGCATTTTTAAGTAGGTTCATGTGGATTATTTTTTTTAAAAAAGTGATGTAAAAATATTTGTAAAAACATGAAGAAATACAAAACCAGTTTTCTTAAAATACAAGCATAAGTGTATAAATCTAATAATGTTTAATGTTTCTCTTCCCCAACTTTACTGGATAAGATACTATATTATAGGTCTACATTCATGAACATGATGCTTAAGTAGAAATAAGCTGTCTCAGTAAGGAAAAGAGATAAATGAACTGATATGACACTATTGTTCCATCACATGCTTATGTCAGTTCTCAGAATGTGTAAACAGAATTTTCAAAGTGTTAAAAGTTTCATTAAAGAAACAGTTATCATCATGAGGAAAATTGGAGCCCTACATTTTCATTACACTGGAGTTGTACATATGCTATAAAGACATAGGATTATAATAGGAAGGGCTGGTTCACCCACATCTAAAAAATTGGTTTCTTTCAGATGAATAAATCATTGTTCATGAAAAAATATCCTGGTAATCTTGCATTTTTGCATTGCGGATTTGGATCACGTGGTGATTGTTGATGATGATTCTGCTATAGCAGGGCTGTCAAACTCACGGCTGGATGCGTCATGTGCTGGCTCCGCCCCTGCCCAGATTAGCAAAGGGGAAAAGGTCCCAATACATCAGGTGACGCTACCGTGATGACGTGAGTTTTGACACCCCTGCTATAGTTTAGAAATGAATTGCATAAATGGGTGAACATGAGGAAATTGACCTTTTTCATACTTGAAACATAGATTCAAATATCATGCACAATCATTGTAGGGTTTCACGTATCTACTCTTAAATATGGTTTTGTAATTTCTAACAGTGTAAGTTTAAAGGCCAAATATAAAGCATGTTTGCTCCTCTTAAACAAATTGAGAAAAAAGGCTGGATTGTTATTCACACAGCCTTTTGTTTGTGCAGAAAAAAAATCCAAGTAAAAATTAAAATTTTACATACAAGAGAGATTCCTGTTTATCCTGTTTAGAATCTCAGCTGTTACGTTGATGTGTCTATTTAAAAGTTGAATCAGTATAAAATTCCTCCAGTAGTTAAGCAAGGTTAACTGGAGGAATTAATCTCAATAATGAAGAAAAGGCTAAGGGTAAAACAATGCACATTTTAAACTTAAGTGAATTATTTACTGATCAAATAAAACATCAATAAGCATCAAAGATAACATAGTTCTGCTACTTATTTTATTTTATTTTTACATGTGTAATCTTGTTGCATGTCTCTACATAAGCTGTTCTGGCCACTCATCATAGTAACCAGCTGGGCCATTTCACCTGCTGTAGCCATTAAAGAGGACTCTCCCTTTAGATTAATCCCCTCCGACATTAGTTTTTAGCTCTGACAACTGGAGCAGGCATTCAGAACTTGCAGGTGGCCAGTGTGACGCACATAATTGCCTACAATTTTAGGCAATGAATAAAAATGGTCTACATTACTTGTCAAAGGTTGTATATGCAGTGCCAAGTGAGATCTATGGGAAGCCTTTTAGGGTTTAAAGAACATTTAATAGCAAGGCTGCACAGTGCTTTTTTAATCATAATGCATTTGTAATATAGCACTTTGATCTTCTCCTTGTAGGAAATGGTGTTACATTAGCCACTTTAAAAACATTTATGAGTGAAAATCAGTTATAGGAGAGTAAAAGTGATTATTCTTAGGCAGAACATGTTATATTTCATTAAAAGTTTTCAGCTTGCCCCTCTCTTGTTAAAATCTGTAGGAAGTCCCGTTCCTGGAGAGTTACAAATCAGGAACTGAGATTTAGAAGAGCTTTCGTCTTGTTTTTCCACCTGAAGCAATTGCATGATTGAGGAGACTGGTATACTAAATACTAAGGTCATATATTTGTATGTATGTGACCTATTTATGGACGTGTGCCTTAAAATTTGGCAGCTAGAAATTGGTGTTAAAATTCTTTAATGGAATATCATATTCAAGTTAATTTTCCCGAAATGTAGCATTTAGAACCTGGCCGTAAATTACCTCTGACCCCCCCCCCCCCCCAAAAAAAAAAAAACGTGCTACTTCTCGAAGAGCTGAGTTTGACCTTTCAGACCTAAGAGGCTTTTATTAACACCTGCCTGTAAGGCAAACCTTGCCACACGCAGCTTTCAGATGCAGAACCACAAAACTGATGAGGAAAGGCTTGAAGGGTTCAGTTTGTGTCACTTGCTGTTTGCCGTTTCCATTTCACAGATGATTAATCTTTCTGTGAAGAAAGGCCAGAGAAACAAAGCACATTGGGCTCTTCCTGCAGTTACTCCTTCTGAATGCACACTAGCTTGCTAACTAAAAGGCCTTTAGATTTCCTGCAGGGAGAGATGCTCTGAGAGTGAATGCAGCTGGTTGGAGGTCACCAAGTGCAAGGCTCTTGCCATTGTGTAATGAAAGTTTTGGCAGGATTCGCTTTTTGGAGGAGATGAGAAGGTGTGGGCAAAAAAATTAATGTATAAGATGATGGCCTTTGGACATTTGAACAAATACTTTGATGGGTGGATCTTCACTAATCAGCTCAGTTTCGTTTGCTGGGGGGGGGTTGGTTGGTCATCTTTTCATATGTTTTGGTTGCTTGCATGGGAAGCTTAATTATTTTGCCAATATGGAGTTTTGAAAGGCAGTTTTAAATTTACTTACAGGGGTGTTTTTTTTTTAATTCCACAGGGGAGGGAAGAGTATAATCTGTATTTTTCTCATACATATCTACTCTATGCTTAGTAATATTCTGGGCTGTGCCGTTCAAATATAGATCACATTTCAGAAGATTTGTTATATTTTGCTTACTAAAATTCCTCTCTGGTGAGCAATAACAATCCTGCAAATAGCAGAATACAACATATTAAAATGTCTTTTGTTTCTTTTTAATTCCACCAGGACATAATGTGCAAAATCAAAAGCTGGGTAATAGATGAAAAAAAGCCAGTCCGTTTCTATCATGATTGGAATGATAAAGAGGCAAGTTTATATAACTATTACTTCATCAAGTCTCATGTCTTCCCATTAAAACCCAAACAGAGAGAGGTATAATGTGCACCAGATTTTTATTTAAACTTTTTAATTTAATTCTAGCAAATTAATATCATCTTCATCTACAAACCATAAGTATACTATTTTTTCACTTGCACATATAATCTATATTGGCGGGAGGGGGACATACTACAAAGTTGCATATTTTACATAATTTTTGTTTGCTATCTTTTAGATTGACGTGCTCAACAAACATTTGTTTTTAACTTCTAAACCAATGATCTATTTGATTAACCTCTCCGAAAAAGATTACATTAGAAAGAAAAACAAATGGTGAGTTTTCTGAAGTTTAATTATAATTTCCAAGGGGATTTTAGTATTGGTTAATATAGATATTATTGTATTCTATTCCTTACTTAATGCTAGCTTTGGAAATATACCATACTTAATGAAATACAGTAGAAATGAAAACTTTACTAAACTAAATTAATTTTCTTCTATTTTTTTTGGCCTGACTTTATATATATATATTATATATATATATGTATGTATGTATGTATGTATGTATGTATGTATGTATGTATGTATGTATGTATGTAGGTCTTTGGTTATTCGGGTTTTCTCCCGCGTAAAATTTGAAGTGTCTTGACGACATTTCGACGAAGTCTCATTCGTCATCTTCAGGCTGGGTGTTTACAGCTTCGTGTTTCTAGGAGAAATGTGTGATCGCATTTCTCCTAGAAGCACGAAGCTGTATATATATTTATTGGTTATAGAACCATTAGTTGCTTTTCAAAATCGTTTCTTGATTCTTACTTGTTAAGTACTGGAATATTTCATGTACTTTGTCCAATTCATGGCATACATTTTCGTAATACTGACAATCACTATCTGTCAAGCAGTGTTTGGATCAAGATCCAATCCCAGAACAGGACATTAGAATTCTCATGTCTGAAATCAGTGAACTTTAACTTGTCATAAAAAGTTTGAGATGAGACTTTGTGTGGACAATGGATGCTTGATTTATTGCATTAAAATAAAGCATCAATTAAAGCAGTTTTTAATTATTTTAACAAATGCAATTGTGTGCTAAGTTATAAGAAAAATTAAGCTATTCTTGTATTTGTTTTGTAAAAGTATCCAGAACAGTATATCAGAATTCTTTTAAAACATACTCTCTTATTCGCCCTGTACTTCATTAAGTACTTAGATGCACATGGTTTCAATTTCCCATTAAACATTCTCATTTCCATATGGTATCAAAGAGCGAGAAGACTTTAAACTGAAAAATAAACATTCACAGGCTAGAAGCCAAAACAATAATTAATGTCAGATGGTTAACTCCAATAAGTTATAAGATATATTCTGTGAAACTATTTTAGCTCAGAACTTTTCTGCTCCTATTGTTAAAATGCACCTATATTCTAAAAAAAAAAGTTGAACTGTTATAGTGAATAATTCAAGATGGAAACTTGGCAAGTTTTTCTAATAATGGATTATTTAAAATTAAATCAATCTTCAGAAAACTCTGAAGATTTTGTTGCTGAGCTGCAAAATACTGTGTTCCAGGAGTCATTTTTCAGTTTCACAGAAATATACATTTAGGATTTTTAGAAAACTTTTGGGGGCTGCAATGACAATATATGTCAACATTTATTTGAAAAGAGGAAAGGCTAAATGGATGAACACTTCTGTATTTGGGAAATTTCCAGTAGATACTATTGCACAATAAAGACGAATAGTTAGACATTAAGTTTTTTTAATAATTGGGAGACACCAGTCTATAATTTCTCTGACACCAATCACACTAATATCTTTGCGTAGCTATGAAACTGACTGTGGTGAAGATTAGAAAATATATCACCTAAGTTGTTTTAAAAAATGTTTAAATATTATGTTTATATTATGAACTAATATTAGAAATACTATTGTGTTCATGTACCAGTGATGGTTGTAGTGTTCTTTTAATTCAGATTTTGTGGATATTCGTGTAATTGTAGCTGAAAGATCAAAGGGTAGGATAGTTGAGTGATGTTACAGAAGAGAATTTACCACATAACCATTTTCAGTACAGCTTCTGCCGCCTGCTGTTCCTATTTTCCCTCAAGCTAGCCATTGACAACCCCCTGTGCATCCCTGCTTGTAAAAAATGATTGAGGAAGTATTTGTCATGTATTTATGAGTGCAAAACATTGTGTGATATGGAATGCCATCGTCTGAAGACAGAATGATGGCCATTTTACCTTCACCCTGGCAGAGGGGTTGCTCTTGAAACCCTCTTTATATGCAGTAGATTTTTGCATTAAAATACATGTTTTATTTCGAAGCATGTTATGGGGTGTCATTTGTTAATATTTCTGGTCGTACAAAGAAATGCAAGTGATTAATTTTGTTAGTCTTACACTTTAATTAGTGACCTTTGCTTCATGTTCTTGACCTCAGTTGGAAAAGTATTAGTGGCTTGGCTAACAAAAACAAAGATTTCTTGGGTTTGTGTTATATAGAGGAGAGTCTAGAATGGAGCAGTAAACATTTTCATAAGATCTTTCAGAAGGATTTATAGGAATATCAAGAGGATACTTGAAGTGTACTTGGGTATAAGTAGAACTTCAAAAACTAGAATATACATTTGTAGCTTATCCTTTTTAAACAAAGAAAAATGTTAATTACTGATAACATCAGAGTAACATTTTAATGATAGGATATTGTTCAGTGCTAAGGGAGAAGAAAACGGAATGATAGTACTTTAAGGTAATTGAAGAGGTATACTGACCTTTGAAAGATATAAAATCTGGAATGCCTACTTGCAGTATTAATAAAATTAAAATAGTCACTCAGTTGATACATGATTAAGACTTTATTTCTGAAGAGAAGCTGATGGAGCAGCTGTGTTGCTTAGGCTTACATTGATCAAATGGTACTAATCAGGATATATAGAAGAATCAGATGCAACTTCTAAAATATTGCTATTCTTTAAACCAAGTTAAAGCATTCTTGCATAAAGAATGCAGAAAAGAAATTCTTCATTAAGTACCTGGTTAAAAATTAGTACTGCAGTTACTTTTAATCTGCGGTTAAAACTACTGCCCAGCAAACTATGCAGGATACTACTGTAGCTTCTTTTGGAATCATTCTATAACTGTCAGATTTATGGTCATTTTATAAAACTGGATACTGTTGTAATAGATTGAGATTTCTAATATAAAGGTGCATTTTCAAATGAATAGTCTATTCAGTATTCCAATTTAATATAAAGGAAGGGTTGTATGGAAAGTATTATTCAATATTAGACAATTAAGTTTATGAATTCATTATGAATTCATATATATATATATATAAAATATTAGGCACTGGGCAAATAGATATTTCCACAGATGATGACTATTATATTTAAATAATAGTTTTTCCTATGAGAAATCATTGACTTTTAATATTTTTGATCTGATATTTGCGGTGTATTAAAAAAAATGGGTTGATTCTGTCAATGGTCTCTGTATGCAAAATATGCAAGTCTAGTCTCAGAAGTGTTTTGCTAGCTGAGATGATAGAGAAGATACAGACTTCCCTTTGCATGTACAGAAATACTCTGTGGGGGGACTCGAATCTTTCTGTAACAATGGGATCAGGCAGCAGATGTGCCACATGGGGTGTCCTGAATATATATTAAAACATTCTCTCTCTGTTCAGGCATTAGCCTAAACTGTTATGGCTAAGCTCTATACAGCAATAGAACGTGTACCCTTTCAGTCTCAGATCTTGGTCATGTTTATTTGCAAGCAAGTATAATTCTCCTCCTCATGATCCATGATCAAGTTCCAGAGATAAAGTATTATTTCACAGAGCACATGCAGCAGAGACAATGTATGTAGGCCATTTCTACATATTTTAAAATGTCATGATTTCTGGTGAATGTCTGATGGGATTATTGCCATGCACAATTTTTTTTGTCTACGCAGGATATATAAATATTAAATTGTATGATTTGTACATATACAAAATACATCATTTCATCTCTTTCTGGCTCTCTGTTTTTAGATTTTCTAGGAATGCCTTTGAGTTCTGAGTAGAACATAGAGGCAATCTAAGAAACAACAGTTTTGTTCTCCATTGACCAAGTTTTGCATTTTCTCCCTCTCTATATTGATTTAAAAGTTAGACAGGGAACCAAATGACACTAATGTCAGTAACACCAGCAAAAATAAACAAATAAATAAAATTTTCCAGTGAATGAATGAATGAATTTTGCCACTGTTCTCTACAATGTCTTGAATCTCCCTAATGGGTGCCTGTATGGTCGAACCTGATAGCTTGGGGTAGGAGGCAGAATTGTGATATTGATTCTGGATATTGTTAAATCTTCTTTTATTACTGAGATGTTGCTTTAATATTGAGTTGTTCTTTTGATGCGTGATCATGGAGCCCTGATGGTACAATAGTTAGAATGCAGTGTTGCAGGCTACTCTGCCCACAACCAGGAGTTTGATCCTGATGGGGCTCAAGGTTGACTCAGCCTTCCATCCATCCTTCTGAGGTCGGTAAAATGAGAACCCAAATTGTTGGGGACAATATGCTGACTCTGTAAACTGCTCAGAGTGCTGTAAAGCAAAGGTCCCCAACCTTTCTGGCTCTGCGGACTGGTGACAGCAAGGAGGGGAGAGAGGATGGTTTTGCGTGCATGTGTGCTTGTCTACTGCTTGCGCAGCCTGGTTCCCAATGGGCATGGCTTGGTACCGGGTCAGGGGTTGGGGATCCCAGCATTATGGGGCAGTATATAAGTCTAAATGCTATTGTTATTTCCATGTTGTCAGCTCCTTTGCTGCAAAAAGTCTAAGACGTCAAGTATTATTAAATAATAATGCTGTCCAGTTTCCATTGGAACTCAACATTTACTTCTATTCTTATGGAGATAGCTGTATTTTGGAGTAAGTCACATTGAATTAAGAGAACTTCTACGTAAATAGCTTTTAGATGTGGATAGTAAGAGAGTTTGCTATTCGTAATTTCATTGCTGCACTGTCTTTTTGTCAATTTATATTAGTTTCTGTAGCTATTTAAATTGTTCCATAACTTTGGGGTCCCTTATATATGGTGTTTATTTTATTTTATTTTATTTATTTCGTCAAGCATGTAATAGGTAACAGATAGAAGTATAAACATAATTATGAATACATGAAATGGATACATATAAAAGGGAAAATTAGGTCAGGGACAGTAGGCACGCTGGTGCGCTTATGCACGCCCTTAGAGACCTCTTAAGAATGGGATGAAATCGACAGTAGACAGTCTAAGGTTAAAGTTTTGGGGGTTAGGGGAAGAAACCACAGAATCAGGTAGTGCATTCCAGGCATTAATGACTCTGTTACTGAAGTCATATTTCCTGCAATATATCATATTGTCATATTGTCTCCTATCCTTTATGTTTTCTTAGAAAATGTTTGGATTGGATTTATCAATTTATATAGGTTTATTATAAGAGCGAAATGAAAACTTTCCAAGAATAATGTCTGTATTTTCATTTGCTTGCAGTAGAAATTTCCCATCAACATCAGATTTACTTTTTTATTGTTTTTTCCTGAGGTTACTACTGTAAAACAAAAATAAAAACACAAGCACAAACTTGTTAGGTATCTAAAAATAGTAATAAAAATGCAATCAAATACTCTAATATATGACCACAGTTCTTTAGTTAAAGCTTATTTAAGTATAAAGTAAGTTTAAAATGGCAGTGTTTGGTGCATTTTTATATGGAAAACAGATTGTGGCTTTCTATCATAGGAACTACTGAGACAGTAGAATATAAAATAATAAAGGTAGGGACTTTCCTTATAGATATGAAGTATTTCTGGCTTCAGTGTTTGTGTCATGGCAGTGGGCATTCTCTAGTGAAGCTCATCTTTACCAAGTGCATTTATTTTTCCTAAATTGATGTGGAATTTATACTGTGGTTTGGCATTCAAGTGTTTGGTGTGCCAATGCAAAATCATAAATGCTCTCTACCTCCCTTCTTCATAACTGGGAAAACAGATTAAGTGAACAATTCTAATGGAGAAAAACGATATTTTAGGGACAAGTCTGTGTTTTTTTTATTAAAAAAAAACATTTGCAGTAGAATTGAGCTTTGCAATGTGTAATATAATCTTAAAGCAAAACAATGGTTTGCCCCTCTACTGAGGATTGGAAAGCTTTTAAAGAACCCAATTCAAGGTTCCAGCATATCTACTGGTTCTTTGTCTTCAGGATCTCCTCTACATCATTATAATTGGCTTGCCTGAGGTTCTATGTAATACCGCAAATTTTATGTTGTGTTTCCGTCTCCCCTTTAAATTATAACAATCTTATAGTCTTGGGAAATACATGCTATAACCTAAAAGGTAATTTTAATAAAATGATTAAATGTCGGCTGGCGGCCCCCAGGGGAAGGGCCTTCTCTGTTGGAGCACCTACCCTCTGGAACGAACTTCCCCCTGGTTTGCGTCAATTACCTGACCTTCGGACCTTTCGCCGTGAATTGAAAACGCACTTGTTTATCCAAGCGGGACTGGCTTAATTTTTAAACTTTTTGATTTTAATAATTTTAATTGGGGTATTTTTATGAATTTTATGGGTCAAATTTGACGGTTTTAAATTTTCGGCCATTTATAGAATATGTTATTTTAACTTTTGTCTTAATTTGTATATTGTACTGTTTTATTCTGGCTGTACACCGCCCTGAGCCCTTCGGGAGAAGGGTGGTATAAAAATCTAAATAATAAATAAATAAATTATTATACCATAGCAATTAATTTAAGGCATCCTCAGGTACTCACTCTAGACTTGAAAAGGACTTGTGGGTCTCTGGGACTTCTTTCTTTCTCCCAGAGGTTGGTTCAATTCTGGAGCCTGAATACAGAGATACAGACTTTCCTCTTTGGATCTGCTTTAAATTGCCAGGCTTAAATGGATATAAATAACATCTGTTTGGCTGGATATAATATGGGTTGTTTGTGTGGCTTCTTTTGATACTTTGCTGAATAATCAGGAAGGAACAGGCTAGTTTAATCAAGAACAGTATTCTAATTGGTAAAAATAATAAAGTTATTTGAGCATTATACAGGTAGTCCTCTATGATGACAATTGAAACCAAAATTTCTGTTGCTAGGCAAAAAGTTACGTGACTTTTTGCCCCATTTTATGACCTTTCTTTCCATAATAACTCAGTGGTTAAGTGAATCTGGCTTCCCCCATTGACATTGTTTGTCAGAAGATCACAAAAGGAGTTTCATGACCTTGGGACACTGCAACTGTCATAAATATATGCCTGTTGCCAAGCATCTCAATTTTGATCACATGACCATGGGGATGCTGCAACCATCCTAAGTCACTTTTTACAGTGCTGTTGTAACTTCCACTGGTCACTAAACAAATACTTATAAGTCAAGGACTACCTACCTATACAATAGAATGTCTTATGGAGGGAAGGAGTATATGTATCCTGTTTCCCCAAAAATAAGACCCAACTGGAAAATAAGCACTAGCATGATGCTTGTAATATAAGCCCTACCCCCAAAATAAGCTCTACTTAAGATTGTCAGTCAGATGGATGCATTTAGTGCCATATTTCCCCCCAAATAAGACCTAACCAGAAAATAAGCCCTAATGTATCTTTTGAAGCAAAAATTAATATAAAAACCGGTCTTATTTTTGTGAAAACATGGGATACATGTATATGTAAGTATGTAATTCTGTATCACTGCATACAAGTAGTCTTCAACTTATGACTGGTTGCTTAGAGACCAGTTGAAGTTACAATGGGAACACCCTGGGGGGAAGGGAGCTTATGACCTGGTTCTGAAGTTTGGCCACTCCCCCAGTCACTTGACTGTATTTTGGGCCATTGGCAACTCCCTGATATTTGCAGTGTCCTGAGATCACATGACTACCTTTTATGATGGTTTTTGGAAAACCTTTACTTCTGGTTATAGCTGCCCTACAGTGAACAATTGGTTTGCATAACAGTGGTGTTGCTTTAACAACTACCACAAAATAGGTTGTAAAATCAGGTCAGTCATATAGGTGATCTGCTCTATGACCATTACAACTTAAACTGTAACTGGGATGAAAACTTCCATTGCCAAGTGATGTGAATTTTAAGTGAGTTGTGCCTTATTTTACAATCTTTTTTCAATGGTCATGAAGCAAATCACAGTGTCATTAAATGAATCTGATTTCCCCCGTTGACTCCCTAGAACAATTCCAAATCTTGATCGTGTGACCTGCGGCACTTCAACTTTCGTAAATGCAAGCCAGTTGCTAAGCACCCAGATTGGGGTCACCTGACCAGAGGGACATTCCGACAGTTGTAATTGTGAGGACTACTTGTAGAGGTTTCATAAATAGACTTACTACCAAATAATTGAATAATCTTTATATATATATATATATATATATAAATATATATAATTTCCAATTAATATAACTAGGAGTTAATTTGCCTGTTAACATGGTATGTATGTGTGTGTGTGTGTGTGTGTGTGTGTGTGTGTGTGTGTGTGTAGATATTTGTGTGTATATGTATGTAATTCTGTATCACTGCATACAAGTAGTCTTCAACTTATGACTGGTTGCTTAGAGACCAGTTGAAGTTACAATGGGAACACCCTGGGGGGAAGGGAGCTTATGACCTGGTTCTGAAGTTTGGCCACTCCCCCAGTCACTTGACTGTATTTTGGGCCATTGGCAACTCCCTGATATTTGCAGTGTCCTGAGATCACATGACTACCTTTTATGATGGTTTTTGGAAAACCTTTACTTCTGGTTATAGCTGCCCTACAGTGAACAATTGGTTTGCATAACAGTGGTGTTTCTTTAACAACTACCACAAAATAGGTTGTAAAATCAGGTCAGTCATATAGGTGATCTGCTCTATGACCATTACAACTTAAACTGTAACTGGGATGAAAACTTCCATTGCCAAGTGATGTGAATTTTAAGTGAGTTGTGCCTTATTTTACAATCTTTTTTCAATGGTCATGAAGCAAATCACAGTGTCATTAAATGAATCTGATTTCCCCCGTTGACTCCCTAGAACAATTCCAAATCTTGATCGTGTGACCTGCGGCACTTCAACTTTCGTAAATGCAAGCCAGTTGCTAAGCACCCAGATTGGGGTCACCTGACCAGAGGGACATTCCGACAGTTGTAATTGTGAGGACTACTTGTAGAGGTTTCATTATATATATATATATATATATATAATTGAATAATCTTTATATATATATATATATATATATAAATATATATAATTTCCAATTAATATAACTAGGAGTTAATTTGCCTGTTAACATGGTATGTATGTGTGTAGATATTTGTGTGTATATATGTATATGCATGTAGCATGCATGCATGTACCGTGTTTCCCCGAAAATACAATCTACTCAGAAAGTCCTAAATTAATTTTTACACATGTGCCCAATATAAGCCTTCCCCCCCCCAAATAAGCCCTAATTAAGACCCTGCCCACTCCAGGGTGCATGGGTGAAAATTAAGCTAGGGGGTGGTAGAGCTGCCCGACTACTTACCTTCAGATAGTTGCAGCCAGGCTGAGGTGTGCGACGCCTGGCTGCAACTATCCGAAGCCAAAGAAGTTCCTGAAGGACTCTGACAGCAAAAAGGAGACCGGGGGGGATGTGCGCAAGTGAGGTGGGTCAGTGGATGACAACCCCACTACCACCGCCAAAATAAGACCTGGTGCCTTTTTTGGTGGGAAAAAAAGATAAGACAGGGTCTTTATTTTGGGGAAAACGTGGGTATGTATTTATGTATGTATGTATTGCTTCAATTTATACAGCAGCCTATTTAAAATACTTGATTCTGGATGGCTTACACCAATAAAAATATATAAAAACAGAATACAATGGTATTGCTTCAATTATACTTTTGATTTCTTAATAAAAAAAATTGGTGTGAGAAACATTTGTCTTCACTTCCCTTTATATCTCTATCATTTGACTTTCTCAGTTTTGGATTTTTTTATAACATAGCTGTTTAACAAATTGAGTGGTTGAATTAATGCGAATAAGTAAATTCTCTGAATTCTGTTATTAAATACAAATATGTAAATAATTCAAATGGCAATATTGGTGTATACATTTTTAATAAAACAATTTTTATTGGCAAGATCTTCCTTCATTTTGCCTTCCCTATGTGTCTTAAGTTCTTTCTCCTTTTTAAAAGCAATATATTATATGTACAGTATTTGGGAGTGATTTTTATATTCAGCTATTTCTTTGCTCTGATAACAGAGAGTAACTTGCTTGTTCTATTCATGGTTTGCAGCAGATCAAAATGATTTGATATGCTAAGCTTTTTCTGATATGATACAAAGTTTTGACAAACATGCATGGCACAGCAAGTGTCCAATTCTAAAGAGCAAAATAAATGCAAGCCACCATTATGAGGAACACAAACAGGCTTTGAAGGCAAGTTATTAGTAAGCAAATAATTGTTGAACTGTTATGAATGGAATAGAATGTTAAAATACGACATGATTGGCTGATGTTACATATGTCCTTGATTACCTTCCTTGTGCTTTTATCCTAATAAGTGACATTCTTTGTATTCCTTTGGACGGCTAGACAGTCTTGACACTAAAGAAGAATAAATATTGCATGTGGTACACATTAAGCTGTCATCTAAGACAGCATTTATAAAAAGTAACTGGAGAAATTCATAAGGAATTCTGCAGTGCTGTGGTTTCCTGCTGTAGCCGTAATCATCAAACTTCTTGACACATTCAGATCTTCTAACGTGACTTCAGTTTATCATTGCTTAACGTGTGAATATATTTATGGATTTTTCTATCTAAAGACATTATTCACTATTAATGTTAATTTGAGTTTTATTTATTAAATTTTGCCTCCAGCAAAGATTTGTAGAAAAATAGCAGTAAGAGTGAAATATTTAGAAATCTTAAAAATCTTTATAGAAGAACTGAACTAAATACCTTCATGCTGTTAAACTAATATTATATAAAAATAACTGTCTCTGTTGGAAAAAAAATAAAAGATTTGACTTATTTGAAAGGTGCAATTTATCCCAAATTGAATTTAACAGTGAGGCTAGCTTCTCCCGCACAAAACTGAAGAAAATGAAGCAAGAAAACAATAAAAATAGCAAAACGATAAAAATAGCAAACGATAAAAAAATAAGCTCTTGAGTTTCATGTTCTTTAGATCCAAATATCTAAAGATTTTAACAATTCCTACAAAATAATATTAAGTAATAAATTAGTCTTTAATATATACACTGACATTTGGAAAAGCACTCTCTATAGAGCAGCTTTGATAGGATTCAACTAATTTCAGTCTGTTAACATAATGGAGAAGTGCTTGACAATTAGGCAGCATTATTACTCCATCGATAAATAAGGTAATAATTTCCAGCTATAAACCCCTTTCTGTATCCTTTTTCCTTCCTTCCTTCCTTCCTTCCTTCCTTCCTTCCTTCCTTCCTTCCTTCCTTCCTTCCTTCCTTCCTTCCTTCCTCCCTCCCTCCCTCCCTCCCTCCCTCCCTCCCTTCTATAATGGTTACTAAATTACTTGTTCAATTTATGTGTCTACCATAAATTCATGATTTTGAGTGGCCAACAATAATTAAAAACAGCATAAAAATGGAACAATAAAAATTCAAAAAAACACATAGGCAAGATAAAACTAAATCCACTAAAATAAAATTGAGATAACCATCGGGTGGCCTTTGCCACGCATTCACATCTCCAAGCCCATTGACAGATGAAGCCTTTCAGGCCCCACGGAAAGGCTGACAGAGTTGGAGCCAATCAGATCTCTGGGGGAATGCTATTCCCAAGGGTGGATGCCACAATAGAAAAGCCACTCTTCTTCCTGTCCCTGACTCCAAAGCAATGGCAACTTGGGATTTTGGGGACTGTCTCAACAAATTTTCAACACACAAGAAATATTAGTGAGTAGAAATGTTTCATTTTCACCCTTTGTGGATGATAGAAACCTTTTGCTACTTTAGGGAAGCTAGTTTGATTCTGCCCACAGTTTTCTGAAGTACAGGTAGTCCTCGATTTACAATAGTTCATTTAATGACTGTTCAAAGTTTCAATAGTGCTGAAAAAAGGGACTTGTGATCTGTTTTTCACACACTTAAAACATTGCAGCATCCCTGTAGTCAAATGATGAAAATTCAAATAATTGGCAACTGGTTCATATTTATGGCAGTTGCAGTATCCCGGGGTCACGTGATCGATCACCTTTCGTGACCACTTAACAAGCAAAGTCAGTGAGGAAATCAGATTCACTTAACAACCATATTACTAAATTAACAAGTGCAGTGGTTCACTTGACAACTGTGGCAAGAAAGGATGGAAGATGGGGCAAAACTCACTTAACAGATGTTTCACTTAGCAACATAAATTTTGAGCTCAATTGTGGTCATAAGTCAACTAGTTGCTAGTTCAGAAAAGAAAGATGGCTTAGCCATGAATGAGCCTTATATTCGCCCAATAAAACATGAACTATCCAAAGGAGGCTTAAATGTTGAAATCTGTACTCATGGTCAAACAGCACTCAAGCCAGAGTCTAAACCGTTGGTTCTCCTACCATTTGTACCAAATTTTAAAATGAATAAGAGCTACAAATGGGATTAGGAATTTTTAGTTTCTTCATTTTGTTGGTATCACTCTCCAGCTTTATAGTGATTGTATGAAATACTTTATTATAGTGGAAATAATACAGACATCCTTCAAAAGATCTCAGCAACAGGATGTTTTTAATTAGTTTTAAAATACTACATATATTGTACACATAGATGTGTGACTGGGGCATTTATTCTCTTTTAGCCCATTTCACTTTGCAGGGTGGTTGTTGCGGAGAAAATAGGAGGAGGAAGGTGTATTGAATGTATTCGCTGCCTTGAGTTAGTTGTAAAAATAATAAAGGCAAGATATAAATAAATAAATAATTTTTTTGTTTTTTCACATCAATGCTCTTATTGCTATATAACATATCCAAATAAATAAATTTATATTACATCTAGGTTTTTATTTTTGTAGGAAATACATTTTTTTATTCAACATACACTTGTTTCTCACAAAATAATTTGTAAGTGACCAAAAGCCAACAAGTTTTTGTTGCATGTTATAGTATATGAGATAGAAAAGTAGTTTGACTTTGCACAACAGCAAGCATTTGTATTAATCTCAAGTTAAAATCAATACTCGTTTTGTTAAGAGGACATTTATTTGACATGAATGGAACCTATTGGTAGTGAGTGGGATCTAAATAATCTATTTGGATTGAAGAAAGTTTTCTCCCCCAAGTATAACACAGCTCAAATATTACCTTTAACTGTTAACTCTCTAGACCACTACAGAGCACAAAATATTTGCCCAACTGGTAAATTGAACTGTAAGTCCCACTGTGGGAAATTGCTTTGCTGTGCTCAAAACAGCAGTTATCTTAGTAATTGTACCTGAATTCTTTTGTGACTAATAGACCACTGATGCCCTTTTCTCATGACACAATCCTCTAGTATTTAATTGCAAAAGAAAAATAGCTATTCTGACCTGTGTCCTAGTGCTTAGAAATGTTTAGGTAGAATAAGTTTAATTGGTGTTAGGAAAAACGCTGTCCTTGTTCCAGGTTATAGCATACATACCTAGCATTTCACATTCTAAACTGGAGCTCACAACAAGGAGCTTATCAGAGCAAATTGTCCTGTCCATCCCCTTCCTCACTCAAAACCTAATGACCCTTTATCATCATGGTTTAGATTGCTGGACACAGATGTGAGAAAATACAAGTAATCTACAGGTAACTACAGTAGCTGCACTGATGTTCTCAGGAAACTAACTGCTGAGAAGATAAAAAGCTTCCCACAGAGCCTGTGACTTTCCAGCAGCAAAGCACATCGTGAGCTCATACATGAAGTTTTATTTGTGGAGGACTCACAATGAGATGCATTAGGACATTCAGCAAGAACTGTTTCTATGCAAGATCCAAAAACCTGGTTGATTTGAAGACTATTAATTGATAAACTATATAATACAATAAATTCAATGGTATTTTTTCCGATGGAAGAGAAATGAGAAAGATGTATTAATATTGAAATTATACCTTCAGATTCTAGAGGGCATAAAGCAGTTCAGACATGTTTTCTTTATTATATAATAGAAGATTGCTAATAGTAATTGTGGTGGTTTGGACAAAGCTTCATTAAATCTTTCAATAATTATATTTTAAAAGAGGGGTGCTTGTTGTTATAAATCTGTGTTAATGTATTAATCACAAAAATTAGTTTGTTAGTGATCAATATGGTTTTCATGTATCTCAACAGAAAATATGAAAATACTTTGCTATAATTTTCTTTGCTGTAATCTCTTACCGTGTTTCTGTATTGAATGAAAGTTAAACTAATTGAACATCTTTACCACTTTTTGCTCCAATATAATCACTTTAAAATTTGTGAAAGATAAATTGAAAGTGTATTTAAACTGTATTTTATTGATCAGCTGTTGCTGTTTTTCTCAATACAGATGATGCATTAGAATTTTTAGAATAGAATTTTTTATTGGCCAAGTGTGATTGGACACACAAGGAATTTGTTTTGTGCATATGCTCTCAGCATACATAAAAGAAAAGATACGTTCATCAAGAATCATAAGGTACAACACTTAATGATAGTCATAGGGTACAAATAAGCAATCAGGGAAAAATATCAATATAAATCGTAAGGATACAAGCAACAAAGTTACAGTCATACAGTCATAAGTGGAAGGAGATGGGTGGTGGGAATGATGAGAAGATTAATAGTAGTGCAGACTTAGTGAATACTTTGATAGTGTTGAGGTTTAGCAGAGTGATGGCGTTCGGGAAAAAACTGTTCTTGTGTCTAGTTATTCTGTTATGCAGTGCTCTATAGCATCATTTTGAGGGTAGGAGTTGAAACAGTTTATATCCAGGATGTGAGGGGTCTGTAAATATTTTCACAGTCCTCTTTTTGACTCGTGCAGTATACAGGTCCTCAATGGAAGGCAAGTTGGTAGTAATTGTTTTTTCTGCAGTTCTAATTATCCTCTGAAGTTTGTGTCTGTCTTGTTGGGTTGCAGAACCAACTCTATCTATCTATCTATCTATCTATCTATCTATCTATCTATCTATCTATCTATCTATCTATCTATCTATCTTAATACAAACCATTCTGTTCATCTGCATTCATTTCTTATAATAGTTTCTTGTTCATTGTAATGTTGTTCCTCAGAATAAAAACCAGGTGTTCTGGAATACTCTTTAGCCTGAGTGTTCCAGTTTCTGACATATCTGCACAATCATAGGCCTTGCTCTAATCAATAAAACAGAAGTAAATTTTGTCCCCCACCCACTTCCATATCCATCTTCTGATAGTTATCAAACTTCACGTTCCACTATCTTTTGTGAAACCAACACATTCATTTGTCATTTCTTTCTCTATATATGGTGCTGTTTTGTAGCATTTTAAACAAAACTTTTTTGTGAGAAAGATTAGTACAATAGTTTATTAATATATGCATTCTCTTGCATAACCGTTTTTCAATATAGGTGTATATACTTATTGTATCAGTTTCCAGGCCACCCAGCCTTGCTCCACCCCTGTTGTCATAGAGATGCTAGCTCTTTTCCCGCAGCTTTGAACACTTAAGAGGGAAAAAAAAGAATTACCGTATATACTCGAATATAAGCCGATCCGAGTATAAGCCGAGGTCCCCAATTTTACCCCAAAAACTGGGGTAAACTGGGGACTCGAGTATAAGCCGAGGGTGGGAAATGAGGCACCTACCGGTCGGCGAAACCCTCCCTCCCTCGGCCGAGAAGGCTGGCGGCTCCCCCGCCCCGCCCTCTCACTGCACCGGCAGGGCTTCCCCGCGCTAAAGCAAAAGCCCGCCAAGTTCGCGCCGGCCGGTATAATGTGAAAAAAACGAAAAAAAAAACAACTCGAGTATAAGCCGTATATACTCGAGTATAAGCCGAGGGGACGTTTTTCAGCACAAAAAACGTGCTGAAAAACTCGGCTTATACTCGAGTATATACGGTAAATTCAGCTGTATGGAAGCCCTGTATTTCCTATTTGTTTGAATTGTTTTTAGTTGAGCTCTTCATTGGAGCATACATTTAAGAGCCTGAATGGTGTCCACTTGCAAGTTGGAATCATACCAATGCAATCTAGTGAAAGACAGTCATACAGACTTGAGTTTTCCCAATTTTATTCAGCTGAGAGGAAATCATTTAATGGTGCCAAATAAGCAGTAGTTTGGTCCTTGCCTCAAACGTCTACTCCTAATGAAAATTCTTAGTCATTAAAACATTCTTATCTTTTTCCTTTCTAACAAGTTTACTCAAGAGTGAAATTACTTATGTAATGTTGCTGTGGATAAACGAATATTCCTAGCTCAGTATCAGTGACTTATATGCCTTGAGTTTATCTAGAATTATTGTATTTTATTACAGGACTTTTCTGCCATTTTGGATGTCATTGATCATAATATTGGGCTAATTCTGAAAATGTTCTAGAATAATTCTAGTAATTTTGAGGTGGTGATAGACAGATTAGTGCTCATATACATCATCACTGGTGCTTGCAAAAATTTCTGCTAAATTTGATTTACTGTTTCTTAAGTAATCTTAAAGTTGTTTTTTTAATGCAAAATTGGCAAGCTGCAGAACAAACACTACTGTCTATTCTGGGGAGTTTTTCTGCAATCTACAAAGGTGCAGAAGGCTGCAAGGCTTGTCATGCCGGTGCGAGACTTATCCCCCCACTGTTGCCGGTCACACATGCAACTGCACAACTCACCATGCATCCTCCTGCCGCAAGCAGTGCCACTGGTGTGATGAGCCTCGCGGTATCCTGTGAGCGGCAGCACTGGTGCAATGAGCCACGCAGCATCTGGCCGCAGAAGAAGTCAGGCAGTGGTGTGACAGGTGTCGGGGCTGCGGTGGTCCTAAGGTAAGCGGGTAAGACACCCTCCGAAAATAAGACCTGATGCTTATTTTGGGGCCAAAAAGAAAATAAGACCAGTTCATATTTTTGGGGAAACACAGATATTAAAGCCATAAACATTAAAAATCTGGCACCAAAGTTAAGCTTCTTTTAACAGCTCATTGTTAAATCTTGTAGCCTGCCTCATCTTACCCTTGGAGGGGAGCGGGATCCAGGTCTTCAGTGCTTTTTGTTTAAAACTGTCTCAGAAATATATAACTATAAAATTAAAGCTGGAATGAAAAAGAATTAAAAGGATGGAGTTTGATTACAAAAAACCCCAAGAATGTAAAGGGGGTGGGGAAACCAAGGTGATGACACTTTATAAATTGTATTGCAAGATCATATACTTTAAGTCAAGTTGATTCAGGTCCCAAATGAATTACATACTGTATGCAGTACTTAAATTATGAGATTAAGTGCTTTAGAATGTATGGATGGACTATTTATAAACCTGGATGATAATACTTATGTAGCAATATCATAGACGGTGCCTTATACCAACTAAACATTTGAGAGAAGAAATTTAAATTGAACCCCGAAGGATCTATGAAAAATCTGATTTTCATGGCTTTTGGAAAACCTAACAGAGAGAGCCTGATATCTCTGGAATAGCCAAGGGAATGGGCAGTGACAAAAATGTTATCTTACATGGTCTCTTTGGAAGCAGTGACCCAGAGGAAGGAAAAGGTAATTTTAAAGAAGCAAATATGGTGTTTTATTTGGAATATCAGATAGATATTCTGAAATTGGAGAAGTCTCATGACTTGTTATCATTTCTTCACTTTTAGAAGTTTTAGAATGAGAGGTGATAGAAAGATCCAGTCCAGATAGATCTGGCTGACTTCTTAGATACATATATGACAGTGGTGGGTTTCTTTTCAGTTCAGTTCGGGCAAACAGGTAGCAGCGATGGTGAGTTGAGAGCAAACTGGTTCGCTCTGACTGTTAGCTTGGCCCTCCCGCCCGCCCCTGTATTGTACATATTTTACATTCGGTCATTTTTAACCCAGCTGAAAGGCATGGCAGAGCGGATTGCCACCTCTCAGCTGTTCCGTAATACACTGCACTTGTGTGGAGCACGCGCATGAAGCGAACCGGTGGTAACACCGATTGAAACGCTTAACAGATATTATCAATGCCTGGTTAATGGAAGGGTTTCCCCTGCATAAAAGAAGGAGATATATCTACTGAAGAAGAGTTTCTGGGGTATCTGTACCATTATAGATATTTGAACATTCTTCAGGAAAGATGATGAATATGGGCAACACTTCAGATCCAGATGGATTTCAGTGATTAGGATGGCCAAGATAGCCATATGGGTCTACTGTTGAATAGCATGTCATTCATGCTAAGTAGCAATCAAAAACAAAAAGAGGTAGAATTGAGTGCTGGTATATAGGATATAGGATATTTGGAACAATGTTTGGGAAGGAAGAGAGAAACTGTGTGTGACTGCAAAGGAAAGGGGGAAGAAAAGGAGAAGAAAACAGAAAAAAAGCATTAAAAGCTATGGAAGTGATGGTTACGAAATGGACACTAAAACAAAATCAGCCTTTGATTTTAAAATCAGATTTTTATTCACTAGGAAAGTTCTTGTTCTTTTGGATATTTATCACTATTTATTCTCTATAGCAGGGGTCTCCAACCTTGGTCGTTTTAAGACTTGTGGACTTCAACCCCCAGAATTCAACTCTGGGAGAATTCAACTCTGGGAGTTGAAGTCCACAAGTCTTAAAGCGACCAAGGTTGGAGACCCCTGCTCTATAGTGTTTAAAGTGTTTCTCCCCCATTTCTCTCTCTCTTTCCCCTTCTTTCTAAATATTTCACATATGAAAAAAAGCAACTGTGCTAAGGGAAGTGTACATTAGAAATATTTTGAGACTTAAAAACAAAGACCCCCCCCCCAAAAAAAACCCCCAACTGAGCTTGGAAACAAGCTGGGATTAAGTCGTATTTAGTCCCCACCAGTTTTTGAGACATTCTACATCAGCAAACCAAGATGGTTTTCTCTGGGCTAAGTAAACTAAAGAGCATCAGGTATAATTAGTAATTGGATAAGGACCATCAGAAAATTCCAGGGAAGTAAAACAAAATCTTGGTGAAAACCAGTGGCACAAACCACTTCCATATTGTTGCCAAGAAAAGCTACATGGACTCATTCATGCAAAAGTCAAGCTTCACTCAGAGGAGTTTATATTTCCCAAGCCCAGTCTGGATGTCATTAGTACAAAAATCATGGTAGGACCAAAGATCAAATGTCTTTCTGACATTGTGCAGGATATAACCAAGCTCACACTCACATTAAGTTGTGTTAATGAGGCTTACTTCTAAATAGGTATGTATAGGAAAACTCTTATCAGCAACAATAAAAATAAAATAATACCCTATAATACTCATTCTATTTTCCATAGGATTGCTCTACTTGGCATTTTTCAGTAAGTAGAAAACCATATACTGCAGTGTATAAAACTGACATATCTTTTCTAAAATTAGTTAAAGTTTATCGGTCTATCCTGCTGAACGTAACCCCCGGACTTCTAAAACTAAAGGTTCAATTCAATGCAATGTTTTCTAGTTTCTCTAATAGAAAGATTCAGCAGTTTTCAATCAAGACCTTTATTCTTTCTCTGAATAAATGATGCCTGAAATTTTTATTCTTGTTCTAATGGAATTTCAATGGCCTTCACTGCAAATCTACTGGAAATTTTCGCATATTAAGTGGAAAAAATTAAATGATGTTAACTACATTTTAATGTGATTAAGTCTGACAGGGTCATTATTTCTGCTAATCATTCAGTTTAAAGAGCTCCAACAAAAGTTTATAACAGACAAGATTTTTAATTGTGTATTGACTAAACTGAAGAATGTAAGGCCACTGAAATAAATTGAATGCATTTCCTATGTATACATGCAGAATCTCCTGCTTCTTCAACCTGTACATTAATGACTTTATGATAGTTCTTCCAAATTATCTTAAAAATAACATACATGCTTTCTGTTTTCTTTCTTCTATACTCAAGCCCTTTTTCTTTCTTTTTTAATGGCAACAGCTTTAATAGCTATTCAGTTGATTGGGACACCCCATTTGTTCTCAGCATTTTGGTTGTTTATTTATTTATTTGATTTATTGATTTGTTGACTAAATTTATTTGCCACCTATCTCATTATGGAGATATATCCTAAAATACATTCAGGACCTCAATGCATGATGAATCTGCTCTTCCAGAGGAATGATAGCCCTCTCCAAAATATGTTGCATGTCATCCTCCAATTTTCTTTCAAAAACATTCCTATGGACACACACACACACACACACACACACACACACACACACTCCATAGATGGCAACATCTAGCGACTTTAGTATATTTTTTCTTTTCTATTGTTCATCTTTTTTTCTTTTCTTTTCCTCCCTCCTCCTTCCTTCCTTCCTTCCTCCCTCCCTCCCTCTCCCTGAAATTGTTATTCTTTCATGACAACATCTTAAAGCAAGATTAGGAATGCCAGATATTTAATTTTTTTTAAATGTCAGTTTTGAATTGAACAAATCCCACTTTAGATTGGCAACAGTCTCTAATCAGAATGTGGTTTTTAATGCTAAAATACAATTTGGTCTAACTTTTGAAAAGTGGTTGCTTTCTGTCATCTTCTGACATTGACATGTTTACATAAACAGATCCACATTAATGTTCAGATAGAACAGTTCTTAAATTTTGAGAAAACCCTTTATACATCATCCTTTGTCAAGAGATCCAGAATGTTTCTACAGGCCCACTTTATAGAAGATTTGGTGGCATACTGAATGGCAGTTATGGAATTACAGATTCATTCCAGATTGTGTAGGGTAAGAGTCACAGTTCTGAGCTTCACATGAAAGTACTGCTAAACAACTTTAATTTTCTGAAATAAAAGACTTCCTACACATTTCTGCCGTTGCTTAATTCCTCCTTCCTCCTACACAAACATCCCATTCATTCCTAAAATAAAGTATTTCAATAGGTAATAAGCTTTTCATCTCTCCTGTATGTGGAGTAAAATTTGAATGCAGAGTTTTATTTCCATACTGGAGAGACATAAAGATCCAAGGTGGATTGATTCTTAGTATAAAGACTTTCCTAATGAAAGTTGTGCAAGATATTGCACTCTGCAATTTTTTTATGAAGAGCATTTGCTTATGCGAGGAAAAAGACCCTATTACAAAGCTTCTGCTTGTACCCTAGTCTTGAACTAATGTTATTACAGTACCTTTCCCCTTATGCTTTTGAGAAACGTTTTGATGTATAATCTTAAAATACTTCATTTTCCCTTAGACAATATTGAATTATGTACGTTGTGTGGTTTAAGAGTTGCCTTTATTTTTTTGAGCAGTGTATTTAGATATTAAGGTTCAGTTTTTAGCAAAATAACTACCTGTGGACACCAGTGGGCCCTAATACCCCTCGCCTGAGGCCCATCTTACATTTTTAAAAATTAAGTATCTGCATTTTCAATAAATAAGATTGGGCATTCAGCAACACAATCACCAGCCTATAAAATCTTTGTTTCCAAAAATACCTGTAGATTTCTTCAAAAAGGACAGCTGCAGCCATGTTCATCTCACCCAAAAAAAACAATAATATAAAAGTAAATTAGAGTGGTAGCCAGTTTTCTGGAGGATTTGAAAGAGTGTGTGGAATATTTTCTCCTATTAATGAGTATTTTGTGACTGACTACACCCATCATGGCAAACGTTTTGTGGATAAACAAGTCATGGCATCCATGTTATTGTATCTGCTTGCAATATATTCCCTAGCCTAGAACATGCTCCATTGGCTCAGAAAGGTTTGACATTTTGAAATATTTCCTATGATTTAAAATCAGAAAATATCAGCTATTTTGAAGTATCTGAGTGGTATAATGCCCTTTGATCCAGGGGTGGGTTCTAAATTTTTTACTACCGGTTCTGTGGGCATGGCTTATTTTGTGGGCGTGGCTTGATGGTCATGTGACAGTGGGTGTGGTTTGATGATCATATGACTGGGTAGACGTGGCCAACTCAATGTCTCTCATGTCAAGGGGTACCTCGCCTGGCCCCTCCCCTCCCAGCCATTCCTCACACCCAGCCTCACACCCAGCCTCAACGTATCTATAGTTCTGCAAAAATGTTGTTCACCTTTTTTCAACTTTATTATCTACATACTATAGATCAGGGGTCTCCAAACTTGGCCACTTTAAGACTTATGGACTTCAACTCCCAGAATTCCTCAGCCAGCTTTGTTGTCTTAAAAAGTGGCCAAGGTTAGAGACCTCTGCTATAGATGCACTTTCATGGACCACTGAAAGGTGGAAATGGGTCACATGCTTTGCTTAAGAGTGTGATAGGCAACAGTCTTTTAAGGGGCTGCTAGAAAGAAGGGGGGGGGAGTATTTTCCAAAGCACCAGAAGGCAAAACAAGAAGCAATGGATGGAAACTCAACAAAGAGAAAAGCAACGTAAAACTAAGAAGAAACTTCCTGACAGTGTGAACCTATATAGGTTTCAGTCATAATTTCACATATAAAATAGCCATTCATGTAATACAGCCTGCATATTGTTCAAAACAATCATTAGTATTATGGCTGATGTTTGACAGCAAGCCTAAAATCTCCATTCCCTCCCCACTCCAGGGGAAGGTTACTCCAAAATCCCTATTTCCTCCCCACCCCACTAATCTGTTCTGGGAAGGAATCAAACTCCCCCCTCTTCATTTCCCAAATAAAATATCAATAATCAAGCTGCTAGCAAGGAACCTGCCTGGAATTCCACATTCCTGCCAGCTGCATAAGGAAACTTTGTAAGCAGAGATCATAGAAAGTGGAAGCCGGAAGTTTGGCTCCATTTACAAGCAGGCAGAAAACTCATTCAAGACAGGATACTTCACAATGGAAATCACCCAAACCTTTTTAGAAACACAAAGCCCATGTTGCACAAACCCCAAAACTTCAAAAACATTGTACCATATAAGAATTCCTCCTCTTATCCAATTTGTTGTTCAGCTGACCCAGAAAGGAGCTTCCAGCTCTGTCAATTTAAAACGACAGCGTTTCCCCCCCCCCACCTTCTTCTTTGCCAAGCTCCTGGCTGAGAAGCCAGCTGATCAGTTGGGAGCCTTCTTGGCTTCTCAATTTAAAGGGACGGTGTCTTTGTTTTTTTTTCTCTTCTTCGACAAGTGAGTCTTGATTTTTTCCTTCTAGCCAATCAGCTAGGAGTCGGGAGGCAGCAATAGATTGGGGGCAGGGCCAGGCAGAATTTTTACTACCGGTTCTCCAAACTACTCAAAATGTTTACTACCGGTTCTTGCGAACTGGGGAGAACCGGTAGCAACCCACTACTGCTTTGATCCAACAGAAGTTTCCTGCAGCAGAACAGGAACAAATATATTTCAGCCATTTTCCTAAATTCAAAAAGTTAATGAGAAAATGGGTGGTCCTTTAGATCAGCCTAGGAGATCTTAGAAATCCAAGAGTTTTCATTAGAAGAGGATGGACCGGATCTTTTTTCATAATCAGATTGTCTTCTGCTGTGAAAGATACCTAGGTTTGCCATTAGATAAAGTAATAAATATATCTTTGAGTGCGTACAGGAGTGGGGGAAACCATGAAATCCACACACAGGACTTTTGGAGAGATTATTAAATTTAGCCGTAGTCTGTAGGTGAATGTTCTGGATCATCTATGAAGAGACACTTACTTCTATAACATTACCCTGTGCCAGTATTTTAAAAGTTAGTTGCCTATGCCACTAATTTTATTTTAATATTTTAATATCCATATTTGGTTAATATGTACTGAATGAATATGCTTTGAATTATATACCAAAACTGTGGAATCTGTCAGTGTAATACAAAATTATGGAGCCATCTAATACGGGGTTAAACATAAAGAAAAAACAATGTTGGAAAAACAGTGTGAGCGTGACCCCCATATTTGCACTCTTGGATTGTCACTGTATGCTTGCTTTCTATTTACGGGCTTTCTATTGTTGTGATGGAAAGATGGATCAATATTATCGCGTAAAGGTAAAGTTTAATGATGTGTTTAGGAATTAGGCGTAATGATTTCTTGTTCGTAACATGCTGTGTTTCTTGTTTCCTTCCCATTTCCCTTATTTGTCTTCGATGCTTTTTCTCGTATTTTGTATATCAAAGGAATAAAATAAATGTTTTGGCTCAACTCCAAACAAGGTTAAGCTGAACCAAAAGATGTCCTCATGTTGCATAGCTCCTCACTGTATACATTTGAAATATTTCTTTGGCTTAGTGCAGGGGTTCCCAACCAGGGGTGCTCACACCTCCTAGGAGAGCAAGACAGTATTCCAGGGGGTGCGAAAACGGTTTAGAAGTTTCAAAATTATAGTGTATATGCATAATTATATGCATATAATTATTTATTTTTGTTAAGGGGTGCGAGTTCTAGGAGTGCGGGCTATAGAAAAGGTTGGGAACCCCGACCCCTGATCCTGTGGGATCCACTAAGTCAGAGCATCTTTCCTTTAAATGTTAAGTCAGCCAGCACTGGAGTTTATCATCTTTTTATAGTGGAATCCAGTATTATTTCTAGCAATATGCTCTTCAGGAACAGATTTTTAGGGTAGATTTTTCCCTCTGGAATTGTTGCCATAAATAATGGGAAAGAGGGTGCTCGGGTTTTTTAAATAGAGGTATCCTGTTAATATACGGCAAGATAGAGAAAGGAATTGGTGGACTGCCATGGCTGTGTTGCCATGGCTGCCTGCCAAAGCATAGCCCACCAAGAAGAAATCAGTTACTTATTTACTCTTCCTCATGTAGAACAGGACATGGAAGGGTAGGAAAAGCTTAGACAATTGGTTGGAATGGTGGCATAGGCTCCTATCAAGCGAACGAAGCAAAAGAATGAAGAAAAAAGTCTCTAAAGGCCTCACTGATGGCAAAAAAGCACCATCCTTGACAAGCGCTATGTAACCAAGCGGTGTGCTGACAATGCGAAACCAAGGGCTTTAATTCAGACCTCATGGGCGCAGCCCACAGAAGACAAGAAATCGGTACAGTACAGCAGACCTCTGGAATTAATGCAATTGCGATTGGTTAACTTAATAACATTATGGCTGTAAGTGCTGCCATAGACAGAATAGAGTGCCATGCTACCTTCAAGAAGGCGTAAGTGACCATAGGGCACTGCTCAATGCATGAGAGAGGTCTTGGGGAGGGGGGGAGTTTAGCTCAGTCAGTCAGGAGTCGTAGCATTCCTGCAGTGTCCTCAAAAGTAATAAAACTATTTTAAAAATTCCCATATTAAACTCTGGGAAAGCTGAAATAATATCCTATGATGGCAAGACTATCAATACACAGTTTTCAGAATCAAGTTCTTTTTTTTTTCTAATTTAAATTGACCTTCTTTGCAGTATAGGATTGATTACGGCTCTTTTTAGAAGACTGCTAAATCCATACGTTAAAAAAAAGAGCCCAATAGGAAGAGTGCTTAAACCCAAACCATTGTGGTGCTGGAAGAGAAGGGATATTTGTGAAAAAGTGACCACCAAGGACACTGAAGTGTACTTGAAGATGAAATGACCATATGGTTGGCATGAGCATTGTTTTGGATAAGAGCTGCTAAATACGTCAAATGCAAAAATGCAAGGATTCATTTTAATGAATACAATAGATGAATTCTACAAGTGCTAGACTGTAAGACAAGTAATGCTTCACTACATAAGCTACCCCCTCCCTGTCCCTCCCTTTCTCTGTCTTCCCCTCCCTCGCTCCACTCCCAGTTCAGCTTTAGAGGCCCTTTAGATTAGTTTTTTTTTCCCTCTCTGAACCAAAGCTGTATTTTTCATAAGGAGTTTTATGGAAGATCATTGGATAGACTGAGCAAGGGCAACATTAAGATATCCTTAGAGTTAAAGGAGTTCTCCTAAGGAATTGACTTTTAATTGTATTTTAATTCTACGTTTGTGAATGACCAACATGCTACTGCTACAGTGGTGGGATTCAAATTTTTTTACTACTGGTTCTGTGGGCGTGGCTTGGTGAGCGTTGCATGGCTTGGTGGGCATGGCAGGAGAAGGATACTGTAAAATCCCCATTCCCTCCCCACTGCAGGGGAAAGTTACTGCAAAATCCCCATTTCCTCCCGATCAGCTGGGACTCAGGAGGCAGAGAATAGATGGGAGCGGGGCCAGTCAGGTGGTATTTACTGGTTCTCCGAACTACTCAAAATTTCTGCTACCGGTTCTCCAGAATTGGTCAGAACCTGGTGATGTTCTGCTTTTATTTTGCATTTTATGTTATTTAAATTTGATTTTTATTCCTTTAAGATTGTATTTTTAGTGTGTCTTGTTATGAATCACCCAGGTAGCCTCTGCTATTGGGCAGTTTGCATAAATTAAAAAAAAAACATGTCAAACTGCAACGATAATTAGATATGCATAAATGACCACTCAGTTACCTATCTTGCTTAGGCCAGTTTAGTTAGTGTTTTGGGCGTTATTGTGAATGGTATTGGTATCTACATATTTTTAGATGTAGCCTGTTCTGCAGAGAACAACAGTTAATTAGAAATCAAGTTTCCATCCTGAATTCTGTTTCTTTACTTGATTTTATATTGGTATTATGGAAATGGAGTAATTTGTGCTACCGAAATCATATTGAAAGTCAAGAAGTGAGACAGGCAAGCATAGAACCTGCCTTTAAAGGGATGATGTGGTACCCTAGTTGTGTACTTAGCCACTGGCAGGTCTGATGTCAGTCACTTCAGAGACCTTTAGACCTCCATGCTCATTTACTGCTTAAATGTACCAGCTCTGCTTCTGCATTATGAAGATCATCTGTCAACACTCTGAGATATTCCCCTTTGTTATTAAGCTTGTGATGCTCTACATACTGTCAGGTTTTTTTGCCAATTATAGTTAAAGTACAATAGTGTATTCACTGGATCAAAGTCTCTCACTGGCAGTGGAGGAATGATTTGTAAGTCTTTATTCATCTGAATTGTACAATAGAATACCTGAGGAATGCAAATAATCTCTCTAAGGACTCAACAGGAAAGCTCTAAAAATGAGTGTGGCACTATTATTATTCGGAATTGGTGTTTTAGCCAAAGTAATTATTTCTTATCTTGTTTCACAGCATTCTTGGTTTTACTTATGGTGACCGGTTGTTTTTTCCCCCTCTCTTTTAGAAAAACAAAAAAAACCTGCACTGGATTTTTAGAAATATTCTAAAACTGTTTTTGTTTTTAGGTATTTGTTTAATTGCTTTGCACTTTGTTTTAGATACAGTCTAGCTTGCTATCCTAGTTTTGTGTTTGTGTGTGTATGTGTGTGTGTGTGTATTAAGTGTTTGCTTTTAGTTACAGCTAAAATAGTTGCATCGATTTTAAGAGATTTTTTTCAGAAGAAGTCTGGTAACTCGAGTTGAAATTCACCCCCCTCATGTGTGGAGCAGTTCCATGAAACAGACCTCTACTATGCTACGTCACAGTCGGGCTTTTTGGCGGCCATCTAAAACCAAAATTAATCCTTTAAATACAAAGTTCTTATAGAAAGGAGTGGGGTTACAGGAATTTCAGCAATGGAACCATTTTCCCACTTAGAGCCATTTCATCCCTTTGTTCATCAGAGTGGAAACTTTCAGTTTTCTTTCTAACATGTTCCTTATGTTTTGGTGAGGAGATGAGTCTGTAACAGAAAACTTTGCAGCTGTCCTTTTCTATGAAAATCCCCTAAACATTTACAAGGATGGGAACCAAACCATACATTCAGAATTACTGCTGGCATATCTATTTAAAACTAGCCTGGAACATCTTCTCTGGAGTAGTGAGCAGTATGTACTCTCTAGGGCCCCAGAGTGCAAGGTATTTTCCAGCTGTCTGTAACACCCTTGAGGAACAACAGGTTTCTCTATACATTTCCAAGAGAAGGCACAATAACTTTATCTTGTGATGCACAGATTCTGAGATGTAGAGATAATGTGGCTGGAGAGAAAAGGGCTACGCCACTTTCTATGGCATGTAAGAGACTATATCTTTTGAGACTCTTAAATATCAAATTAGTGTTATCATCTACTAACTGTATATATACATAAATTAAAATAATTGTAGCAACTGTGTGCTTTTTGCAGGGGTGGGATATGGCACAAAGAACATCAAAATGGGACACATGGTTTGACGTTTTTGCACAGCATTCACAACTTGTGAAACCATGAAACGGAAAACTCCTGAAAGAACTTTTTTGTATTCTTGGTCTCTAAACCCTACTCAGCGGGCGTACAATTAATCTCATAATAGCTCTGATCCCCTGCTATTCTCTTTGACAAATGAGAGTTGATGAACTTGTGGTTTCATTTATTTTGACGTTTGCATTGATTATTTAAAGAATTGCACACCAAAGTTTCAATTCCTATTGCCAAAATAGCTTTAGCCATAGTCTGAAAACCGCAAAATGAAAGGTCTAAGTATTGAAATACCACACACCTTAAATTCATATATTACATATGGCTCGCAGTTTTGTATCGTTCATAGATCCCAAGTGTAAGTGGAGTTCTTTCCATTCAGCTGCTGGCTTGCCCGGCCCCCTCCCTCCTTATTCCAAAGGAAGCCTTGTACAGTTGCAGGATTTCCTCTGGTTTGGGAGCTTGGTTGATTAATTTGTAGAGTGAATTGACTTAGCTTTTCAGGATGACCAGAAGCCCCACAGTATCTTAGGGCTGTGCGAGGGTGATGATGAGCTCAAATCAATGTGCAGCATGCAGAAAGGACTTGGTTACAGTTGCATTTCAGTTAAACATAGATTGGACTTTGAATAGCGAGTGTTCTGTGTTTGAAAATGCAACGTATGTTGTGATTTGCCATATTCTTCTCTGTTGTGAATCCTGTAGAGTTCAACCAGTATATGATGAACAAATAGCTATTTTTCACAGTGTCGCAAACAAAAGCTATAGCACTTTGTGCATAATGTAATGACTGTAAAATCACCCAGTAAATTGTTTGCAATAGCATCTTGAGCTGTGGTAATCACACAATGTGAAGAAGAAACAGAAATGGTTACTTCGGTTACTTCCTGATCAGTGCTAACTTAAGTATGCACAGTGCTAGATCCTGACTACTGAACAAATTTAGGTCAAATTGTCTCCGCCACCACAGCATAATATTAGTTAGTAAGGGCAACAGGATCCGAATTCTCCCTTTTACCATTAGGTGACCACCAGTCTTACAAAGCTGGTACTGATTCTTGTTTCCTGGTAAGATTTACCTGTTGTCCAAAGCTCTTATCCAGATTACCACAAATGGTGCAGGCACTCATTTGTCGATAAATATTCTTAAAATGTTCTAGCCATCAACTTTCATTGCTTTGTTTTGAGAGCAGGCAACAGAATTTCATTTTTAATGTGTGCCAGTATGCTCACAGTTTTAAAAAAATGACAATAAAGGTTATTGTACTTTACCTTACTATAATCGTGGGTAATATCTTCCTGGGCTATTAACATATTTGAATTTTTGAAATGATTTAATGGGTGTGCCAAAACAATGGACAGCATGGGAAGTGTGACCCATGACAAAATGTCTGTTTACGAGAAGTCAGAATGTTTCATCTATATTGACTTGTTCTAGTATAAGGTTTATGTACTGTGGTACCTCCGTACTCATCGTTAATTGGTTCCAGAACAATGAATACCAAACAAATTTTTCCCATATGAAATAATATAGTGAATCACAAGGCAGCTGCCACTGACAAGTTCTAGCTTTTGCATTGAGTCCCAAACAAATTATGAGTACTGGGACAAAATTTTTGCATCAAAATGCATTGACTACCAAATTTGAGGAGTTTCAAAGCAGTTTGGTACCAAATTACTACTGTATAAACTTAACAGTTCTTAAGCAGAACTGTGTATTACCAATGAAATATTCTCGGCTTAATTAAGTCCCTAGCCCAAGATAAATAAATAATGCAACAGAAATATATAGTCAACAGATTCAATTTTCACTATTGGACATAGATAAAGATAATCCGGCAATGAGCTAACCCTCTGTTTATAACTATGGACTGTTTATAACTGGGTTTTCATATTGGATGTCTTTATTTGGAGAAGAACGAAGTGTGTCTAAGAAGATTAATTGAGTGCCAGCATTTTTAAAAATCTTTTTAAAACTCTTGACCCCCTGTAGTACTAGTAAACAAAAATTGTACACAAATATGTTTCTGAATAGTTATTTTTCTATGTATGTCTTAATGTGCTAATCTTGACTATTTTTGTTTACTCTTGTCATATAAGAACATAACCGTAGAAAAGTATATTTTGATGTTTGAAAAGATTTTGCAAAAAATGTAGACATACGCTATTCCTTTAAAATACTCCTGTTTACTAATCCTTCTTTAAAATATTCCTGTTTACTCATTCTCATGTTGCGGAACCTTCCGTAGCCAGCCAGAGGGAGATGTTACGTCAGATGTAGCATATGAAAAAAATCCTCCCTAAATCAGCCCAGGATGGGCTGAATATGTTCAAAAGCAAGTAGCTATGTACTTAATTGTTAAAAAGGACAATAGAAACATGAAGGTGGAGAAAACCTGCCATATGTGGCAAACATATGAACTATCACCAGGTGACAGCAAATAGGGCTTAATTTATGTATTGGTTGTCTAGATTTTTGCAGCCCAGATTTAGTAGCCCCAGAGTGACAAAATGGAAGAGAATAACTTGGAGGAGGTTATTATTAGCTTGTTGGATCCTGGGTAGGTAGTTCATGCACTGCAACATTTTGTTGCAAGCTCTAAACATAACTTTACAAGAAAGTTTGTCAAGTCTAACTTTGTCAGAAATGCTCACTACAAAAAATAGTGTATGTGCTCTTGTTACTTAAAAATTGCTAAAATGAGAATGTTTGGGAATAATTCTTTGACGCATGGGACTGTTTTGGAAGTACCGTATTTTTCAGAGTATAAGACGCACCTTTCTCCCCCCCAAAAAGAGGATAAAAATAAAAATCTGGGTGCATCTTATACTCTGAATGTAGCCCCGCCCAGCTTCTCAAACAGAGCTTCAGAAAAGAAGCCCCAAACAGAGCTTCCGAGGCTTTTTTTCCTGAAGCTGTTTCGGAGGCTTTCAGAGGCAGAAAAAAGTTTTTTCTGAAACAGAGTTTCAGAGGCACAAAAAAAAGCAAGGTACAGAGCTCACAACCAAGGAACCTGTTGTTAAAATTCACCTCTGAGAACAACTGATTGGAGGTATTCTGGGAGGCCAATCCACTGCCAAACAGCTTTTTTTCTTATTTTCCTCCCCAAAAACTCCGGTTCATCTTATACTCCGAAAAATATGGTATTCTTTAAAGAGAATAAATTTAAATTTGCTAGGTGGAAATAAATAGATGGGCAGGAAATTGTAGGAGAATCACGTGACCTGGAATTTGTTAGCAACTGTATAATGTGACAGAATGCAAATGTTAATTTGTTTGATAATGCACCAGTTAATTCTTACTGTTTCTCTGTTTCTGATTTGTGGCTGATAAAATAATAAACAGACAATTGATCAAAAGTGGCCTGAATGGGTCTTCCTCCCCCAATGAGTATAGTAGTTAGAAAAGTTTCACTTGGATAAAAGAAAGAAAACCAAAGTTTGAAAACTCTCCCGAGTGTATTTCACACTGGCTTCTCTAATGTGTGTTCATTTTAAACCCCAGCCTAATTTTAAGCCCATTTAAAAATCTATTCATGTTTCACACAGTTTATAATGTGCGAGAATAAAAGCAAGATAACGGTAAAATATTAATGGAGTACACCTGAAGCAATTGCTGACTGTTAATGCCTTGACCTTGGAAAGCAATACACAAAAAAATGGCATCATAAAACCGTGCAAGTCT
This sequence comes from Ahaetulla prasina, assembly GCF_028640845.1. NCBI lineage: Eukaryota > Metazoa > Chordata > Lepidosauria > Squamata > Colubridae > Ahaetulla > Ahaetulla prasina. The sequence continues at coordinate 215,563,816 of NC_080539.1, forward strand.
TATGAATATGTATGCCTACCTGATCATAATGAATGTGGTACAGTCATGCATGCACTACAAGATAATGTTGTGCCCTTTTTTTGTCTGCAGGTTGATAAAAATTAAAGAGTGGGTGGACAAGCAAGACCCAGGTGCCTTGGTCATTCCTTTTAGTGGGGCCTTGGAACTCAAGTTGCAAGAAATGAGTGCTGAAGAGAAGCAGAAGTATCTGGAAGAGAACATGACACAAAGGTTAATTAGCATTCATTTTCCCTACACTTTATTATCAACTATTTCCTTGCAGTAATTTAATTGCTTGCGCTGATAGAATAATAAATGACAGAGTAATTACCATTATAAAGAGGGAATCTTCTCCTTTCTTTACCATGAGACAGAGTGAAAAGATTTATTTGAAATTAAGTTTTTAACTGTCATCTGTCATCTCAGTACAGTGTTTTAATTATAACATAGATATTAGTTGTATATATATATATATATTTTTCCCAAAGAAATGATCGCCCAATTCTATGGTCATCCTCCGCCAGAAGGAGGCTGAAAAGGAAAATGCTGGTTTTTTTAATTGTTGCAGTTGCATCCTCTGAGAAGCAGCAGTGGGTTATTTGAATATTTTAAGTTGGTCAAAAAACGGTGATCTCAAAACGTAAGGGTTCCTGAAAAAGAACCCTTGTGGAATCTGAAATAATCCTTTCTGCATTTTCCAAGATTACAAGCCACACCAGCCCACGATTCCTGGGCTTGCATTTCATACACTCTCTTTCCCAGAAGAGCCTCTTGCAATTACCAATATGCATACAAGTACTAATGAGAAGGAAGGTTCAGCAATATTCCCTCCCCAAAAAAACGGGACTATGCCTGAGACATTCAAGGTCTCTTTTTCCCCCCTCTCCTCTTGTGTATAAGTTGAACAGCCTTGTTTCATTTTCTTTTAGTGCTTTACCAAAGATCATTAAGGCTGGCTATGCAGCACTCCAGCTAGAATACTTTTTCACTGCAGGCCCCGACGAAGTGCGTGCATGGACCATCAGGGTAAGATTCATACTTATTCATCAGCTCTACCCAGTTCCACACTATTGAATTCAGATTGATATCACTGACTTTGAAGTTTGTCATGGTGGCGGTTAGCTAGTCATTACAGATGAGGGTTTTTGTCCAGGATAACTTTAATTATTTGTGAGCTGCTGAACAGTGAAAGTGGAGCTGCATTGATTGAGGCAGGTAACAATTGATTCTGCCTATTACATAGTCTGAATTTCTTCATCCTGTAGAATCTGTCTACCCTCCTCCTGTGGTCAGAGATAAGACATACCAGTATTGTACTTGCTTAATCTGTGTGACTGGGTTTGTCCGCAATGAAATTGATGTTGCTTTTCATTTTGTATTTGCTAAGTTTGTTTGGGTTGCAGGAGGATCTTTTCTCTCCTCCCCCCACCCCTTTTCCTTTGCTTGGACTACATTTTCAGCAATAAAAGCAATATTACATGATTATGCTCCTTACAGGCATGTGATTCTGCTTTTTTTTCTTTCACAATATACATATATATATATATATATGGACTTGAATGTTTAGGAGTAGTTTATTTCAATGGTTTGGTTTTGTGCACTATAACCAGTCCCTGCATATGCCTAAAAACTATTTTGATGTAGACTGATTACAGTCAGAGTAGCTAATTTATTCCCAGTGGACTGTAAAAGCTGAGCTGTATAATGGTTCGCTTTTTAATGTAAATATATTTTAATATAGAAGCGAATGGTTTTTTTTTTCCAGAAGCATGTAATGACAATGACCGTGCAGACTATAATGAAACCGTATCAATTCTTTCAAGGTAGCAAACACAACATTTTCTCTCTTAATCTGTTCTTGCTTCAATTATTTTAGCTACAGAAGGTATTATTGGCACTGCTTTTATATCGTCTCAGAATAATTGATCTCGGTCTATGCAATCTTCAGTCAGTCAGCTTCGTTTTAAAATAACGCTACAGATGCCTAGCCCCTTCAACAGTATTCTGAATTTTTGAAAGTATGGTTTAGTTTCCTATCACACTTGGGCTGAGCTCAGAATAGTGACTTCAAAGATCTTTCTGCGCTCAGGAGCAGGTTCTTTCCCTCCCTAGAAATCTGAAAGCTGGTTTATCTTAAGACGGATTGTAAGTATCTTTGATTTAATGTGCTGAGATATTTAGTCAGAGAAGCATCAGTGGGTAGCCATATTAACCCAATACATCTTTTATTATAAAAACTGTGCTTTGCAATGTCAGACTTCTTAGCACTTTAACATGGTTTGTTAAGCAGCCTTTAGGTCACCCTTATTTCTCAAATTCCTTTCCGTGACACTGTGTGCAGAGAATAGAGGCTCCTGCAGATCAGTCCACGAAGCGATTGTAATGCATTCTTCATCATTTAAATATGTGTCTGAATCATTTGCATGTATATAAGTGATTGTGGATTGTTTATGGTTGTTGCATTGTTTTGTAAAGATGCAATTTAATGTCTTTCAAACATGCATTTGTTTGTACATACTATATGTATATACCTGTTTGTGGGATTTATAGTAGGTCATGTTATTTTTATTGAATTCCAGAGAAATTATAAAAAATTTACCCAAGACTAAACCTGTTTTAAAAGTTATTGGGTTTGCTTATTTCTTTGTACTGTGAAGATTAGATTTCTGTTCAAATACACTATGTCCAAAATCAATACAGTTGTTGGTATGTGTTTGAATAAAATAAGCAGGCTTTCTTTAATACTTTCTTATTTTGTGTAAAAATGTCCATTAATGACCCAGTATTAAAAATTAATCATTTCATTTCTTGACCTTTTAACTGATTGAAACTAAGTTTTAGAGGATATTGAAAACATTGCACAACATAGACATCTCTGTTGTACAATCAATTTTCCTAAACACAGTTAATTTTCTCTTGGTTTGACAGAAAGGGACCAAGGCTCCTCAGGCAGCTGGAAAGATTCACACTGATTTTGAAAAGGGATTCATTATGGCTGAAGTAATGAAATTTGAAGATTTTAAAGAAGGAGGCTCAGAAGTGGCTGTCAAGG